>NC_138370.1:154192871-154274563 GCF_054177405.1 Leptonychotes weddellii | reverse complement strand
CCGATGCGGGACTCGATCCCGGGACTCCAGGATCATGACCTGAGCCGAAGGCAGTCGCTTAACCAACTGAGCCACCCAGGCGCCCCAGTATGTTTTATTTTTAACATGCCTTCAGAACCTAGAAGAAAATTTACCCATATCTTTTTTTTTTTTTTTAATCCCTTGAGCTTCTTTGAAGTGACCCTGTCAACATCTCTCAGTGTTTCAGCACTTAAAGTTGTTTCTTGGTCTGTTGCCAAAGGAAACACCACAGGGATTTACACTGGCAACTTCTTTAAAAAAAATATACAGAACATTTTAAAAAGTAAGTTGTACCTTGGAGCAATTCAAATCATTGTGTCACTTGTGATGAAAAGGTTATGTGCAGATATGTCATTATACTTATTCTTAGGGTTGATAATTGGTAAGGTTTGACATTCACCTGACTAGTTAACCTCCACAAGGGTATGCCAATGGACATCACAACCATGAAGTCACAAGCAATGTGGTTTTTCTATTCAGTGGTTGTAGATATTCATATATATACAGTATGAAACCTGGAGCATAGGAAGAGATGAATAGAATGTTTATCAAGATATAAAATGAAAAGACAATTTCTAAATCTATTTTTTCATCTAAATAAATTCTTTCTATAGTCATTATTTTTACGGGTATTTGTTAAGTGTAGGCTTCTTATTTACACTCACACATGTTATCATTTTAAATTTCATAAAGCAATTAGCTTTAGGATCGTAACAAGAGATTATGCTATATCTTAATGGGATTGTTTCAGTTTAGCTATCAGGTACCTAAATTAACATATATTTAGAGATTCTCCCAATGATGTGTGACCCAT
This sequence comes from Leptonychotes weddellii, assembly GCF_054177405.1. NCBI lineage: Eukaryota > Metazoa > Chordata > Mammalia > Carnivora > Phocidae > Leptonychotes > Leptonychotes weddellii. The sequence goes on along the minus strand of NC_138370.1, from coordinate 154,273,728 downwards.
ATGAAAAAATCGGAAAATATTGAATATGTTTTTGCTCAACCAGAACTTGATGTTATATTCTTTTTACATGTAGAGATTGCATGCAAAATTTCTTCAAGCTAGAGTCTGCTATTTTCACTTGAGAACACTTTATTTCATCATCTTGATAATTCTGTGAAAAATGTGTCTATAAAAAAACAACAACAACAACCAAAATTATGTGCAAGTCGGTAATCTGGTAAAACACCTCTTTCTGGAAAAATATTTTAATTAATTAATTACCTAAATTATTAGTAATATTAAGACCTAGAATGATGACAAAATTTAGGATTAAATGCAAAGTTTCACGAAGGAGCAAAAGTCAGAGCTAACATTAATGTTCTAGTTTAGTAATATATTACTTATACATTTTGAAACTATTGGAAATGTGTCAGTTATAGACAAGAATATATAAAAATTTATACAATCATTAATTTAGGTTTAATTTCCTGTAATATCTGTAGAGAATGTGAGAGTATGCTGATTTGGCGTGGAAAACAAGCAGAGACCAGCATTATTCAGTAATGACTAAAAAGTTTGTTAAAGTGGCAAATAAAATCAAATTATGCTTATTGAATATCAGCTTACCCAGGGCTTACCTCTTATTGAACCAAATATTTTATGAAATTCTATCATAGGTAACTGCAGGGCATTCTGGGATTCAGAGCAGTTACATGTTTAATTTTTTTTTTTGGTCTACTTTTTACAGTGGTTATCAAAATTTTGATGAACATAAAAAGCCTTTAAAACTGTGGCTTTGATAAATTCTTTCCTCTCCTGGGAGAGAACATGAAGAAAAAGAGGTTTTTTTTTTTTTTTTTATCATCTCTTTATATACAAGAACATTGGATTTTCAGGGAGTTGAAGAGGAAAAACACAACTCAAGCTAGCTTTATTTGTGCACTTTAAAACCTATAAGGTTTTTTAAGCAATATCCTGTCTCATGCAATGCATTCCTTTAGTTAATAATAAATTTCTAACACACAGCCTCTGGTTATCAAAGACCTTGAAGAAGCAGCAGAAACAAAGAAGAAAATTATCTCTTCCAAGTTACAAGAACTTACCTTCTCAAATAATTTTTTCATGTTGCTGAAGTAAATTTTGCTCTATTAAATTGGTTGTATGTAATCAAATTGCATAGAGTAGGCTTTATTTATTATACAGAAAATTTTGGATTCTCTAAGTTCTATGATTTTATTATTCAGTAGTGCAGATAGAAATATGAATATTGAACTTGTGCAATATACATCATTACCCACATTTAATAAGCTTTTTACTTGATATTTATAATTGAAATGCTTTAGCTAATGTATGTTTGTCGGAAAAAGGATTATGTTTTCTATACTAGGGAAAATTAGTTCCATGATACTATTATTAACATGTATAATTTTGTTAATTAATAATTTCATAGATTTGTCCTTTATAAATACTTTGCCTGAATATTTGTTTCGTTTTTCCCAATTAAAACTGTTTCAAGGGCACCTGGGTGGCTCAGTCGATTAAGCATCTGCCTTCAGCTCAGGTCATGATCCTGGAGTCCCGGGATCGAGTCCTGCATAGGGCTCCCTGCTCAACAGGGAGTCTGCTTCTCCCTCTGACCCTCCTCCCTCTCATGCTCTCTGTCTCTCATTCTCTCTCTCTCAAATAAATAAATAAAATCTTTAAAAAAAAAAAAACTGTTTCAAAATTTGACTGAAAGTAAACATATGCCTAAAATGAAAGAAAAACAAAGCATTTAAATCTGCACATGTCTAGTGTCTGAATATTTGCACCAACATTCAATGTGATGCTCATAGAAAATACTCAGATTTTATATTCAACTTGATCACAAAATTTAGGTCTAATTTATTAACATGCTGCTAAAGAAAGGATATATACTGCTTAGTGATAGAACCCAGTGTTCAAACTCCTTCTCAAACTTGAAACAATTATTGAATTTCTCTGAGTTCTTTCTGGTCTATTAAATCAGGTTGATCATGTCACTCACAATGAGAATTTATGAAGATTCAAGAAATATTTCAAGTGTCTCTAATTTCTCCTCTAATGTGATAACTAGCATTATTGTTGATTCTAATTCATTATCTTCATTATATCCAATTCCCTATGAGGTTTGAAGGTGGAGAAAGTATGAAGAAAACTCAAGGTACAACTTCAAGGATAAAAGGGAGTAGTAAGAAGTAAAATTTTGCAGATTGTTTTATTTTATGGGCTGAGTGATACTGATTAACATTTCATTTGTTAAGTCCAGCAAGTATTTAAAAATCATGGATAACCACAAAAAGAACATAAATAGAAAGCATAACCCAAAATATGAAAGGAAAATTGAGGGAATTAGGGATATAGTATTTTATCAAAAAGCAGTACAGTATTGCCCCTTATTCATTTTACTCTGTGGTTGCAATTACCTGCAGTCAACCACAGTCTAGAAGCAGATGATTCTCCTGATGTATGGTCAGAAGGCCATTAGTAGCCTAACATTACATCACAATGCCTACATCATTTAACCTACTTCATGTCATCATGTAGGCATTTTATCATATCACATTATCACAAGAACAAGAAAGGTACATATAGTACAATAAAATATATTAAGAGATTACATTCACATAACTTTTATTACAGTATATTATTATAATTGTTCTATTTTATTAGTAGTTATTATTAACCTCTTATTGTGTCTAATTTATAAGTTAAACTCTATACATACATAGGTATGTATATACAGGAAAAAACATAGTATATATAGGGTTTGGTACTGTCTGTGGTTTCAGGCATCCACTAGGAGTCTTGAAACATACCACACATGGATAAGAGGGGACTATTGTAGAGGAAAAAAGAATGTTCAGGTAAATTCATAATGTTTATATATTGAGCAATGGAAATCCAATATAATAGTATGAGGAAATAAGTTTTCTAAGCTTGCATTGTTTTTCTAGAATACAGCTGGTGCATTTAGGAAACATGGTGTTTATATAAATTCTAGTAGACATAAGATAAAATATCAGGGTTTATGTCCAAGGGTAGAATGATGGTAAAGTTTAAATTGTCTAATTCAAGATTACTGAGCAGTTCAAATGTTGCCAAATTATGGCAAATGTTGTAAGAACATTTATTTTGCACTGCAGCAATTAAAAGAGGTCACACTAGTCATAGTTCTCTAGAGATACAGAAACACTCGGTATGTGGATAAATAGAAAAATATTTGCTATTAATGATTAATTTATATAATTATGATAACTGGCAAATCCAAATCCACTTTGTGGGCCAGAAGGCTCAAGACTAAGGAGAGCCAGTGGTACAGATGAAGTCCAAAGGAAACATGTGAGAGGATTTTTTTTCTTTTTTTTAATTTTTTCTTTCTTTCTTTCCTTTTTTTTTTACATGGAGGAGGGCCGGTCTTTTTGTTCTATTCTAACATTCAATTGATTGGATGTGGCCCAGCACACTATGGAGGGCAACATGCTTTACTCTATTCATTAAATGTTAATCCCATCCAAAAACCCTCTCAAAGAAATACCCAGAAAAATGTTTGACAGATATGTGAGTAACTTTTGGCCTAATCACAACACATAAAATTAACCATCACAAATGTCATCAATTTGGGTGGGAAAAAAGAAAAGGAATAAAAAAGAATCTTTGTGGATGTCCTAGTGGGATGTAATGTTAGAAAGGATTAATGACACTCCACCATAATGTTTATTCCAAAAATAATAGGGTGACATTGAAGAATTCTGAACGATGAAGGTAAGATGAAAGACATTAGTCTTATAAGATCCCTTGTTGGAATTACATTATATTGATTCATCTAAGTGGAAAAAGAAAATCTTGAAACATAAAGAAATTAAATGTAAGGGATGGTTTGAACTTGAGACCATTTTTTAAAGCACCTTCCTACATGTTATTTTCACACTAGTATTTTTGAGTTCCCATTATAAAATTCTTGATATATTAGTTCCTTGCACTCTACAATTTTCCATTTGAAATATCACCCTGTAGCTAATGTGTATGACATTCCTAGGCATTTTATATGCTTACCTTCTTCAATATTCTCAGCAATCCAATCATGGACTTTTGTACTATCGTTATAAACAGGGAAATAAATAACTAACTTATCCCCAAACACACAACTCTAGAGTCTATTTAACTCTAAGTTGGACAAATGTATTAAAAGATATGGGAAAGGACAAAAAAAAAAGTATCCTGACATTCTTCTATTTCATATTTGACCTGGAAGAATGAAGATCAAAGAATAAATGACTCAGAAGAAAGTGGTTTGAAAGTTTCCCTAGGAATATCTATTTAATGTGAGATGAATAGTTCCTAAAGGCAAAGAAACCAATGATCATCATTTAATATAAGTAACAGGGCAATATTTTAATGCTAACCTAGCAAGAGTTTAATGTTCAACTTGAAATAGTTCTCAATATGCTTTAGACTTATACTCAGTGTCTTGGTAATGGAAAAATAATACATGCAAAAAATGAAGAATATTTTCTTGAGAATTGAAAAGCAAAGTTGCTATAATTAGACCCAGAATTGAGGAAGAACTAAGGCTAGTCAAACAAGATAGGTGCACAGTCTACACAAACATGAGCAGAATTATACTTAGGATCTAGTTAACAGTAACATAAATAATAAATAGGTAAACAAAAATGGAATGCACCTAGCATAGTATCAATGCATCAAAAGATCTGCATTGAAAAATTCAAAGTTGGGAAGACTTCTGGCTTCCAGTTCCACATGTAAGGATTCAAAAACCCTTCCTTCATTTGTATCCTTCACTTTTGTCTTGAGAAACTATGGGATATTTTACAATATATTTCAGTTTCTTTGCCAAAAATCTACCAATCATCACCTGATCAAAATCTATATCTCTTAGAACCTAGTTCAAATGAAACCTCCTCCTCAGGAAGCTTCTTCTGTGCATTTCTCTTTGCTTTTTTCTGAAAAGTTTTTTTTTTTTTCCTTTTCAATTCTATCATCTCTAAATTTGTTGATACTAATCTCACTGATCAGCAACAAAATAAGGGAGACTTATGGTTTCTAATCCCACTTTCAAGGAGCTTGGAAGTCACCATTTTGTCCTAAAGACAAATACAAAGCTGAACATACTGAAAAATCAACAACTATTCTTGGATATGTAAGAGAGGGCAGAACACAGGGCAAACCATTGTCACCAAGATTGAAAAGAAAGACAGGCAAATACAGGGAGTCACGGCTTACTGAAGCAGAGATTCATAAGAGGAAACACAACAGGAACCAGTGCCTGGATAGGAAAATCTGAACTGTAAATGACAAATTGCTAGAAAATCAGTATGGACAACTCTGAGAGTTAAAACCTCTAGGGGGATCCTATCATAGGGAAGTACCCACAATATTGTGAGATTTACCTACAGGATCTCAGTCAGGTTCCCATGGTAAATATTGAAGACAAATCTCTTAATGCTTCCAGCAGGAGGAGAGGAAAGGAAACCATGCTGTAATACACTAGAGAACTTTGTTTTAACCAGGCTTGAACTCAGGGGAAACTAGTTGACCAGAGCCTAAGATGCTGGGGTAGTATCAGGGACTAACTGACCTGGGGGAAAGAAAATAGCCAACTCCAACTTACTTTAGTTATCTTGTCCCATTTAGGCAGGGAGAAAACATTTAGAAATACTAGAAAAGTTTCTAGTCATAAGACTATAGAACACTTTCCATCCCCCTACACCTCATCACCATATTACTAAAAAACTATAGCAGTTTTTTTTACTGGGTACATTATGTCCAGCCATCAAGAAAAAAATTAGAAGGTATACCAAAAGGCAAAAAAACACTGAAGAGTCAGAGCAGAGATATGGCAGAGGTGTTGGAATTTTCAGACTAGGACTTTAAAATAACTATTGTTTTAAGAGCTCTACTGGATAAAGTAGACAGCATGCAAGAACAGATGTGTAGTGTAAGCAGAGAGATGGAAATTCTAAGAAAGAACCAAAAAGAAATGCTACAACAGAAATGAAGAGTGCCTTTGATGGACTCATTAATAGGGAACAGCTGAGGAAAGAATCTCTAAGCTTGAGGACATGACAGTAGTAACTTCCAAAACTGAAAAGCAAAAGCAAAAGCAAAAACAAAACAAAACAAAACAAAACAACAACAACAACAGCAACAAAACAGAAGAGAATATCTAAGAATTGTGGAAAAATGTTATAAAAGGTATAACATATATGTGATGGGAATGCCAGGAGAAGAAAGAGAGAAAGGAACAGAAGAAATATTTTAAATAAGAACTGAGAATTTCTCCTAAACTTATGTTAGACACAAAATCATGGACACAGGAAGCTCAGAAAACACTAAGCAAGATAAACACACACACAAAAAAAAAATCCTAAAGGACTCCAGAGGGAAAATACCTTATATATAAAGAAATACAGATTAGAATCACATCTGACTTCTCCTCAGAAACCATGCAAGCAAGGAAAAACTGAAGCAAAGTATTTAAAGTGTAGAGAAAAAAACAAAAAACAAATAAATTAGAATTCTGTAACCTGAGAAACTATCTTTGAAAAGTGAGGCAAAAATAGACTTTCTCAGACCAACAAAAATTGAATTTGTTGCAGTAGATCTGCCTTACCAGAAGGGTTAAAAGTAGTTCTTTAGAGAGAGAAAAAATAATATAAGTCGGAAACTTGGATTTACATAAAGTAAGGAAGAGCATAAAAAGGAATAAGTGAAAATAATGTAAAAACTTTTAGGGGTGCCTGTGTGTTGCACTCAGTTAAGTGTCTGACTCTTGGTTTCAGCTCAGGTCATGTTCTCAGGGTCCTGGGATCGAGCCTCAAGTGCAGAGTCTGCTTTAGATTCTCACTCCCTCTGCCCCTCCCACTCATGCTCTCTCTCTCTCTAAAATAAGTAAGTAAATCTTAAAAAAAAAAAAAAAAAACTTTTATTTTTCTTATTCTTAATTGAACTGAGAACATTTTGTTCAAAATAAAAATACCAACAATCTATTTGATGCTTATATTTAGAGAGAGGCTTATGTATGTCTACATATAAGTGAGATAAATGATAGCAATTATACAAGATATGGGAGGGAGGGATGAAGGATACTTACAACACCCATGAAGTCGTACAGTGTTATTTGAGATTTAACTTAGATTATCTAGCTGTATGTGTATACTGCTCAGAAAATAGAGAAAATGGAGTCATATAAGATGATTCATTAAAACTAAAGTAAGCAGGAAAAGAGTGGAAGACAAAAAGAAAAGGAACAAAGAACAAGGCCATCAAATGGAAAACAGTAACAATATGGCAGATATTAACACAACTATGTCAATAATCATTTTGAACGTTAGTTGTCTAAATGTACCAATAAAAGACAGAGAATGTTAAAGTAGATAAAAACAAAAAACAAACAAAAAAACCCCACAAGAGCCAACTATAAATTGTATACAGATCCTCACTGTAACTATAAGGACACATGGATTAAATGGATAGAGAAAATACACCTTGCTGACATTAATCAAAAGAAAACAGTAGTTATGTTAATTTCAGACAGAGCGGACTTCTAAGCAAAAGTTATCAAGGATAAAGAAGGACATTACATAATGATAAAGAGGTCAATTCTCCATAGGACATAACAAGCTTTAATGTGTGTGTATTTAACAATATAGCATCAAACTCCATGAGGCAAAAACTAATCGAATTACAAAAAGTAGAAGAATGCACTATGATAGTTGGAGACTTCAAAACCCCTCTATCAGAAGTGGACAGATACAGCAGGCAGAAAATCAGTGAGGACACAGTTGAACTCAAAAACATCATTCATCAACTGGATATAATTGACATCTACACACTACTTCATCCAACAACAGTAGAATACAGCATCAACCATCATTTGGGTATAATTGACATCATAGATGATTTCATTCAATAACATCCGACTACACATTTTTCTTAAGCTCACATATGGAATATTCAGCAAGATAGACCATAAAACACAACTTATCGAATTTTAAAGAATAGAAATAAAATAATTTCTGCTTTCTAATTTAATTAGAAATCAATAAAAGAAATATAGCTGAAATTTCTCAAAATTCTTGGAGATTAAACAACAAACTTCCGAATAACAAATGATAAATCTCAAGAGAAATTTGAAAATATTCTGAACCACAGAAAAATGAAAACACAACTATCAAAATGTGTGGATACATTAGAAATAGTGCTTAGGGGGAAATTTATAACATGAAGGTATATATTAGAAAATAGGAAAGATCTACTAAAATCAATCATCAAAGTTTCCAACTTACAAAACCAGCAAAAGTAGGCCAAATTAGATCCAAAGTAAGCAGAAGAAAAGAAATAATAAGAACTAGGGAAGAATCAATGGAATTGAGAATAGGCTATCAATAGAGAGAATCAACAAAACCAAAAGCTGTTTTTTTGAAAAGAACAATGAAATCAATGTCTCTAGCCAAGTTAACCAACAATAAACAGAATGAGGAAACAGATTACTAACAGCAGAAATGAAAGAGGAAATATAATTTCAGATTTTATGGACATTAAAAGGATAATAAATAAATACTATAAACAACTATGCCCACAAATTTGATAACCTAGATAAAATGTACAAATTGTTTAAAAGACACAATCTGAAAAAAACTCATGCAAGAAGGAATAGATGATCTGAATAGGCCTACACCTATTAAATAAATTGAATCCATTATTAATAACCTCCCAAAACAGAAAGCACAGGGCTCAGATGAGTTCTGATGCTGGAATAAAAAAATTGTATACCATGGCCAAATGGGATTTATCTCAGGTATACAGGGCTGGTTCAACATTTGGATATCAATTAATGTAAAGCATTACATCAACAAGCTACAAAAGAAAATTCACATGATCATATCAACAGAAGCAGAGAAAGCACTTGATAAAATCCAATAACCATCCATAATTAAAAAGAACTCTTGGTGCACTAGGAATAGATGACAAACTTCCTCATCTTAATAAATAATATTTTTACAAATATATTTTACAAATATTTTTACAAACATACTTAAAAAATATTAACAGCTAACATAATTAATATGACAAAGTCAAAGCTTTCCCACAAAGATCAGGTGCAAGGCAAGATGTCTTCCCTCACCACTTCTTTTCAGTATAGTTTCTAGCTAGTGCAATAAAACAAAGGAAAGAAACAAAAGGCATACTAAGGCAAGAGAGAAGTAAAACTTTTTTTTTTTTTTGCTTGCAGATAACATGATTGACTATGTATAAAAGCCAAAAGAAAAGACAATAACATTCCTGAAACTAATAAGCAATTATAGCAAGGTTGCAGGAGCCAAGGTTAATATACAAAAGTCCATCACTTTTCTATATTCCGGTAATGAACAAATGGAATTTAAAATTAAAAGCAAAATACCTAAATACCATTTACATTAGTGCACAAAAATCAAACACAGGTCAAAATATGTACAGGATACATATGAGAAAACCAACAAAATGCTAATCAACAAAATCAAACAACTAAATAAACTTAGAGACACTCCATTTGGTTAATGAATAGGAAGATCAATATTGTCAAGATGTCAGTTTTTCTTAACTCAATTTATAGATTTAATGCAATCCCAATCAAAATCCCAGCAGATTATTCTGTTGATATTTTACAAAATGATTCTAAAGTTTATATGGAGAGGCAAAAGACCCAGAATAGCCAACACAATATTGAAGGAGAAGAACAAATCAGAGAACTGACACTTAAGATTTACTATCAAGCTGCAGAAATCAAGATTGTGTATATTAGCAAAAGAAGAGACAAATATTTCAATGTAATATTTGAATAGAAAGAGAATAGAGAGACCAGAGATAGAATCCCATAAAAATAGTTAACTGATCTTTAATAAAGGAGCAAAGGAAATACAATAGTTAACTGATCTTTAATAAAGGAGCAAAGGAAATACAATTGAGCAAAGATAGTTTCTTCAGCAAATGATGCTGGAACAACTGGACATCCATATGCAAAAAAAATGAACTTAGACACAGACCTTATACCTTTCACAAAAATTAACTCAAAATGGATCATAGATCTAAATGTAAAATGCAAAACTATAAAACTAGAAGATAACAGGAGAAATTCTAGGTTACTTTGGGTATAGCAATGACTATTTGATACAACACAAGAGGCACAATCCATGAAAGAAATAATAAATTGGATTTCACTAAAACAAAACAAAACAAAAAAAAACTTCTGTTCTATGGAAGACAATGTCAAGAGAACAAGAAGACCTGCCAGAGACTGGGAGAAAATATTTGCAAAAGATATATCTAATAAAAATGGCTATCCAAAGTATACAAAGAATTCTTAAAACTCAACAACAAGAAAACAACTTGATTAAAATATGGGCCAAAGACTTCAACAGATACCTCAACAAAGAAGATATATAGATGACAAATAGCACATGAAAAGATGCTCCACATATATGTCAACAGGGAAATGTAAATTAAAACAGTAGTGAGATACACTACACACTAGAATGGCCAAAATATGGAACACTTATACTGCCAAATGCTGGAGAGGATGTGAAGCAACAGGAACCAAATTATCGGTAGTGGGAATGAAAAATGGTAAAGCCACTTTGGAAGCCAGTTTGGCAGTTTCTTACAAAACTAAATGTACTCTTTCCATATGACCCAGCAATTGTGCTCCTTGGTATTTACCAAAGAATTTGAAAACTGTGCCCATGCAAAAACCTGCACACTCATGTTTATAGCAGCTGGATTAATAATTGCCATAACTTGGAAGTAAAATCAAGGTATTTTTCAGGTAGTGAATGGATAAATAAACTGTGGTACATCCAAACAATAACATAGTATTTCCTGAGAAAAAGGTGTGAGTTATTAAGCCATGACGGGTCAAGGAGGAACCTTAAATGCATATTCCTACATGAAAGAAGCTAATCTGAAAAGGCTATATACTGTATGATTTCAACTATGTGACATTCTGGAAAAGGCAAAACTATGGACATGGTAGAAAGATGAATGGTTGTCAGGGTCTAGGGGTGTCAGAGGAATGAATAGGTAAAGCACAGATTTGTAGGGCAATGAAAGTATTCTGTATAATAACAGAATGATAGATACATGCCATTATATATTTTTTCAAACCCATAGAATGTACAACACCAAGAATGAACTATAATATAAACTGTGGACTTTGGATGATTATGATGTGTCAGTGTAGGTTCATCATTTGTACAAATGTACCACTCTAATGAGAGATATTGATAATGAGGAAGGCTATGTATGGGTGGAGGCAGGGAGTATATATATATGATAAATATCTACACTTTTTCCTCAATACTGCTGTGAACTGAAAACTTCTCTAGAAAATTTGTCTTAACAAAAAATGTTTTAATAATCCAATTCGTCTGGGATGAGGTTAGAAGGACCTTACTACATTGAAGTGCAGGGTTAGGAACAACAACAAAAACTGAGCTAGTTTCTGGATAAGACTGAAATGGAATTGGTGAGTTGGGCTTAATGTCACAGAGAAATAAGGCAAAAACTAGGTTTTGGATATGAAATCCATGCTAGAATTATTCTTGTTTCAGTGTTTGTTTTAATTTACAAGGATATAGTACTCTATGCTTTTGTGTATCCAATGTATTCTATCATCTTCTGTCTGTGATTCTTTCATGTCAACACTGATTCACAGTGTTCATTTTTGCTGACTGCTCAGTGGGCAGCTTATAGAAACTGAAGTTGAGTGTCATAAGTGATTAATATAGATTCCAGTTTTTGATAAAATAGTAAAATGGCTGGTGTGTAAAGGCCCCTGTTTTTTTTAAAGAAACAAACAAACAAATACAAACAAACAACTAAACCTAGAAAAAAATCACATCATCCAATATCTAGACGTTATATTTTGGTAGCATATTGAGCGATAGTGTGCTTTTTACAGTGTTTTTATTATGCCCAAGATGGTGCAAGCAAGTATGTTTAAAAAAAAAAAAAGCATAGAGATTATTATTTATTTATTCATTTAGTTATCTAAGTTTGGATATTTTTATAATACAGCTTAATATTTACATGTATATTTGTATATATTTGTATTCCATTTACAAATAAATACATCCTGTAATGTGAATTCCTAGATTTTCAGATCAAATGCATTAGAATAAAGAAGTGTTCAATTTTTGCTTTAATGTATTGTAAAAAATTTGTATAGAAGTGATTTACCCCAAAGATACAAATGTAGGGATATGAAGGGTTATGTGCACCCCGATGTTTATAGCAGCAATGTCCACAATAGCTAAACTGTGGAAAAAGCCAAAATGTCCATCGACAGATGAATGGATAAAGAAGATGTGGTATATATATATATATATATATATATATATATACAATGGAATATTATGCAGCCATCAAAAGTAATGAAATCTTGCCATTTGCAATGATGTGATGGAACTGGAGGGTGTTATGCTGAGCGAAATTAGTTAATCAGAGAAAGACATGTATCATATGACCTCACTGATATGAGGAATTCTTAACCTCGGGAAACAAACTGAGGGTTGCTGGAGTGGTAGGGGGTGGGAGGAATGGGATGGCTGTGTGATAGACATTGGGGAGGCTGTGTGCTATGGTGAGCACTGTGAATTGTGCAAGACTGTTGAATCACAGATCTGTACCTCTGAAACAAATAATACAATATATGTTAAAAAAAAAAAAAGAAGAGAGCAGGAGGAGAAGAATGAAGGGGGGGAAATTAGAGGAGGAGATGAACCATGAGAGATGATGGACTCTGAAAAACAAACTGAGGATTCTAGAGGGGATTGGGGTGGGAGGATGGGTTAGCCTGGTGATGGGTATTAAAGAGGGCACGTTCTGCATGGAGCACTGGGTGTTATACGCAAACAATGAGTCATGGAACACTACATCAAAAACTAATGATGTAATGTATGGTGATTAACATAACATAATAATAAAAAAAATAATCTGCAAAAATAAAAAAAGAAGTGATTTACAAAGTGAGAATAGGAAATATAAGCATCAATTAGGATATCTTTAACGTAACTATCTCATCACAAATTTAGGACATCTAATGTCAAGTGTTTATTGAAATAAAGTGGAGGAGAGGGGAAGGGAGAGACATAGAGAGGACATGCAGTTAAAAAGTATAATAGCATACCAAGGTAGGAGCTACAAATTTAAGGGCTGTTAATATTTCTTGTGTAATGTTAAATTAGAATTACTGTAAATTTTGTCCTTACAACTAGAGATTTTAGAAGTTACTTGTTAACATAAAGTCTGTTAATGGTTGCTAAAATAATCATGGAATTACCTAAATCTGTAGCCTCTATATTGAAAAGAAATTTAAAATCCAATAACAAAAGTCAAACTTAAGTTGATTAATAGTAATGAAATAATGTTTGTGTTTTCTTCCGATTTTCAAAGGTTTTCACACACATATATGTATTATATTTGGGTAGACTAATAAATCAACTACATATCTTTTATTAGAATATAATTGACATATAACATGGTGTAGGTTTTAGGTGCATAACATCTTGATACATTTATATACTACAATATGATAATCACCATAGTGTTAGCTAATATCACTATTGCATCAAGTAATTATTTACTTTTTGCGTTAAGAAGTTAATATCTAGGGTGCCTGGGTGGCTCAGTCATTAAGCATCTGCCTTCGGCTAAGGTCATGGTCCCGGGGTCCTGGGATCGAGTCCCACATCGGGCTCCCTCCTCGAGGGGAAGCCTGCTTCTCCCTCTCCCACTCCCCCTGCTTGTGTTCCTGCTCTCGCTATCTCTGTCTCTGTCAAATAAATAAATAAAATCTTTAAAAAAAATAATAAATAAATAAATAAAAAAGAAGTTAATATCTAGCCATTTAGCAACTTTGAATTATATAATACAGTATTGTTAACTATAATCACAATGTTGTGTATTAGGTCTCCAGAACTTCTTCATTTCCTAACTGCAAATTTATTTTCTTTGATCATCATTTCCTCAATTTCCTTACCCCCTAGCCCCTGGTACCCATCCTTCTACTCTCTGTTTCTATGAGTTCAGCTTTTTTAGATTCCACATATAAGTGAAATCATGTAGTATTTGTCTTTCTCGGTCTGACTTATTTCACTTAGCATAATGCCCTTAAGGTCCATCCATGTTATTGCAAATGGCAGGATTTCCTTCTTTCTCGGGGCTGAATAGTATCTATTATCTATCTATATCTATCATCTATCATCTATCTATCTATCATCTATTTATCATCTATCTAATCTTTCTATCATCTATCATCTATCATTACCTATCTATCATTTATCTATCTATCTAATCTATCATCTATCATCTGTCTCTCATCTATCTATCATCTATCTAATCTATCTATCTATCATCTATCATCATCATCATCTATCATCTATATCTATCTATCTATGCCACATCTTTATTCTTTCTTCTATTAATGGACACTTAGGTTGTTTCCATATTTTGAATTTCCATATTGTGAAAAATGCTGCAATAAACATAGGAATGCAGATATTTTTTCAATATACTGTCTTCATTTCTTGTGAATATATACCCAGAAGCAAGATTGCTGAATCGATCATATGGTATTTTTATATTTAATTTTTTTAGGAACCTTCATAGTGTTTTCATAGTGGCTGAACTAATTTACACTTCCACCAACAGTGTACAAAGATTCTCTTTCTCCAAACCTCATCATCACTTATCTCTTGTCTTGATGATAGCTATTCTAATATGTGTGAGGTGATAATCTCATTGTGGTTTTGATTTGCATTTCCCTGATGATTAGTGATGCTGAGCACTTATTCATGTATCTGTTGGTCATTTAGGGGTCTTTTTTTGGAAAAATGTCTATTCAGTTCCTCTGCCCATTTTTTAATTGATTTTCTTTTGTTATTGAATTGTATGGGTATTTATATATTTATATACTTGGGTATTAACCCCTTACTTGATATATGGTTTGCAAATACTTTCTTCCATTCTGTAGGTTGCCTTTTCATTTTGTTGATTGTTTCTTTTGCTGTGAAGAAGTATTTTAATATGAAGTAACCTTACTTGTTTCTTTCTTTTGTTGCTTGTGGTTATGGTGTCATATTCAAAATATCATTGCCAAGACCAATGAAAAGAGCATCCTCCCACCTTCTATGAGTTTTATGGTATCAGGTCTTATGTTTGAGTCTTTAATCCATTTTTTAAGTCTTTTAGCCATTTTGAGTTAATTTTCAAGAGTGATGTAAGATAGAAGACAATTTCCTTTTTCTGCATGAGGTTACCTAGTTTTCCTACCACCATTTATTGAAAAGAGTATTATTTCCCCATTTAGTATTCTTGGTTCCTTTTTCAAATATAAATGGACTATATATATATATATATATATATACATATGATTTTACTTCTAGACCCTCTTTTCCATTCCATTTCTCTATGTATCTGTTTAAGCTAGTACCATACTGTTTTGATTACTATAGCTTTGTAATAGAGTTTGCAGTCAGAAAGTGTGATGCCTCCAGGTTTGTGTTGGTGTTGTTTTTTCCTCAGCATTGCTTTGGCTGTTTGAGGTCTTTTGTGGCCCCATAAAAATTTTGATTGCTTTTTCTATCTCTGTGAAAAATGTCATTAGAATTTTGATAGAGATTGCATTGAATTTATTTCATTTATTTATTTTTTTAAATTTTATTTCAATTCAAGTTAGTTAACATTTAGTGTAGTATTGATTTCAGGAGCAGAATTTAGTGATTCATCACTTACATATACATACTACAGTGCTCATCCCAAAAAGTGCCCTCCTTAATACCCATCACCTATTTGGCTCATCCCTCTACCCACCTCCCCTCCAGCAACCTCAGTTTGTTCTCTTAACTATGGAGTCTCCAATGGTTTGCCTCCCTCTGTTTTTATCTTATTTTTCCTTCCCTTTCCCTATGTTTATCTGTTTTGTTTCTTACACTTACATATGAGTGAAATGATATGATATTTGTCTTTCTCTGGCTGACTTATTTTGTTTAACATAATACATTCTATTTCCATCCATGTTGTTGCAAATGGCAAGATTTCATTCTTTTTGATGGCTGAGTAATATATTATATATATACACACTATACCTTCTTTATGCATTCATCAGTTGATGGACATCTGGGCTTTTCCATAATTTGGTTATTATTGATAGTGCTGTTACAAACATTGGGATGCATGTACCCCTTCAAATCAGCTGTTTTGTATCCCTTTGGATAAATAGCTAGTAGTGCAATTGTTGGGTCGTAGGGTAGCTCCATTTTTAACTTTTGGAGGAAACTCCATATTGTTTTCCAGAGTGGCTGCATAAGTCTGCATTCCCACCCACCCAACAGTGCAAGAGGGTTCCCTTTTCTCCTCACCGTTGCCAACATCTGTTGTTTTCTGAGTTGCTAATTTTAACCTTTCTGACAGGTGTGATGTGGTATCTCATTGTGGTTTTGATCTGTATTTCCCTGATGATGAGTGATGTTAAGCAATTTTTCATGTGTCTGTTAACCACTTGTATGTCTCCTTTGGAGAAATATCTGTTCATGTCTTCTGCCCATTTCTTAACTGGATTATTTATTTTTTTGGCTGTTTATTTTGATGAGTTCTTTATACATTTAGGATATTAGCCCTTTATCCAATATGTCATTTGCAAATATTTTACCCCATTCCTTTGGTTGCCTTTTAGTTTTTTTGATTGTTTCCTTCATTGTGCAGGAGCTTCTTATCTTGATGAAGTCCCAATAGTTCATTTTTGCCTTTGTTTCTGTTGCTTCCAGAGACATGTCTAGTAAGAAGTTGCTGTGGTCAAGGTCACAGAGGTTGCTGCCTAGGATTTTTATGGTTTCCTGTCTTACATTTGGGTCTTTCACCCATTTTGAATTTATTTTTGTGTATGGTGTAAGAACGGTCCAGTTTCATTCTTTTCCATGTTGCTGTCCAGTTTTCCCAACACCATTTGTTGAAGAGACTGTCTTTTTTCCATTGGACATTCTTCCCTGCTTTGTCAAAGATTAGTTGACCACAGAGTTGAGGGTCCATTTCTGGGCTCTCTATTCTGTTCCATTGATCTAAGTGTCTGCTTTTGTGCCAGTATCATACTGTCTTGGTAAGTACAGCTTTGTAATACAGCTTGAAGTGTGGGATTGTGATGCCTCCCACTCTGCTTTTCTTTTTAACATTACTCTCACTATTCAGGGTCTTTTCTTATTCCATAAACATTTTAGAATTGTTTGTTCTAGTTCTGTGAAAAGTGCTAGTGTTATTTTGACTGGGATTGCATTGAATGTGTAGATTCCTTTGGGTAGTATGAACATTTGAACAATATCAATTTTCCCAATCCATGAACACAAGCTATCCTTCTATTTGTTTGTATCTTCTTTAGTTTTTTTTTTTTTTTTTGTGTGTGTGTGTGTGTCAAAGTCTTATAGTTTTTGTGGTAGAGATCATTGATTTCCTTGGTTAAACTTCTAATTATTTTATTTTTTGATGCTATTTTTAATGGAATTATTTTCTTTATTTCTTTTTCAGGTATTTTGTTGTTAATGTATAGAAGCACAACTGATTTACGTATGTTGACTTTATATCCTGCAACTTTAGTAATTTTTTTTTATTAATTCCAACTTTTTTTGGTGGAGTCTTTAACATTTTCTGTATGTAAGATCATATATTCTTCACATAAAGATAATTTTACTTCTTCATTTCTAATTTAGATATTTATTTTATTACATACTAAAAGGATCATACACCCTGATCAGTGGGATTTATCCCTGGGATACAAAAATGTTTCAACATGAACAAATCAATAAATGTGACATACCACAGTAATAGAATGAACAATAAAAATCAAATGATCATCTCAGTAGGTACAGAAAAAGTAATAGACAAAATATAACATCTTCTAATGATAAAAACCTTCAACATATTGGGTATAGAAGGAATGTACTTCAACATAATAAAGGCCATATATGACAAATTCACAGCTAATATCATACTCAACAGTAAAATATTGTAAGCTTTTTCTCTAAGATCAGGAATAAGACAAGGGTACCCACTCTAGCCACTCTTATTCAATGTGGTATTGGAAGTCCTAACCAGCATTTTAGACAAGATAAGCAATTGGACAAGATAAAGCAACTAGACAAGATAAGGAAACTACATATTTACTAGGAAAAGAAAAGTTATGTAATATTCAGCCAAGTCTAAATTCAGAAACCATTACTCAGAATTCATCTTCAGAGTTTAGGATGTAATGTATTTGATTAATAAATGTATTTGTTTAAATTTAAGGTTTATAAATTGTATATATAATGTTTGATAGTTTACTCAGTCCTCATATCTTAAAACTCACATATACATTATAATTTAAAGTATAATTAATACATTACTTATAAATGATATCATTAAATTTCCTGCTTCTAAATCAGAAATACACTTAACCTGTCTATATTTGAAAGTGAAGATCTAATTTCAATTTTATATTCAATGAAACTAAAGTTTTCAAATATATCCTCTAGATATATGAAAATTAAAATATGCTTTCAATTTTGTTTTAACACTTCTGTGCTCTTGTGAGTCTTCACAAGCATAATGGGGGAATTTTTTGAATTTATAGCTAAATGTGAGTATCATTATTTTTCTTAAAATAATTTATGAAGTTTATATTACAATATGGATATGACCGAGGCATTAGTTTCTTGAATAATCCTTGATAAAATGATCTGATATCCTCTATCTAGTAAAGCTGAAGAAAAACAAAATATATTGCTAATGACCTTTGCATTAAAATGTCAGAATATTTCTCTACTGGATCTAAAATGAGGCACTAAAGTCAGTGATTGAACCCAATCCAATAATCAAGCATAGAATATAACTAGGTTGAGTTTAGGCACTGGGTCTAGGTTCCATAACAGCACATGGAGAGTGCCCTGGCACACTTTATGGACATTTAAAACTAGAAGTTGCTATTCATTATTATAAAATTTGGAAGCAGCCTATTTGACTACATATCCCAGCCTTTTTACGTATTGATGGAGTAACTTTGGGAAAGTTCAATTGCCTTTCTGTGCTTCATTTTCCTCATTTGTATACTGACAATAGTGTTTTGGAAGGTAACTGTGAAGATTAAACTATTTAAGCTTGAAAAAAAAAAAAGTAAAGCAGTGTTTAGCACACAATAAATCTTCAATAAATAGTGTAATAGTTTCACTGTATTATTTATTATTATTATCATTTACTAGTACCACCTTCTTCTGATTTCCCAAAAAAATACCTAATTAACTACCTAATCATCTCAAATTAAAGTTTGTCTAATAGTATCAAGGATATTTTTTACTGCTAAAAAAAATAAAACCAAAAAAACTTTTAAGTGTGTACTAGAGGGAGGCTAAGTTTTTTCTCCTGATGACTTCATGGTTCTGAAATTGCTTTCCAGAGACATAAGAGTGTGAGCTTGACCTATGAATCAAAGCATAAAGTCGTCCTATTTATTCAGTCTTTTATCTGAATGACATGAAAGGATCAATCAGATAGAGGAGTGATTAAAGCTGTTTCTTTCTGTATATTTACCTAGAGGTGAAATCAATGAGCATCCCCAGTTAAAAATGAAAAGTGATAAATGAATAAATAATCACATACATTTTTGAAGGAAGTATGTCTCTGCCTTGAGGTATTTATCTGTCAATTATTGATAAGACTGATTCCTGCACATGAAAATTTTGAAGCATATCTTTAATGTTCAACTTACAAGACAAACTTTTCCATTTACTTTTGAATAAGCAAGTGTCTTTTTTGTCTTAACATTATTTGTGTAAAAGAGGTCCTAAAGAATGGCAAGGAGATCAAAGTTTATTGAACTTGTAAAACAAAATAGCCCGAAATGTTACCACTGAAAAGTCTTATTACCATGTCAGTCATGTGAAGAAGTGAACTCTATTTCCCAAAACACTCTTCCCTGGTGTGTGACTGATTTTTAACATGAGCCCAGTGAAATTTTTACTGTAATCAAAACTAAATGTAATTCATATCCACAGGAAAAGATCAGGTACATTATAGAACAGTAGAAAAGGAAAAAAAAAAAAAGTAGGGCGCCTGGGTGGCTCAGTTGGTTGAGCGACTGCCTTCGGCTCAGGTCATGGTCCCGGGGTCCTGGGATCGAGTCCAGCATCGGGCTCCCTGCTCTGCGGGGAGCCTGCTTCTCCCTCTCCCACTCCCCCTGCTTGTGTTCCCTCTCTCGCTGGGAGAGAGTGAGAAAATTTGAGGATAGGAAAAATGAATGCTTAATAATATGAAGTCTAGTAGGAGGTAAAAAGAGAAGCAGTCAAATAAATAAATAAAATCTTTAAAAAAAAAAGAACATTCATCCATTATAAATTGATCTATTATAAGTTTTATTACCTTAATAAACAGTAACCTAGGGGCGCCTGGGTGGCTCAGTTGGTTGAGCGACTGCCTTCAGCTCAGGTCATGATCCCAGGGTCCTGGGATAGAGCCCCGCATCAGGCTCCCCGCTCCGCGGGAAGCCTGCTTCTCCCTCTCCCACTCCCCCTGCTTGTGTTCCCTCTCTCGCTGTATCTCTCTCTGTCAAATAAATAAAATCTTTAAAAAAATAATAATAAAAAATAAAAAAAAATAAACAGTAACCTATGTTATGGATAAGAAAAAAAAAACTGTACATATTATATGTTAAAGGCAGCAATTTAAAGTCAGGTAAGTTTCTGATCATGATTCAGAATACAAGAGAATACTTTGAGATCTTGATTTCATTAACAATTCAGACCTGAAATATATTATCATGAAAACACTTAAAAAAAACTCCAACATTATATCAACTTGAGATATTATTTTAATGTAACATTAAGTCATGTCTCATTTTCCTAGTCCTAATCATTAGAGGACTCTACTGTCATTATCTTGATATTATCTAAAATGCTTAAGTTGTGTAGAATTCATAGATCTCATTGTGGCAAAATTTAATGGACACCAAGGATATAGCAGAAATAATTAGGCATGTTCCACTTCAGGAAATTCACTCCCTAGTGGCTTATGGCAAGCCATGATGTTGGAAACTAATTGAGGTTGAAATAAAGTCTTCAGTATTTGCAAATTCCTTACAGCCTTCTCAGTCATGGGTATGATTAATACTTAAATCATATATTATTTGCAATTAGATATTACAAAAAACTATTGAATATAGTTATTTTCCTGAGAAAGTAAATATTGAAGTCATTTTTAAAAGATTTCAAAAGAAAAGTAATAGCTATAAAAATAAAATAGAACCAAAGAAAAACTGAGTATGGCATTTTGAATTTTTAATCTGATCTTTATCCAGCCAAGAAGAGATTTCCTCTTGGGATTTGGTAGTTTGCATATGCAGTATCTTAGTGAGATAGGAAACAAAGATTTAAGACTGAGAGTTTACGTGTACAGATGTTAGTTTCATCCATCATATGAACTAAAAAAAAAGAGAGAGAACAGAGAATAAATATATCTGGGGGTCCCACAATGTATAGGCAAAGCAGAGACTAGTTATAAAATTTGTTGATTTGGAGACAAAAACAGGTAGTAGGAAAATGGATATAGAAGGAAGACAGGAGAAGATAGAATTTTAAAAACTCAGTTGGGGGAACAGAATATATATGGCAGGAGAGGAATCGATGGTGCTAAATATTGCAGAGTTAGAAGTAGGATGGCACAGAGAAAAAAATAGATTTGTGAATGAAGTGACTGGGATTTAAGTAGGCAGGTAATATTAGAGGGATTTAAATTCATTGAGGACTGATTATGAATGACAAAAATGCAAATAGTATTGTTTCTTCTTTAAGAAGTTTAGTGAAGAAGAGCAGGAAGAAGAACGGTAAACTTAAGGAGAAGGCAGATTATTAATTCTGTTTTTAGCAAGAGAGACTTTCAAAAATGTTTGTAGATAGTAGTATCAAAGAAGAGAGAAAATTTGAAGATAGGAAAAATGAATGCTTAATAATATGAAGTCTAGTAGGAGGTAAAAAGAGAAGCAGTCAGCTTACAGGTGAATACATGGGGAAGTAGACAGCATCTGAGGAAGAAAACATGCCTAATATTTATTCAGTGCCTATTTTGCTAGGGACTGGGTACAGATACTTAAGAAGTCCAACTTCATTTAGACACATGTTTTCCTCACTATTCTCTAAGGTAATAAAATGTTATTGCTCAATGTTTTTATTTTTATTTATTTTTTTTTTCATTTTTTATTAACACATACTATATGATTTGTTTTTAAAATAAATTCTTGATTTAGAAATGATTGGTTTCAAGAAGGAAGTTACTTAATCTCAAACATTTCCACCAATAACTTACTCAAATCTATTGCTCACTCTTTTTTGTCAGTCAGCCAATATTTATTAAACACCTGTTATGTGTCATATACTATTTCTGGCACAATGAATTAAAAGGTGGAGAAAACTGATGATCTTAAATCTCAGTGATCTTATATTCCAGATAGGTCAGATAAATAACAGATACTTGGGAGGAAAAGAAAACAACATTCTGGCTTTGATAATTGTTATGAAGAGGATAACATATGTAATATGGATAATAATGGCTACAGAGCTATATTCACTAGGTTTTCTGAAAGCATGTTGTCTGAGAAGACACTTGATTTGAGATCTGGGTATAAGATCTGAGTATAAACCATTTAATTTTGGAGATAGAGAATTCCTAGAAGAAAGACCCTATCAAGTATGAATTATCAGAGAAGAAAAAAGAAATGATTGAAGTATTCCATAAACAAACAAACAAAAGTCAGGGTTGCTGCAACACACACACACACACACACATACACACACACAGACACAATACTAGAGTTAATTTAAAGGGAGAAAATTTGGATCTTAGGCTGGGGCCAGAACATGTTGAATATTGGCCATGAGAACCAGTCAGATTAGGTATATATATATTATATATATATATAAATATATAAAATATATATATATATATATTTTAAAGATTTTATTTATTTATTTATTTGACACACACAGAGAGAGAGGAATCACAAGTAGGCAGAGTGGCAGGGAGTGGCAGAGGGAGAAGCAGGCTCCCCGCTGAGCAAGGAGCCCGATGTGGGACTCGATCCCAGGACCCTGGGATCATGATCTGAGCTGAAGGCAGATGCTTAACGACTGAGCCACCCAGGTGCCCCAGATTAGGGATATATTTTGAAGCTAGAAGAGATATAGAGGAACCAATGATGATGCCAGGTTTTAGCCATACAAGTGGATAGATAGTGATTACAATTGAGAATCATTTGAGTTGGAGAAGACATTAGTAGACTGCATTTTGATGGAAGCTTTTTAAATAGAAATAAATGGTATTTTTCAGACATGGTAATTTGAAGATATTAATGATAAATACAATGAAAAGAACATGAGGGTAGAATTTTGGTGACTATTGAGGGAATGAATGCCAGCAAAGAAGACTGAGAAGAGACAGTGAGATAAGAAAAAAAATCAAGTATACAGTATCCCAGAAGACAAAAGAATGTTTCTGGAGAGAGGGATGGGGATGGTAATCCTTTCAAATGTTACTGAGGCATTTACAAAAATGAAGATAGATTTTAGGGCAATGAAACCATTATAATTGTATGACATTATAATGGTTGATACATGTCATTATACATTTGTCCAATCCCCTGGCCTGAACAACACCTAGAGTGAACAGAAATATAAACTATGCACTTTTGGTGATAAGGATGTGGCAATGTAGGCTCATCAGTTTTAACAAATGGACCACTCTAGTGCTGGATGTTGATAATGGGGGAGGCTATGCATCCGTGGGAGTAGAGGTATATGGATAATCTCTGCACCTTCTGATCTATATTGCTGTGAACCTAAATCTACTCTAAACAATAGTCTATTAAAAAATGAACACGAGACATTCACTATTAACCTAAGCATGAAGATGGCCACCTGCAACCTGTTTTAGTAAAACTATGTGAAAGAAAACTCGCTTGGAGTTGACTTAAAGATAGAAGAGGAAAAAGTAAACTGCAAACATGGAATATAAACATACTTTTTTAGAAATCCTGCTGTGAGATGGATATGGTTTGGCAGAGTTATCAAACACATATCTGGTTATGATAGAAGTCTTCTAAAAATTAAATGTATTTCTTTGGAATATGGTGACACTGAATAGAAGCTTTCTATAAGGTAGAAGTGAATATGAACATGGGTTTAAAAATATTAATAATAGCAACCTTTTACAAAGCATTTAATGTGTGCCATATACTACTCAAAATGGATAGATCCTCTTATCAGTGTTATGTTTATGGTTCACTATTTTGTTGAGGAGGAAATTGAAATATAGAAATTGGAGATACTCAAGTTTATATGGCAGAATTGAAGAGTAGAAACAGTTTAAATCCGAGACAAGAACACAAACAAGAAAAGATGGAAAGAGTATCCATTTATTATATCCAAAGGGTTGAGGGAGTCAGAATGAGCGTGAGTGCTGAGAAGTGCATCTGACCCATTGCTGAGGGACTTAAGACTAAGGAACAGATCGCAAAATTTGCACCGTGAAGTAAATTGGCGTTGTCATAGCCAAGCAAGAAGAAAGGATTCTAGAATGATCAATACAAAGATGGTACTTTGCATTGCAACATGAATGGAAGTAGGGAGATAAGAAAGGATGTATCTAAAAAGGAGATGCAAGAATTCAGAGCAGTGCTGACAGCTGATGTTTATGCATGGAGACTTTTGGGTGTTACTTTTTTTTAATGTTCCTAGCATGCATTTACCTGAGTAAGACAGG
Source organism: Leptonychotes weddellii (assembly GCF_054177405.1). NCBI lineage: Eukaryota > Metazoa > Chordata > Mammalia > Carnivora > Phocidae > Leptonychotes > Leptonychotes weddellii. The sequence continues at coordinate 154,248,903 of NC_138370.1, read as the reverse complement.
TTCTTTAAAGGTGAGTGGCCAGGATATATTGGACAGAAAAATATGAAGCAAAGATATATGAATGATGTAAAAAAGCTACAAAGTGTTATGGAACTTAAAAAAAGTGAAGCAGTTTATGAAAGAGGAGAAAAGTTTTCACAGAAAAATTACCAGTTAAAAGTTTGAAAAAAAAAAAAAGAAAAATTACCAGTTAAAATAGGCCTTAAAAAATGCACAAGGATTTAATTAGGAGTGATTGAGGGAAGTGTATCGTAGATAGAGAAAGCACGTTTAGTACCTCATAAAGTCATTCATTCATCCATTCATTCATTCATGCAACACATATTTATTGACCTACTATGTGCACAGCACTTTTAAAGTATTGCAAACTAAAGCATGAAAGAATAATTATAATACCAACATAATTTACAAGCATTACACGAAAGTCAATGCCTTACAGCACATATCAAAATGATTATTTCAGACTTAAAAATTCCATCTTAGAGGGCGCCTGGGTGGCTCAGTTGGTTAAGCGACTGCCTTCGGCTCAGGTCATGATCCCGGAGTCCCGGGATCGAGTCCCGCATCGGGCTCCCTGCTCGGCAGGGAGTCTGCTTCTCCCTCTGACCCTCCTCCCTCTCATGCTCTCTGTCTCTCGTTCTCTCTGTCTCAAATAAATAAATAAAATCTTTAAAAAAAAAAAATTCCATCTTAGAGAGGTTGGTGCAATAATATAGAGAGCATAGTTTACACTGAAGAACATAGAACAACATAGTATGCATACTAGAAATACATTTATTGTTAAATGTAGTCATATTCAATGTTTGTATATATTTTAATATACTTTTAATGTATTCAGTTCTTTGAAAAAATGTATACCTTACCTGCCCTAAGCTTCTGTATTTATAAATATGATTAAATATGTAGCATAATTTAAATAGCTCAATTTAACAAAGCATCTATTTACATAGTAATCAGTTCACAAAAATGCGTGCCTTTTATTGGGACTCTAGACATTAAGTCTACTCACTACATCCTTCTATGAAGTTTGAAATTGATTAATTTCATCTGAGGTTTAGGAGCAAGTTTATTCAATTATTTTCATTGTATTGAGTGTTTAATGACTCTAATTTTTAAAAATTAGATTGTTTAATAATCCACAAACAAGATTCACACAGCATTATAGATTTATTTACTTTTTGTTTTCATTTTACTTAACAAGGTGTTTTAACCATTTATTCTATTTAATCATGTCTTTGATTACGGGTGTTTTGTCATCTTACATTTAGGCATATACATTACATGCTCTAATTTTTCTTCACTGATAAAAGGATTATAACTTACACTGATAAACAGATTTAATTTTTAACTAAGTATGATCATTTAACTTCTTTCTGCTTCCAGGCAAAATATCAGGATTTATATTTAAGTACTTGAAATTGATTTTATATCTATCTAAATTTATCTTTCCCATAAAATGGCTTGTTTCAAGAAATAAATCATGTCTAACTGCCTTTACACCCCTTCATTTTTCTCACTAGGCCACTTAACCTCCAAATGTTGAACTCTGACCACAATCTGTGGATTCAAAACTATTGTTAAAACTATGTTTTTTCAAAATTATTGAATTTCTATTTTCATCTGGTCCTTTAATTCTACCAACTGGACAATAGCCATGATCAAACAACCTGGCCCCTACTTTGTACTCAGTTTCTGATAACATTGTCTTATGTTATTGCCATTTGCCTGAACACTTGACATGATACTCTAGCTATGACCTAGTTTTTTTAGCAAGAGATATTCCTTCTCATCATCTGACCTGCTACATTCTTGGATTTTATAACCGCCCCCTACCTAGGACACATCTACTATTGATCTTTGCTATTTCACTGTGTCTGTGCCCTCTTTTTATCTTTTCTTTACATAGTACATAACATAGGGATAATAGCAGTGCCCATCCTTTGTTGCAAAGAATATTAACAAATTACTTAGCAATATACTGTAAAAAATACATGGGAACTCATTTCTCAAGCTGAAGGGAAATGACCGAAGGTGGTATGAATTTAATTTACAAACTTATAGAAAAGAATAAAGAACACTGTAAATGATAAATATGTTGAGATATATACATATATATAAATAATACAAATGTAGATATATTTTTAAATGCATAATTATTAAAGGAAAGTCATAATATTAACTCTAAATAGAATAAAATCATTTGGAGTAGATAATTCAAGGTATGATATGACTAAGAATTAGAAAAATTTGTGCAAATAATGTAAACCAGTGCTTCTTTCTCTGTAGAAAATTTGAGGTCTTTTGGCAACCCAACATTCTCTGGAGAGGTTAATTTTGCTTGTATATGACGTATATTTTCATAATTTTTGACATAACTTTTATTTTATCGTATTTGACAGCACTTAAGAATTAAAGACACCATATTTTGACCTGGAATTCTTAAGGCAGGTGTGTAAAGTGATACATGTTTGTTTTTGCTGAGTATAAGAATTTATCTTGATTGCTGATTTGCCTTTTATATCATTTGATATTTTAGAATCTTGACATATTTGTAAGTTGAAGTAAAAAAAAAAAGTGCGGATGTGGAGAGATATACAAGAACAAGGTTTGTTTTTCAATTTTTGTTTTTGATCTGAGGGAAAATAAAGAGCCTGAAGTTTTAAAAGATAAACTCATACCTCTCAGATATGCTTATTACAGAACAAAAAATGTAGCTAATTCTTGACTGTTTAAATATTTCCTAGCAAGTTCTCAGGACAAATTAATTGATGAAATTTTAAGGATTACTTGGAAAATAAAGGTTAAGAAAAGGACAATCTTCATACCTAAATGAATAAAATTAAAAAAAATTCTTTGCTTTTCAATAAACTTCAATTTTTAGAACAGTTTTTGATTTATAGAAAAATTCAGAAGCCATTATGGAGTGTTTCCATATACCCCTCACCCAGTCTCCCCTATTATTAACATTTTACAAAGTATGGTACATTTGTCACAATTAATGAACAAAGACTGATGCATTATTATTAACTAAAGTATCTAATTTTTTCAGATTAATTTAGTTTATACCTAATGTCTTTTTTCTCTTCCAGGATCTTATCTAACATACAATGGGATTCAATAAATATCAAATAATGTTAATATAAAATAATATATAATTATAATATAATATATATAATATAAATAACGTTAACATGCATTAATTTAATCATCTTTCTCCAAATATTTCTGAAGCATCTACCATACACTAAATGCCATTAGAAATTAAGCAAAAGAATGGTACAAACCTTTCTCTGAAGAAACTGATGCTCATTAACTCATAGAATGGATACATCCACATGAGATGTTATATAGCATTGAGCCCATTACCCACATTTAGAGACCGGGAGACTAAAGATCAGGGAATTAGAAAACAAATGTCGTAATCTCCAAGTCCCGGTCCCTTGGTATAGCAGAAGTAAAAAGACCTATATTTAAAAATATAGTAAAAAAACAAACAATGATACAAGGGATAAAGTTTATGTGTTATCAGAAAGTACTAATAATGCTATGTGTGTATAAAAATGTTTTCATTTAAATTAATTCAAAAGCCACCTCTATATTATTTTGAAATTACTATTTTGGTACCCAAAGTGATGTCTTTGGTGTTAATTGAGATCAAAATGCTCACCAGAACTTGAAATATATTCAGATTATCTAGTTGTTTAAAGAAATAAGTCAGGGCGCCTGTGTGGCTCAGTTGGTTAAGCGACTGCCTTCGGCTCAGGTCATGATCCTGGAGTCTCTGGATCGAGTCCCGCATGGGGCTCCCTGCTCGGCAGGGAGTCTGCTTCTCCCTCTGACCCTCCCCCTTTCATGTGCTCGCTCTCTCTCATTCTCTCTCTCTCAAATAAATAAATAAAATCTTAAAAAAAAAAAGAAAGAAGTCAGCTTGATTTGTCACATTAACTTCCTGCTAGAAAATCCTGTTTTTTTTTTTATTTTTTGTTTTTTGTTTTTGTCTCTATAGCTTTCTCCCTATACATAGCTCCTGTCAAAATATTTCACATGTAATCACAAAACCTTGGCCAAATATCTCATACCATTCTTCAATGTTTCTCTTCCAAATAGTTGCTAGTAACACTCATCAAATATTGAACAAGCAATATGCTACAAAAATCGCAACACCTTTAGTAATCACCTGTTTCAAATAACGTGGCCCCAAAATAACAATTAGTAGAATATGTGTTATTTTATAACTAGTGTGCTTGGCAGTAATACTAAAATCAACATTTGGTAATAAAGTCATTTCTGACAATATGCGTTATTTTTACTAAAAACAATACATTTATTATGCTTGAAGGAATTCTCACAAACCATATATTGGGACAAAAAAGACTATGGTAGGCACCTTTATATATGTCTCTTAGTAATCTCTCTTGCCCTCTTGCATACTCTGATGAAGCAAGGAGCCATGTTGTAACTTCCTCCATAGAGAGGTCTGTGAGGCAAGGACCTGAGGGAGGTTTCCAGACAACAGCTTGTAAGGCACTGACTGAAAACATGGGAGGAGCTAACTCCTGCCAATAGTCAGGTGACTAAGTTTGAAAGTGGAACCAATCTAGCCTTGTGACGACTGCGGCTAACCGTACACAAAATCATGGTTCACAGAAGCTATGAGGTCATAAATGTGTATTGTTTATACCTATAATTTTGGGGGTAATTTGTTGCAAAATAATAAATAACTAATAAATTGTCCCAATGAAAAACTTATGCTAGTGACAGTGTTCATCATGATGTGCCACAATAAAACTTTCCCAGTTATTATTACCACAAAATAAATTGCCTTGCTCTATGTCACTATTTCAAGAATCAGGAAAAGAACAAAGGTATAAAAAATTGAGTTGACAAATACCTTTTTTCCAAGGAGTATTTCCATTTAAAAAGAAGAAGCTAATAGGAAAGACATTTTAAGTTCAATAAATATCACTAAAATTAAATTGCATTGAAAGTCATCCAATCTTCCTTCCAAGAACCAGCCCACCAACCTTGATTATGAGACATAAATGTACCTTGAATTTTTACTAGGGAGTAAAATGATTCTTGGAAGATGACAAGGCTCTCTTCACTATGACAATGCCCATCTGCAAGTTATTTCAAGGTTCTGAATTCTCATCTCAGCAGAAAATTAATTACAAGAATATCTTAGCTTTTAATGGATTTTAAATGATCTAAAAGACTCTATTTTTAATATATAATTCTTTTATATTAATAGCAGAACAGATATGAGGAATAAACTTTAAGAAGCATACAGCACATCAATAACTCTCCATGTATTTGAAGTCTTCTGCTTACATTTTTTAATATATGCTCTGAATAAGATAAATTTTCTCATAAAAAGCATTTGCAATCTAGCTGAAAATACTTAATAGAAATTTGTGTTATTTCTTTAGAATGAATGCTGGCTAATTTTCCTATTCTTGCTTGTTTAGCATAACTTTTTGTTCAAAATTTATCTGAAAGTCATTTTCATAGCTATAATACAAATATTTTCAAGCATAAGATAATGTTTTGTTTGGTAATCTAAATGGTAAAATTGTTCTAATCAGTGGCAGTATTATATACAAAAGTTCCAAATAAGTTATGAAACACAAGAAAGCATTGAGGAGTGTTTACAGTTAATAACGATTTGGTAAAAATGTGTTTTTGTTAGATGTTGCAAAACTGCAACATTATACCAATGACAGATTTCATCAAAAGATGACAAAAATTTCATTCAAAGAAAAAATCAACTATGCAGTTTGACCATGGGTCATCTGTACCTTATTTTTAGCATCTAATAAAATGAAGATAATATAATAATAGCTATCTCAAAGGATTGTTGTAAGAAATAAATGAGTTACTGTACTTACTGTAAGTAGAGTGTTTCAAAAGTGTCTGGCATATGTAAAGTGCTTTATGTATCATCATTATTATTTTTATCATTTCCAGTAGTATAATTGTGGCAAGGAAAATACAATTGTGTTGTTTGGTACAAATACCTATTCAGATATATTAACCATGAAAATGATGTAACACATCAAAATGATACCTGCTGATCTATGTACAACTTGTTGTATCTTTAATTTAGAGTAAGAAATATATTTTCATTCAATAAATAAATAATGATTGATGGATAGATGATGATGATTATGATAGATATAGATAGATGATAGATAGATAGATGATAGATAGATGATAGGATGCCTAATATATTCTAGAAAATTGTCTTGACAAAGTAGTGTACAAAAAACAATTAAAAATTCTTTTTGAGCTTATGTTCCCATGGAGGTAGATACAGAAGATAAACAAATAAATATCTATGTATATATATAGTATGCCAGATGATCATAAATGTTAACGGATATAGGAAGAAAGACAAGAAAGTGAAGGAATCAGCAGTAGAAGTGTGGGGAGGAAGACTACACAGTTTTAAAGAGTGATCAGCAAAGCCTCATTGAGGAAGAAACATTTGGTCAAAGACAAAGAGATGAGGAGAAAGCCATGCGGATAAGGAAGAGGGCCCTTCAGATGTAGGAAACTGCCAATGCAAAGGCCCTGAGGTAGAATATCTGGTATGTTCCAGGAAATTCTAATAAAATATCTCTCATTAATACTTAATGCTAGATGATCATAAAACTTCTAATACCTGGTGGTCATTTTAGATATTGTTTCCTCTTAAATTCTTAGTTCCTTTAAAATTCAAATCATAATACTTATATAAAAAGTTTGATAAATTTAACAAATCAAAATGTATTTAGCATTTTGCATTTTACAATGCATTTCACATTCATTGCAAAATTTAATCATCTCAGGACCCTTGTGAGACAACATTACCTTTACAGAAAAGAAGATAATGAATTTAAGATGGGTTAGGTCATTTGATCAAAGTTATCCAGGATATTACTGAAAAATTATAACTATAACCCATATCACTAACTAAAATTACAGTATTGTTTTCCTGTTGTACAACAGTTCCAAATTATCAGCAAAGCTCAAAATGAGCTGTGTGATATTCACTACATTGAATGATTTTTCATATTGATTTTATGAAGTGTGTTCATATTTAAACCAAGACCCTAAAATTTGTAATTTTGTATCATTTCATAGCCCGATTTCATATAAAGGGAACAAAATATTTTGGAAAAAGTATTCTTATAGAACTTAATGGTTGTATTTTTAAACTCTTGTATTATGTGTCTTATTTTCTCTAGCAGTATGATGGTTAATATATTAAGAAAAGAAGGAACACTACATTACAACACCCACACACAGAGCTGAAGTGCTTGTTCTGACTGCACTAGGCCTATTTCACCCTCCAATTTTCATCTGTGAAAGATGGGGACAATCTATTTATTTAAAGACAACTGAGTGGGCTGCTTGGGTGGCTCAGTCAGTTGGGCATTGGATTCCTGGTTTCAGCTCAGGTCATGATTTCATGGGTTGTGAGACATGGGGCTCCATGCTCAGCAGGAAGTCAGTTTGGGGATTCTCTCCCTCTGCCCTTCTCCTCACTCATGCAGTCTCTCTCTCTCTCTCTAAAATAAAGTAAATAAATTTTAAAGACTGAGCTGTGAAATTTAGGCTCATACAGAAGCTTATAAGCCAAGTAGATTTTATACTTGCCATAGGTTAAATTCAAATTACTATGGAAATAAAGTGCTGAAAACTACCATTTTTTTGAAATTCCGAGTTGTATAATAGAATGTAGTTACTCTTACAACCGTATATGATGATATGATGTATTAATTAGCTGTGATGCTCTCTTTGCAAGAATATCTTAAATTTATTAGGAATGCTAGAATTTTGTATTATCAATCAGAGAAATGATAGACCACAGTTATTATTTTGGTATGTCTTTTATAATCATGTGAAAAATGAACTATTACCTCATTAGAAATACATTATTGGGCTATGACATCTTGTAATTGCTTTAGTAATTACATTGTTTATACAAAATAAGGTAAGTCACAATATATGTGATTTTTACATATTAAATGTTATATAAAGTGCAAGGAATAATCACTGATATGTATTTTATGACTTCTTCATAAAAAGGAAAATTATACTGAATTATAACCTGTATGAAATATTCCTCTTCAGTTTTGGAAAAACTTTTAATAGTACAATATTTCCTCCTTATCCATGTGGGATATGTTCCAAGACTCCCATGAATACCTGAAACCACAAATGGTACCAAACTACATATACTATGTTTCTCCTATACATTCATACCTATGATAAAGTGTAATTTAAAAATTAGCACAGTAAGAGTAATGAGAATAACAAATAATAAAGTAGAACCATTATGACAATATTCTGTAATAAAAGTTTTGTGAATCTGGTTTCTCACTCAGAATATCTTGTACTGTGCTCACCCTTCTTCTTGTGATGATGTGAGAGGAAAAATGCCCACATGATGAGATGAAGTGAGGTGATGTAGCATTAGACCATTATTGACCTGACCATATCTCAGTAGGTGGATCATCTGCTTTTGGACAGGGCAGGGCGTGGTGGACAGTGGATAACTCCAACTGCAAAAAGCAAAACCACAAATAAGGGGGGACTACTGTATTCATGAATTCTTCTAAAAGGCACATTTGCTTCAACACATTGCTATCAACTCAGATATATTGCTATCACATTACTAATCTACATGTATACTCTGAATTTAAAAAGTGAGTATGTACATAATGCTAATTAAGAAATGCTGTCATGAGGGGTGCCCAGATGGCTCAGTCAGTTAAGTATCAGATTCTTGATTTTGGTTCAGGTCATAATCTCAGAGTTTTGAGATCAAGCCCTGCTTTAGGCTCTGTGCTCAGCAAGGAGTCTGCTTGATATTCTCTCCCTCCCCCTCTGCTCTCCCTCTTTAAAATAAATAAATTAATATTAAAAAATGTAAAAACATAAAATAAAGAATAAAAATCCTGTCATGAATGAACTGTATTTTCAAATAACACTTAGAAATTTAGCCTTTCTACCTTGGGTTGAATTTCTTCTTTTAAGCAGATGCATTCACTTAGAGCCATTTCCATCATTCATTATATATTGAGTCACCATTATAGTAGACATCTGTTACGTTTTGCTAACCATAATACTGGACATATGTTTTGTCTTCTCAGCATACATACACTATGTTTTTCTATTGGAAACATTCCTATTTTCCTTTCCAAAACCACCAAACCCTATCTCATCTTCATGGTTTAAGGGTAGGAAGGTGGCCCAGCAAGATTCAATTTCAAAATACTTTCTGCAATTTTGGGAAAGAGAAACCTTGTTTCCATTTGGAATTATAAAGTGAATAGGACAGAGATTTGGAGATCATCTTGCCAACTTGGAATAGAGGAGGCCTCTCAGCCTTCTTGAGGGTGAAAGCAATATAGGGAAAAGTAAGATTTGAGAAAATGCAAGTTCCTGAAGACAAATTTGAATTCCTGGAACCTGTCATTCCTGAAGCTGAAACCCTATGTTTTCTTTTCAATGAACCTACAAATCTGCAGTTTGATTTCCATTTTTATTACCACAAAGGAAGAGTCATAAATAGTTCAGAAATACTGCTTACTAATGTATCTTTTAAATAGAAACATTTTATATAAAGGAAAAATCAAATTCTCTTCAATATGAATTCTTTGGGAAGAAACTGGATCAATCAAGTCTTTATGTATTATAAGCCTTCTAATTCCATACTCTGATAGATAAAAGTGAACTTGGTTTTTCAATTTGTGGATCACAGTGTGGTTATAATTTCAACCACAAGATCTTTGAAAATCTAATTGGTTTCAATTAACATAAGTTACCATAAGCTATTTCCACTGCTTAGATGAAACTGAGAAAAACTGACAAGTTTCTTCAATCATAACACATACAAGCCATCCATAAAATAGATCAGTCTCAATGTATCTAGCTATATCTTCTGATTTGGGTTTTATATCAGGTTTTCAAAGGAATATTAATATAGTGATGGGGAACATCCAGCCATGCAATTGGAAGACTTAGAGGCAAATCTTACAAACCATGTAAATTTGAACAACTCTCTTCACACTCAGAAGTCTTAGGATTTTTTTTTTTTTATGTATAGTGATATTATTTAACATCAAGAGTGGTGCCTGTGACTAAGACTGTACATGTGAGAATACTTTGTGAACTGTTAAATGCTATATGCATATTACATGTATGTGTGTATATATATTATATGTGTGTGAACATATGTGTGTTATGTATATGAGTATGGACACAATTAGATTTTACAAAATCCCAGAAATTTTTCTAGATTGTGTGAAGAAATTATATACTGTGGGATTTAAGAGAATTGTCTCAGTAGTCAGACATCCTGGGTTCAGGTCACATCTCTGCCATTTACTAGCTATATAACCTTAGGCAAGTTTATCTCTTCATAGGGCCTCCATTCCCTCATATGTAAATAATTTTCATTAATAATCTTGTTAACACAGATACAAAGCTTAGAACAGTTAGACCTTTGCTTGGTGTATGATTAGCACTCTACTACTATTAACTTTTAGTTTGAACAATTATTAGGTAATTCTCTGTTGTGGTTTACTCAGCCCTTGACTCAGATTCAATTTTCTCAGATATGGCCCTCTTAGGTTTTTCCATTACCTGTAATCTGGACAATATTTGTATACTTCTTCCATTTCCCAGAATGCTGAAAATGTCAGGCATTACATCAAGGCAGAGAGCCCAGAGAAAATAAGTTGTCACACTCTTGCCCCTGGAAACAATCAGGTTTCTTGGATAGGTGACAACTTCCCCTTTGGGTGACATCAATGGGCAACATATATTATGTTTGCTTGTTTATCACTGGGTTTTCCCTGGTAGATGATGAATTCCTTAAGGGCATAAGTCTTTCTAAATTTATCAGAGTAAACACTGGGTCTTTGAGGAGGAATTAGAGGATTAAAAAAAGGAGTCAGGCAGGGGTGAGGAAGAAAGACTTGGAGGAAGAAGTAGAAATTGCAGAAATTGGGGCGCCTGGGTGGCTCAGTCATTAAGCATCTGCCTTCGGCTCGGGTCATGATCCCAGGGTCCTGGGATCGAGCCCCGCATCCGACTCCCTGCTCGGTGGGAAGCCTGCTTCTCACTCCCCCTGCTTGTGTTCCCTCTCTCGCTGTGTCTCTCTCTGTCAAATAAATAAAATCTTTAAAAAAAAAAAAAAAAGAAAAGAAATTGCAGAAATTTGCACTAGTCCGTAAAGTATCAGAGCTGGAATGAAGAAAAAAAAAACAAAAAAAAAAAAACAAGACAAATTGCTGAAAGTGATAATTCCCCAAAGGATTGAGGCAGAGTGTGTAAAAAGACAGTAGTAATTTAAAGGTATAGTAGTGGTGACATTAATAGTAACAGTAGAGGGCGCTTGGGCGGCTCAGTTGGTTGAGCGACTGCCTTCGGCTCAAGTCATGATCTCGGAGTCCCTGGATCGAGTCCCGCATCGGGCTCCCTGCTCGGCAGGGAGTCTGCTTCTCCCTCTGACCCTCCTCCCTCTCATGCTCTCTGTCTCTCATTCTCTCTCTCTCAAATAAATAAATAAAATCTTTTTTAAAAAAATAGTAACAGTAGAAACAGTTGGTGTCCATTTAAGAACTAATCCTTCCTTAATCTCTGAAATCATTGGTGGTCTTGCTAACACTCAGATATGTTTGAAGAAATTGGAGCTTCTTCCCACTGCTCTGAAAACCAGCAGAAATATTTGAAATCATACAAGAAAAGTTAAAATGTATTTATTTTAGTGAACATTCAGTGGTGTCAACAAAGAATTTGAAAGGCCATATTTACATTAAGGTATCTGGGATATCTCTATCTATCATCTATCTATCTATCATCTATCTATCATCTCTATCATCTATCTATCATCTATCAATCTAAATATCTATGTGTGTGTGTATGTATGTACATGCATATATATAAATGAAACCAACCAACAACAAACCTTCAAGTCAGTTTTGAAGTTAGAATCACCAAGTTCATCATATTGGAGTTTTCTTGAAAAGATCTTCTGCAGTAATGTAGGTATGAAAACTAATGGTTGACAACATGGGTCAGAAAAATCAGTGATTGTTTTGATTCTCTCAATGACAGATGAAGAAGAGAATCTGGTTCAGGAGATAAAAATTTGGTATCTTTACGATAGCAAAGCTTGAAGATCATGGTTTCAAGGTGTCATGACCATGAAGACAACATCTATAAGAATAATCCTAAATTTAATGATATTAGAAATGTCCTGTTCATTCCCTCAGTCCTTTAAAAATAGTAAGTCATTAAGCCATACAGGATATATTCAGTTGTCTGCAAACCAGAAGGAAGATTATTTTAGTGTCATAATGAAGATTCATAATGAAGGCATTAAAATTCTTTCAACCTTAATTTCTCTCTCTCTCAATCTCTCTCTCTCTTTACATATATATATGTAAAGAAGAAATACAGTGGCAGAATGCTGGGGATCAGACAAACCACTTTTGACTACATCTTTAGATTAAATTCTCCTATTTTCAATGGAATTCTTTAATGTATATAATAATTATTCTATTTAATAAAATGGAATATAATGTATAATGGAACATTTAATATATGAAACAGTAATTAATTACCACACTTTGAATTTGATTCTAATATTAAAACACATTGATGCTTATTTAGTTATGAATATGTGGATACTAAAAACAGAGAGAAAAACCAATTATATATTTATATATTTACATATGATCTTACATGATATTTTGGTATTGATAAAACTGTTAGACAATAAGATATTGGAACTTACCAACATCATCACCATTTTAAAAAGAACGTCATGAAAATGACTTAGAGAAAGAAATGAGTCTAGCTACTAAAGCAAAAATGCTCAAAAATGTATTGTTACAGAGTAAAATCAAGGCAACCATGTGTCAACAGGAACAAATAAAGATATTTTTATGCTATACCTTACTACTTGAAAACTTCCACTAATCTATATTCCCCATAAGAAAGAAGTCAAGAACTGACAGATGCTGCAGGGTCATGGGGGAGACTCTATATAGCCTTTCCCTGCCAGTGTCCTTGCTCTTTGGCTCCTAGAGTTAGCCTGGTCATTTGCCATTGCTGAGGCCACAGTTTCAAATGGAGGGACCCACTCTGTGTCTCCTGGGTCCCTCTACCTCATTCCTTACTGTGGCCATGATGGTGTGGCAGGCTCTGAACTCCTAAATCCCTGGCACAAATTAAAGAAGATTTTGCTTGTGTATGTCATAGATGAATTCTTCCTCCTCCACCATGAATGAAGAACCTGATGCTTTCTCAGTAGTTAACTAGCTATGGGATCTAGCAGCAGATCCATTAAATAGAGGAACCATTGTTTAGGATCAGGGATGTCTGCCTGGCCATATTTTATTTCTGGACTCTTTCAACCACCCTGCCATCCACTCGGGTTTACTCATTCTTCAGTACTTGGCAGAACGCTGTGCTAAAAAAGATGGAAAGAGAACTGGGGATGACGTTAAGCTTGCAAAATGTTGTAGAGAAGACTACAACTCAAAGAGAAACAAAACTGCTAGCTTCTGAAATTTATAGCATTCTTCAGTCTTCCAATATGGTAGATGGTGATAGTTTCAATGAAATGAGTTCACATAGAAAGAAAACTCAGATATTTCTGGAAACTACATACAAACATCCCAAAACAGTGGTTTTGCACATAGATGGTACTGATGATATGTCTCAGAGAAATCTCTGTGAAGAGGATTTGGTAAAAAATAAAGGTGTTTATCTCTGTGTTTTTGAGGTCTTTTATCTCTGTAGTAAGGTTCTCTCTGGTTTCTTCTACATTTTTCTCAAGCCCAGTCTGCATCCCAATGTTTATAGCAGCATTATCATAATAGCCAAACTATGGAGGGAGCCCAAATGTTCATCGAATGATGAATAGATAAAGAAGATACACATGTATGTGTGTATATGATGGAATACTACTCCACCATCAAAAAGAATGAATTCTTGCCATTTTAAACAATGTGGATAGAACTAGAGGGTATTAGCTAAGCAAAATAAGTCAGTTAGAGAAAGACTAATACCATATGATTTCACTCATGCAGAATTTAAGAAGCAGAACAAATGAACATAGGGGAAGGAAAAAAAAGAGAGGGAAGCAAACCATAAGAGACTCTCAACAATGGAGAACAAACAGTGTTGCTGGAGGGGAGGTGGGCAGGGGATGGGCTCAATGGGTGATGGGTATTAAGAAGGGCACTTGTTGTATTGAGCACTGTTAAATGAATCACTAAATTCTGCTCCTGAAACCAGTATTACACTATATGTTAACTAACTAGAATTTAAATAAAAATTTGAAGAAAAAAATTAAAGGTTCTATTAGCATTACTTTTCAAATGGCTGTTCAAAGTTGTGTAGTGCAGATCCGTTCAGATTTGAAAGCAGAGGCTTTGTATCAGTAATAGAATCAACCCAGGTTATGAAGGCTCAGCAAGTTGTGAAAAGTGAAAGTGGAGAAGAGATGCTGGTCCCATTCCCAGACACGCCTGTGGAAGTAGAACAGAACACAGAACTGTCTGACTACCTGCCTAAGGATGAGAGCCCACTAAGAGCAGGACAAAGCAGTGTCCTAGATTGACTCACCCAGAAGGTAAAGTTACTGTAGGAGCAGAGCTGCAAACTTTTTATCCAGATAAAAACTGGTGACTTCAGTTTGGTTTTCAAGGACTATGTGAACCACCAAGGGGCCAGTTTTCCATTGTTGTGGTGAACTGTCAAGTGCAATTCACAATAAGTTTCATGAAAAATTTTTAGATTACATGATTGCATATGCTGCATTTTACATTTTATTGGCCATTTTGCCCCACTCAGTAGTAAAAAGGACAGATGTTACAGGTGGATTTGCTTTGTTATAAAGTTCTTATAGAAAAGTTAAGGCAACTGAAACAGCATTTTTTGAAATAGATTGTAAAATAATAATAATTTTAAAAAAGAGAAATCAAGTCTACTTCATTACTTCTACACATGGAATAGTATCTAGAACATAGATGGTATCAAATAAATATTTATTGTTTAAATACAATTATAGTAAGAATATGGGAATGCATTCATTAAAATAAATAAATGTTTACTATGCACCCACTATTGTTCAGAATGATCAAAACTTAAAAGAAAAAAAATGATCAAGACTTTTATAAGGATGCCAATGAGATGATTTAGTTATAATGCAGGAGAAACTTGCATTTGGGCCAAGGGCACAATATATGCATAATACAGTAGGAGGTATGATTTGAGAATTCTTACAGTATGTGATAAATCCCAGATTGGAGGAAGGAAGCAGAAATTTCTCCAGCTATTTTAAACATAACACTTTTTTTTTGGTTACAAGTAATTAGGTAATTGAAAAATCCTGGAAATAGCTAGAGAAGCAAAGTCTAGGCTTGTCCTTAAGGAACAACTGCTGAACAATACCACCTACCAGCTAGAGCAACATAGGAGCTTCTATATCTGCAGTAACTAGGGATGGGTAGGAATTAGGAAGGACTGGTGAATTCAAGAACATATCACTGTAGATGTGAATCAAAAATCTGGAAACGACTGATGTTGTGACAGCTGCCTGTCACCCATGAAGGCAGTGAATGAACACCTGCACACTGTAGTAGAGAACCTAATATCCTCAGCATTGAGACTAGCAGTAGAATGGTACTCTCTCTGACATTCAACCCCTCAAATTTCAGTAAGCACATCCAATTGGCACAGGTAAGTAGACTACAAGAAAGTTGAATGGGTACCACAGACCAACCCTCAAATATACAACAGCTCTCAGGTTTGATTATTCATCTGCAGAAACCCTTCACCCATACTTGCACTTTCCAACAATAATGATAATAGTAACAACAAATTTCTGTCAAACACGTAATAGTGGGGAGAGTTTATAAGCTTAAATTATTCATTCTGTGGTGTAAAAATATATAGATTTAATTGTAGCAAATATACCAGCAATTTCACATACACAAAACTGTTCTATATTAAATGACTTGTAGTACTAGGCATTGTTGAAACAATTGGGTGTAATTTTTAGAAAAGTAAGTAACAGTGTATATCGGTTGAGGTTATAAACATATTTAGCAGCAAAGTACTCAGCTAGTACAAAATGGGAAAACATTATAATTTTAAAATAACTGCCATTTATTTTGTCCTCATACTCCAGGTATATCATCTCTATGGGTACTAGGGTCATGAGCTCTGCCTCTGTCCCAGGCTTACTTTTCCCCTATGTTGAATGAGTGTCTACTACTTCCCAGGGACTATTCTGTGTGCTTAGGATGTCATGGAACAAAAGATACATAAACTGCCACCCTGAAAGTATAACTTTCAGTTGGGAGAAAGATTTAATGAATAATGAAATAAATAAGTGAAGTGAAGAGTGTATTTGGAAATGATAATGTAAAAAAGTAAAGAATACAACTCGAAGTAAATTTGGGGGTACAGGAGGTGGGGCAGTGGTAATAGGGGGTTTCAGGGTAGGCCTTCCTGTGAAGTCGAGGCTTCAGCAAAATAAGGGCTTCAGGGAGTTATCCAGAGGAAGAGAATCCTAGGTGGAGGAACAGGTCAAGTAAATGTCTTATATGTTTGCAAACAAACAACAAGGCCAGAATGACTGCTGGAAAGAGAATTAGGGTAAGCAGGAGAAGGGGATTAGAATAGACAGGTGTTGGGGACCCATCCTGCAAAGGACTTGAGGCCAGTATGTGTTCTTTGGCCTTTATTCTGACTGAAACAGCAAATGGAGGTTTCTTTTGGTTTTGCTTTGTTTTGTTTTTGTTTTTTAACTGAGAAATGACATATTTTCACAAACATTTTTCAGTGATATTGACTCTATTCCTGCTAAAGTACTGAAGAATAACTTACCTAGACTAACACTGGACAAATTGGACCACAGAATGCTTTCCAAAGGAAGTTTGCCTTGTGCCATGAGGAAGTGGATAGGATTCATGTTCTTTCTGGGAAACTGGACACCCAGATTATAAAGAAAAAATGAAAAGGAAAGTGTGGGATGAGGAGATAGCATCTTAAGGAGTCTTTTCTTTCCAAAATTTCTAACTAGGTGAAAGAAGTGAATGAGGGGTACAGATCAATTGCAGTATTTTGTGGGGAGCTCACCCAAATAGAACAGAACATCAGGACTGAGGAAGAAATACTTTGTCCAGCAGGTCCATTCTTGTCTGTTCTTCTGCCACCAAATAAGGACCCTATCCTGTTGGGAAGGCCTGAGGTTATTCAGTTGAGTTAGTCATTCTAATTCAAGTGAGTGCTACACAGCCATTTGGCCATACGCCCAAACTCCATCTTTGAATCCAGTTTTTATTGGTAATGGTTGTTTAATCTACATTAATCTGACTTCTCATTTTTTGGTCACTTGCAAATTGGGATGCAGTATTACTCATTAATCATTGGAAATCTGAACCAAATGAAAGCATAAATGTTCAAATGTAGGGAGAGGGGAGGAGAAGGTGTCATTTGGAAGAGACAAAAAGGATGTGCTTATTCTCCAATAGGAAAACTCTCCAGAGGAGGGCATTATTGTCAACTCATTGAATAGATGCATTTGGGTTCTATGGATACAACATTTGCATTGACTTCTCCAAGACATTTGAATTTTCCCAACATCAAAGATGCCACATGGATTAGTTGGCAGCAGCAGTTGTACCAAGTACCAAAATATATTAAGACACATCTCCTTAGAACTGGGAACCATAGGACACATGAGTTAAAAGGAGAGATGAGAGTCACTTTGAGAGTCTATATGATATTTTGAAAAGTATGATGAAACTAGGTTGGAAAATCTTGGAAAAGCTGTCATTTATATTTTAGATACATAATAAAATTCTTGGCTGTCACCATCCCTCAAGAGATCACCAAAGAGTAATTAAAAGATTTCATTTGAGGTGAGAAGAGAGTTTGTAATTTGAGACATATGTCGGAGTGAGCATATTTTCAGTGGGGAAAAAAGCAAGCTGATTTGTAAAATGGTGTAAAAGTGTTAACCGGATACAGAGAAAAATCTCCAGAAATATGTCTTGCAGTTTGTGTCTAGAAAAGAATGGAAGATATGTACAAAAATAAGTTGGAACAACATAGAGGAAGTAAAACATCCTTTCTAAACTTTAAATGGATCCTTAAGTCTATAACCCTACAATGTAGTTTCAGAATTTATTTGTTTTAGTTTGAATATTTTGCTACTGGGATAATTCCTTAGGATATTAATGTAGAAGGAACACCTTTGTTCAATTGAAGGAGGAAAGGATTGGGATTGGATAATGCTTACAGAGTTATTTCAGTTTAATGATTCTCAAACTTCTGTGGGCAGAGGAATGATGTAGGAACTTCTTAAAATTTCAGATCCTAAAGCTTTAGCTCAGTGACTCAGATTCTTTTGAACTGGGATAAGGTGCAGATATCATTGTAATGAGCTCTACCCATGAATCTAAATGATTCCAATGTGTGTCGCCCAACTTATGTTGAGCAGTGCTACAATAGTATAAATTAGAAGGGATGAGGCCTTGAACTTGGGGGTGGCAGTGGGAATGAAAAGAAGACAAGAAATTAAGAAGATATTTTTAGTGTTCAACTATCAGGGTGGACCAAGTGAGTGTAAGTCTTGGATGAAAGGGAACAATGAGTAGTTCTAACAACCCAAGCCCTGTCAATGAAGAGAATGCTGACATTTTTAAAGTGAATAAAAACTTAAGGAAAACTACATTATAGAGCAGGAAGATAAACTTTGCTGTAAGACAGCTGGAATTTAAGATGGCATAAGGAGAGCAAAATAGAGATGTGCCCACTAATTAACTGCTTTAGGCCCAGGGAGAGTGATGGCAGGGAGAGACCTCCATCCAGAAATCTTGTGCTTGTAGTTACCAAGTGAAGCTGTAGACGCGGTAAAGGAACTTGAAGCTTGGAAAATCCATAAGGTGAATGGGGAAGGTGAAGGCTTGGACCTAGTTATGAAAATCATGTTTTCCCTGTGAAGTGACCCTTGAGATAAAATTAGAAGGTGGGGCAAGTATTAATTTGGGAAGAAGGAAAGAAAACATAATCCAAGCAGAGGCCATAGAATCTGGAAAAACCCAGAGACAGAGGGGTCAGAAAACCACTGCCTGAGGAGTATCTCCAAGGGCAAGGATGAGGCAAGGTTCTGGGGGCTTTCATATTTATAGATGAAGTGAAAGAAATTTTTCGTTACAGCAAGAGCAATGAGAAGCCACAGGAGGGTTTTTAAAGAAGGAGTGTCCAAGAACAGGATGCTGAGGACCTGCCATATTTTTGGAACAGGGATGAACTGCACTGTTAATTCCAGCCTGCTGTTTCTTCCCCAAATACAGAACAGCTGAATGTATCATGAAGAGTCTACCTTGCTGGGTGCCAATCCTGACTTCACCCTCATTGTGTTAACTTGGGGAAATTACATAATTTGGTGCTTATCAACATTGGTTTCATATTAGAACCACAAAAGGGGCTTTAAAAAATACCAGTGCCTGCCCCAACCTCCCAGAGAGTCTAAATTCAAGCCCTAAAGGTATTTCTAAATCATCTTCAGGTGTTTCTAATGTGTCTCCAAGACTGAGACCCATTGACTTTCGCTCAATGTCTCCATTTCCTCATGTCTGAAAATGGGCTGATCATAATAGTACCTAAACCTTGGAGATGCCATTAGAAGATAATATGAGATGGTGCCCGAAAAACACTTAGCATAGACTTGGGCATGTAGGGAAACTTAAATGTGCACCCTCCATCATCACGGCCACTTACTACAGACATTCTCATTGTTGCACAGATCCTTTCCACATAGCAGTTCCATGAAGCAACTTTGTCTTCAGCTTCCAGTCTGGTAGTTTGCAATGCAATGGTTCTTTTTCGCTTAACCAGTTACAGAAGACCCCTGAAGGCTCATATGTGGTGAGGTCTTCCTGCTTTCTGCTTACAGACACAGCAAAATCAGTTTGTATCACTTTTTCCAGAGGCATGTCTTCAAAAACTATTTATGTTTTTTTTTTCTCATTCGTTCCTGAATACAAATTCTTTCGCTCCTCACCCCTCCCCATCCATCAGGAATCAGCCTTCCTCATCAGCATTAAAAAAATGAAACAACCAAATAAAACAAAAACAAAGTTAAACACACACACACACACTAACAGCAAAAAAAATCCTTATTTGGAGGGAGGGTGGATCTTTAAATATCAGTACAGATGAAATTTAGAAATGTTGAGCATAGTTACACTGATGCAATGCCTCTCTAAAGCATGAAATAATTGGGATATGCAGAATAATTGTTGAATCAAATTTTTTAAGTGACACCATTTCATTCTCTAAAGAAGTACCTAATAGGAAATGGTGTTCAATGCCATCTGCCTGAAGCTACCTTATAACCTCCATTCTTGAGTTCTTAGATGATATATAACTTTGAACTTGGTGGTCTGAGTAAAGTGTGGATCTTGTCAGGCTGCATTTTCCTGCCTGACTTTGGTTCCTGTATTGATTCACTGTTAAAAGGTTGTACTTAGTCCCTAGGTTTCTCATTACAATTTGTCATATATTCTGATCCATCATCCCTTTAGCACTTTAGAATAATTTATTTTCTATTATTTTGTGCTTCCTCAAATGTTCTCTAGTTAAGTCATATATGTCTGCAGAGTAACTTCCTTGAGGTCAGAGACAATGTTTTCAGGTTGATGCTGGGTTAATAGAGCTGGTCACAACACAACCCCAATTTTAGGGAGTGTACAAGGTCTATCTTTATTATTTTGTTCTTAACAGTCTTTTTTTAAATAACATTGACACATGTCCTCTCCAATGAGTGGGAAATACCAGCATGACACAATTTAAAATGATCATAATGCTAACCAGAGCTTCACTTTGCTTCATCACCACCTTTGCTCACTGCACTTATATAAATATGCTGAGTTATGTTCCTTTCAGTATGATGCTTAGCCATAAACATGACAAGCTAATCATTTTGTTAGATGAAAGCCAAATCAAAAGTAAAATGCAAAATGTGTAAACAATGTACCCAAATATAAAAACAAAGCAAATATAAAACACAGTATTAAATATTTTGATTCTCTAATGTGTCTTTGCAGTGCAATTGATTTCTTTTATTAGATTAAGAATAGAAACTCAATATAGAAATGGAAGAAGAGATAAAGAAATTCGAAATCTTGGCAGAGGCATTTTTTAATACATCAAGATATAAACACTAGCACTTCATTAAAAATTATATAAAAATATACAATGTATTTAACTGTAACCATCATTTTCCACTTGACCTAGTGCTACAACTTTTCCAGTAATTCCATCAGACAAGAGCAATAGAATTAACTGCCTGTAGCTTCCAAAATTATGTCTTACTGTTCCAAGGTAGAAAAATTCTCAGTGTGATTAGCATTTACAGTTTTTACTAACAGTATTTAGTTGAGTTTCACTGCAGGCACCAAAACATTGTATTAGGAACTCTTTGAAGAAGATACTCTTTTCCTTTTTCCTCCCAAATACTATACTGTCCACGGTGCACTCACCTTTGAACTTTTAAATGCAGGCTTGTCTGAATCTACTTTGAAAGAAATGGCTTGGTGAATTGAAGTGGGAAAAAGCTATTTGTAGTTTCTAGGACTTTGAAACATTCCCATCAAACAGCTTCTAAAAACATAGGTCAATAAACAAAAACAAAAACAAAAAAATGCAGTGACTCAGGTAAAAACTACCTGCAAGAGAAAATCAATTAACATTTAACAAACATCTTTCAGTGCCAGGCACTTAGTTGTTTTTTGTTGTTGTTGTTGTTGTTGTTTTTAAGTTTTTATTTAAAACCCACTTAGTTGGGTTTTATTTATTTTTTTTTAATTTTTTTTTTTTTTTTTTTAATTCATGAGAGACAGAGCGAGAGAGAAAGGCAGAGGGAGAAGCAGGCTCCCAAGGAGCAGGGAGCCCGATGCGGGACTCGATCCCAGGACCCTGAGATCATGACCTGAGCCGAAGGCAGACGCTTAACCATCTGAGCCACGCAGGCGCCCCTTTTTTTTTTTATTTTTTTTTTTAGTTGGGTTTTAAATATTTCATATAAGTCTGAAAATGACCATGTAAGTTAGATTTAAGTATCTCTGGGTTTTAATATAAGGAAAATAAAGTCCCCCCAAATTAAGTCACTTCCCCATCATTATCCAGTTGGACAGTGGCCACTTTAGAACCCCAAACCATCCTTCAGAAGACAGAGACCTTACTCAGCAGACCTGTCTGTGCCAACTTGTTGGTTCCAGTCTTTATAAGGGGTAAATGCTTTCCTGCTGCATCCTCCATTTCCAAGATAAAATATTCCGACTTGAATGTAAAAAATCACCCACGAAGTAGCATGTTTTTCATATAATTCTGCTTGAGGCTTTAAATCTGAATGCGTTTACAAGCTCAGAATGCAAAACTTCTCTGCTGTTTTTTCTTCCATTTATTTTGAGGCAATGACCAATACAAATATTCTCTGCAGTCTTTGGATTAATAACTGTATCCAAAAATAGTATCACAAAATTCCACAATGTTTGAGTTGAAAGAGACCTGGGAGATCATTGGATCTGAAACCATAATCTGCATACGAAGACATTGGAAGCTGAGCCTCACTGAAGAGAAATAATTCCTTCACACTGGGTCTCAATCTAGTCACAGAGCTAATTAGTAAAACCGGAATTAAACCCAGGTCCCTTAGCACTTACCTTGGTGCTTTTTTTTTTTTTTTCTCCACTGTATTATGAGTAATCCTACAAGTAAAGAGTTATTTTACCAATCTCTTTATATTCTTGTGCAAGTTTAAAAATATCTATTTAATTAAGTTATAATACTCCTTAAAATAATGAGCCAAATTTAACTTGTTTCTAACTTGGGAATTTAAACTGGAGTACTGAATTGGGCCCTGTGTGCTTGCGTACTTCTCAATTAAAATAACCTGATCGTTCTAGAAGTCTTGCTGTTTTTACCGGGCTGAAAATCGACTTCATCAGATTTCAATGTTATCCATTTAAGCAATATTTGCTTCAGTCATTTGATATTTAATTTTTGTCACTTGACTTATCAATCTCATTTTTCTAAAATGCCCAAATCTATGTAAAGTATATCGAACAAGAAAAATGAAAAGCAGTTTTCAGTTGCACAAAGGGAAATAAACCTAAAATTACTCTAACTCTGTAGAACCTAATTCAGGACCATGTGAAATTACTTCATTTTTTATGTACAAATACATCCACCTACCAATGCTTTCATCCTTTTAGAAAATAATAAATTTTTATTCATTTTCTCTATGAATACCAAATTGCTTGTGGAAAAAAAGTGTTCTCACTGTGAACAATTGAAAATTACTAATTTTTCACTTACATAGATTTCATAGAACATCTGATATATTTTTTATTCCCTCCATGAGCAATAACATTGTAAATTGAGTTGTTAAACTGATTCATGCTTAGACCAGCAAAAAAGAACAGTAAGTGGTTCTGAATCTTTCATAAATGCTGCAGAAAAGATTTTAGTCTGTGCTTGCCCCTAACCCCTGTTATTTTGTGTCATAATGCATCATTACATACTGATGTTTGCTCTTGTGCAAGTCAGCAAAAAAAGGATTACATAGTGTATGCTGGCCCCTTTCCTTGAATTAACTGTGTCACTTTTGATTTGTTATGTTATTGGACCGTGTTTTGGGACGTCTTAACATTGGCAGCTGAGGCATGAATATACACAGTTGTCCCCGGAGGTTTACTATTTTGTCATCTGCACCCTAAGCCTTTTAAACATTTTTATTCAAATAAAATTAGTTAAAAAAGTAAATTAATCCTTGAAAGAGAAAGAAATTGATGAATTGCTGTCTGATGAGTGTGTTCTCTGTTGTTACCTCTTTGTGGAAACTGTGGTAGAAAGTAGAGTTATTTTCTGGACTTAGTTATAAAAGAAAACAGAAAAACTATTTGGGTATAAAATGGCTTGATCTAGTGTATAGTCTAATAATCCTTTCCATTCTTGTTTGTTCTCTAATGGCTAGGTCCAATGGTTAGTTCACATTTTGTCCAAATAACTTCACTGCTGTGGAATTCCCTGCCATCACAGGCAGTTCTAACCACCAAAATATTTCCCATAATTGCTCAAATATTCTACATATCTACATATCAAAGTTTTACTCTTTGACCCCAAAATACATTACCTGGGGCTACTACATAAAGCAGTCATATACCTACTAAATGAATTTGCTTGATATACTCTGGGTAGGTAACCTAGTATTTTAATAGTCTCAATCCTGCAGGAAAAGCCCAGTGTGATTTTCCTATTTAAATAGATTAATTTATTAAATACTTATTGAGTTATTACTCTGCTCTAGGCTCTAGGATAAGCCTGGGGTATTTGAAGGGGATTAAGATATAGTTCTTGTCCTCCCAGAGTTCATGGTTTTGTGGGAAGACAAAAGTGAATCAGTGCACTACTTAAGAGAATAGATAGACTAGAGAATTAGAAAGACCTGGGTTCAAGTCCAAGTTCTACTACATGCTTGTTAAGTGATCTGGAATGTGTGTGTATGTTTATGTGTGTGCACATGCATATGTGTGCGTTAGAAGAGATCATGTACTTAAAGGGCTCAGCAAGGTTGAATTGAGACTGGTGATAAGACCAGTTAAGAGGTTGTGAAAATCATCTACATTACAAAATTCATGAACTAAAC
This sequence comes from Leptonychotes weddellii, assembly GCF_054177405.1. NCBI lineage: Eukaryota > Metazoa > Chordata > Mammalia > Carnivora > Phocidae > Leptonychotes > Leptonychotes weddellii. Next base: position 154,224,173 of record NC_138370.1, on the reverse strand, counting down.
GAAGAGAATGGCCATTTTGTGACATTGGGCATGGAGGAAAGAGAATTTAAGTAACATTTTTGATTCCATGATAAATGTACTATGAAATGAAGGTATCAAATATATCGGCCAGTGATATGAAAAAATTAAGAAGTAATGCTAATTTTAAAGATTTTTTTATTTATTTGACAGAGAGATACAGCGAGAGAGGGAACACAAGCAGCGGGAGCAGGAGAGGGAGAAGCAGGCTTCCCGCTGAGCAGGGAGCCCGATGCGGGGCTCGATCCCAGGACCCTGGGATCACGACCTGAGCCGAAGGCAGACGCTTAACGACTGAGCCACCCAGGCGCCCCAGAAGTAATGCTAATTTTATACACAGTAGAAATAATATCTGCCTTTTCTTGGAGTCAAATTTTGAATTTTAGGAGAAAAACATGAGAGAGTTAAAATCACAGAAAATAAGAGTTTAGGTGCACTGATTATTTGTAAACAGGAAATAGGGAAAATAGTTCATGAAAAAGAGAATTGATATTTAAATGTCTGCTAAAGCAATTCTTGGACCAAGTTGTCCTGAAAATACAGTCATTTGAGACCGTGTTCATGTCAATTCAGAATTGCTGACCTAAAGACTGACATTTCTTTAATGTTACAGTCATGTTACAGCTTTTAAAAATGCATTTTTGAGGTTAAAAAGCAAAGGACATGTATTATTTTCATCATTGATTGGTCTATTGTCTCGGTAGCCGAAATTCAGACAAATTTAGAATGTCACATAGCCTCTATTGTACTTATGGAAAGTATATGGAAAAGATAACTTCTTGAGATCAGATCTGAAATCCAATAATTTAATGTCTAATTGACAGATAATAGTGAAAAAAATAAGCCTTCTCTTTACCTCCCCCCCCACACACTTTTGCTTTCAGTTTTACTCTTTAACCAAATTTAGTTCCTTTGTGTGAAGTTGAAATAGACTGTCATCTGATTGAGGATGTTTTGGATAATGAATGATATGGAGAAAGAGAAAGTGCTTAATATGGTTCCCAAGCAATTCTCCAGTTTGCTGAATGTATTGGTACAGGGCAGTGACATGACCTCTCTGTCTTGCTCGTGGAAGGGGTCTACTGGTGGGAAATTAAAAGTGGAAAAAAAAAAAAACGCAAGCAGAAATATCAAACCATTTATATTCCTAAAAGCGAAAATAATTTTCAACTTACACATCAAGACAAAGTAAAGTAAGGAAATCTTTACAAATGTGCTTTTTTTCTCAGTGGTATTCACAGCACTAATGCATTTACAAGATGTTAAATCACATACTTTAAAAAAAATCAGATTGAAATGGGAAACAATTTTCTAACATATTTGAATCACTTCCATTACTAATGTAGACCCTCCCCAGAACCTTTGTATATCAATTCAGTGATTAATGAGAGTTGACATGTCATCATTCAGGTCGGTTCATTGTACTGGGTGTTGATTGTACCAGCTACACTGGGGAAATATGGAGAGAACCAGTGATTTAGGAGTAGTTTTGCCTGAATAACCTTTCAAAGTCCTTCCCAAAATTATGATTCAAGGCAAATATATGAATTCTTGATTAAAAATGGCTTTCAACAAGATGAAATTTACATAAAATAAGAAAGGAAAATATTTCAACTTTACAAATATAGCCATCAGAGGTGCATAATTTCTGGAATGCAGTAGTGCTCAATAAATGTGTGTTGAAGAAATGAATGAAGTGGCAGTTAGGTGACTAATACGAAAGCAATACAAAGCCACTTGATAAAAATTTATCAGTAAGGTGGACCATACACCCAATTACCCCTAATGCACCCGTATAGTTGTTGTGATACTTTACTAGTACATGGTTATCCATCTCAAAATATGTCCATCTCAAAAATAAAAACACAACTCATTCAATATTTTTTTCTGACTAGGTAAGATTAAATAATTGGCACTTGCTGACATGTTTGTAAACTATGATCTGTCACTGAATATACACACTGTATTGTTCTATGCCCAGTTTAATCATATCAGGAAAGATATATCCCAGGAAGCTTTTACCTATGCAATTCCAAGTTGGAATGGATGAATACTTGGGAGGCAGAGGGAAGAAACAGACATTAGGCTTGAGATAGACATATTGGTTTAGGATAGACCAAGTAGTACGGATGTTTTCCAATTTGTCCCTGTTCTTGCCTGCCCTGCCCCCTACTCCACTTCCCATGACTGCTAGCCATGGTAAACAACAGCAACCCCAAGCCCACCCCCAAATGCTTTGTTGCAAAACTCAGAGCGGAGGTAGCCACAAAGAGCAAAGAACCAAAATCCTTCCACAGACTACTATCCCACCCCTCCTTGTGCTGCTACTCTAGCAGCTAGATGTAACTAGCTTCAATATTTACCTGATAGTTCTACACACTTTTTCCTATTTCTTCCACTCTTATTTTTGCATCATTATTGCCCTGGATCCACAATGATATAACATCTGATTCCATTCATAAATTTCTTAATCCATAGTTCTTATAGTGGTTCTCCTTTACTGATTTTATCCAGCCAAAGATGGTCACAATGCTATCTCCTGTTCCTCATGCTCTTCTGCAGTATGAACTGCTACTTCTTCACAAGTAGTGAGGATAATTACTCTCTTGAATCAAGGCTAGGGGGTCGGGTCTGTGACTGCTTACCAATAGAACATGGCACCAGTGATGTGCCTTTCCAGGCCTGAGGCTTAATTGGCCTGGTAGTTTCTGCTTTCTCTCTTTTGGAATGCATGCTCTAGGGAAGCCAGTCTACATATGAAAATTTTGACCACCCCAAAACCTCCATGTTGTGCAGTAGACCAACCTAGTGTAGAAAAATGCACTATTAGGAATAAGAGATAATCAACCCATCCTGAGTTGTCTCAACCTTCCCAGTTGAGGCCCTTGTCAAATTAAAAAAAAAAAAAAAACTAAAACAGTTTAGTAACCCATTTGATGCCCTTTATTCAAAGGAAAACAGTCCATGGAATAGGGGACTGCAGCCCTCACAAGCAGTAGAGGACTCTTTCCAAGGGATTTGGGGCAAGAATGAGTTTTATAGAATGTTACAGGCAACAAGAGGCAAGGTGGAAACAAGGCATAATTGGTTAGGCTTTTATAAGCCTAGGACGTCCTATTTTCTAGGGTAAGGCAAACTAGCTAAAGCTGGGATGTAGGATTGTGATTGGTGTATATTAGGCTTCCTCGACAGTGAAGTTTTTTCCCATAACTGCAGTCTGACAGGTTTAGATTCGTGATGTAGGCCAGGCCACTGGGGATGCCTCTATTTTGCAGGTCCCCTATTCAAATTAACTTTATCACCCAGACATTGGAATTAGTCCAACCCACTCAAATTTCAGATCATACGACACCCAACAGACCATTTCACAGCTACACATATTTGGTTCAAGAACTGTTATCTGAACCTGGCCTACACAAAGACACAAAGACCTATGAGAGAGAATAATATATTGCCACTTGAAGATACCCAGATGTGGGATTGCTTATTAACGTAATTTTAAATAACAAAAGGGATGAATTGCATGCACTCTCTACTTCCTTGATACCCTAATTTTACCTTTGCAGTTCATCCTATAGAGATTTGGCAGTTGCTAAGTGAAGTGGAGTAACCCATTCAAAGTTCAAGAAATGATATATAGGAATTGTTTAATGTTTAATAATTCCATTGCTAGGCTCATTTTTATACCATGGGACCATTTGCTGTGTGAGATTTACAAGCATTACTCAGCCTGCAGTACTCAAATAAACAAAAAGTATTTTTAAAGCCAGCAATGACTGTGTCCCATTGTTCCCTGCTTACAGGCAAAAGATATGTTGAAAGAGAACATGCATCGTGCACCAATTTTTTAAAATAAAATTCATTTTCTATCAACATATCACCCAGAAAATGTCTTCATTTTTATTTCCTCTCTTTATGTATCTTGATTGTTGGAGAAGGTTGAAGCAATGCGTTGCTCAGAGACTTTGGCAGCAGGAATTTTGACCAGAAGTTACTTAAAAGTCACTTTAAATTTACTGCTGATGGATTAGTGGGGTTTTGTTGCTTCTATAGGAAAAAGAGGAGCCTTGGTGGCATGGTTTTTGCCTAGAAATTTATTGTGGTGGTGGTGGTTCCTGCATCAATCAGACAAAATTTTGAATTCTTCTTTTACTTACTACTTATCAGGGTTTTTTTGTTTTTGTTTTTTTTTTTTACATTTACACATTAATCTTTCTGAGATTTAGTACTCTGGTATATAAAACGGGGAGTATAAAACATATTTATGTGGTTCCTTTTTTTTAAAATAAGAATTCTATGCCAAGGATTTTGGTACTTGGAAAATTCTCAGTAAAGGCTACTCCCCTTTATCTCTGAACTCCCACTTACCTCCACCCTTGCTTTCCTCTGCCTCACTTGAGTTCTGTTTTTGTTTTATTTTGTTTTACCTTTCAATATCTTCATTCAGAATTCTGGTCTGCTAATTCAGAATTGTTTAACACTGGGTCTATTTCTTTCTGGGAATGAACACATACTATATCCTAAGTTTTCTTTACTGTGACACCTTATCCTACCTTTCTCCATATAATAATAGCTAAGATTAATTTAGCAATTATGTGTGAAGCATTATCTTGAGAAATATATTTTTAAGTTGTTTAACAATCTATAATGCAGGTGTTATTAATGTCCCCATTTTACAGATGGAAATTTCAGGGACAGAGAGTGATTAATGACATACATCAGGAAACTAGTAAAGGTTAGAGTCCTCCAGACAAATAAAATTAAAGTAGCCAGACAGATGCTACTGTTTCTCAAAATGTGCCACATGATTAAGTCTATCAGAATTTTCTTGGATGCTTCTTAAAGTACAGATTCTTGGGCCCATCCCAGCATGGGCAATGAGAAGCTATGAGATTGGAGTGCAGAGCCTTTAATAAGATTTCTCAGTGATTTTTGGTACAATAAAGTTTGGTAGGCTTGGTTTTAAGTCTCTCTCTTTTTTTTTTTTTTTTAAGATTTTATTTATTTATTTGTCAGAGAGAAAGCACAAGCAGGGGGGAGCAGCAGGCGAGGGAGAGGGAGAAGCAGAGTCCCTGCAGAGCAGGGAGCCCGATGCAGGACCTGATCCCAGGATCCTGGGATCATGACCCAAGCTGAAGGCAGTAGCTTAACCGACTGAGCCACCCAGGCGTCCCGTGGTTTTAAGTCTCTAATAAATATAGCTCTGGTTCATACAGTGTCTCTATTTAATATTTATCTTTAACCATTTTTTTGTTTTGTTTTGTTTTGTTTTTAATTTAAAAAGCCCAAGTGTATGGCAATGAACGTAGTGGTTTGGGCTTCCTTGTTACCTTCTACACTCTCACACTCCCTCTGACTCCAAGGTGCTTTTTGCCCACACAGTCCCTACAATTTTCTACAACCACTGATATTCCAAGTAAGTCAGTGGATTACCTTTCTCATAATTCTTTACTATTTCAGAGTATTTTTTAAAAAAGAACTTCTAGGTTGAATTCTGCTCCACCCCCAATTCATACATTGCAGTCCCAACCCCAGTTCCTCAGAATGTGACTGTATTTAGAGATAGACCCTTAAAGGAATAATTAAGACAAAATGAAATCATGTGGATGGACCCTAACCCAATCTACTGGTGTGTTTAAAGAGTAGATTAGGACACAGACAAGAGACCATGGGATGACCATGTGAGGACCCAGTGAGAAGGTGGCCATCTTTATGTCAAGGACAGAGGCCTCAGAAGAAACCAAACCTGCTTATACCTTGATTTTGGACTTCCAGCCCCCATAGATGTGAGAAATAAATTTCTGTTGTTTAAGCCACTCAATCTGTGGTATTTTGTTAAGGCAACCCTAGCAAACTAAAACAGAAACTAATATATATATATTTTTCCTGGTTAAAGTAATTAAAGTCATTAGTGAACAGGGGGGAGGGGAGGTAGGACAGTTGATACCCTTCAAATTATCCCTGTTGATAAGGAAAATCTGTGTCCTAAGATGGCCGACCGAGCCAGCGAGAGAGTCCCAGTCCTTGCCCTGGGTCTCTTCTGGGTCCTTCTCCCTGCCCTGCTTCACGCATGTGCCAAAAGTGCCAAATATGCAGAAGTAGAAGTGTATAAATTGCCCCCTTTGTTTGTGCTTGGGGCTCAGACCTTTGGAGACCACTCTCCTCTGAGCCCACCAGCATTAAATAAACTTCCTATCCTCCAAGATCTCTGGGTGCCGCTTGGTTCTTCCATTGGGCAATCCAGTCCAGGTTCCGTAACATTTGGTTCCCTGACCAGCAAACCCAACCGTGCTGGCCCATTATTGCCACCAGTTTGGGGCAATGGCAGGGTGGAGACAGATGAGGGATCGTAATGGAGAAGGTGCACCCTGCCTTATTTTCGGCAGTCTCCCACCCCGGTTGCCTTGGGCCAGCCCCGTTCTGCTGTTCCCACCGGACTCGAGGAGACTTGGCAGGTGAGGACCTGGTCCCGATGTTAGATTCCGGTAAGGCCTCGGGCCCCAGGTCCCAGGCAGGCCCACCCCCATTGGGATGGAAGGGGAGCCTGATCACCTCCCAGAGACCTCTTAGAGGTCTCACAGGTAGGGATTCCCAGGGAGGGAATGTAATAACTTCTGGAGTGTGAATGGTGAGTGAATGTGCAGTCTGACCTGGCTTGCTCAAGCGGACTGATTCTGTGACTCCACGGGTGGGCACCCTTAAGGTCCCCAGAAGCCTACAGAGTCTGAGTGGGCCCATCTGTGATTCCGTGGTGAATGGCATACAGTCTATGGCAGCATCAGAACAGTTTCCCATCATAAGTCACAATGCTGAGACCGCTATGGCTAAGCCTCACCTAAGCTCCTTTGGGATATGGCCAGATGGGCATCTGATTGGTCTTCTCATCTCAGGAGGCATCCCCCCTTTGCCTCTCTCTGCACCACCACACATGGGGACATCACCATGGGGTCAGGACAGAGTACACCTACAGTTCTAGAGACCGTGATCAAAAATTTTAAGAAGGGTTTTTTGGGAGACTATGGAGTCAGGATGAACCCCCGGCAAGTTGAGAACTCTACATGAATTGGAATGACCCACCTTTGATGTGGGGTGGCCCTCAGAAGGGACATTGGATGTCCCAACGATTCGTCAAGTATGGCGAGTCATAACAGGAGAACCAGGACACACTGATCAGTTTCTGTACATTGACTCCTGCCTAGGAATTGCTCAGACCCTTCCCCCCTAGGTGCAATTCACTTGCAGTAGTCAGGGACAGGCCAGGGTCTTAATCGTCTCATCCAAGCGACCTAAAGAAAATCAGCAAAACCCCAGTCTCCACAAATCCTAGCCCGAGATCCCAAGGACAAACCAACCCTGCCCCCACCGTACATACCCCCAAGATTGCCTACACCTGGCCCTTCAGCTCCAGACACTCCGCTGCCATTGGTTTCACTGGCACCCCCAGGCCCAGAGGATCCACTTTGGCTCCCATGCCCAAAAGATCCACTTTCTCCAGGACCAGCAGCCAAGCTTCGCCCCAGGCCAGGTGCTAGCATCCTCCAAATGCCAGTATGAGAGACGCCAGAACCCGAGAGGCACGATGAAGACAGGACGGTCCAACCTGGCTGTTCCATGATATATTATCAGCCCTTCTCCACCACTGACATCCTCAACTGGAAACATAACATCCCATCCTACTCTGAGAAACCAGAGGCCATGGTAGACCTCTTGGAATCCCTCTTCCAGACTCATTGACTGACCTGGGAAGATTGCCAACAGTTACTCCACACCCTGTTTAACACAGAGGAAAGAATAATGAAAGGTGCATGGCAATACCTGGAAGAGCACACACCAGTGGGAGTCATCGACCCTGCTGCCTGGGCTAATATGGCCGCACCCAAAGAGCGCCCAGCATGGGACTTCACTACAACCGAGACACAGACCCACATCCTCCGGTACCAGGAAGCCCTCTTCTGGGGAATCCAGCTAGGAGCTAAGAAACCCATGAACATGACTAAGGTACCCTCAGTCACTCAACAACCAGGGGAATCTCCCAGGGACTACTACGAAAGACTATGTGAAGCCTACAGGATATACACTCCATTTGACCCCAAGGCACAGGAAAGCCTTCATGGCTCAGGCTGCCCCAGACATCAGAAAAAACTTCAGAAACTAGAAGGTTTTGCCAGGATGAACATCACCCAACTAATAGAGATTACCAATAAGGTCTAGATGAATAGGGAGGTCACAGCCAAATGGGAAGCCGGCAAAAAGATGAAAAAGAAAGTCAGCCTCCTTGCTGCTGCCCTGAAAGAAAAGGACAACACAAAGATGGGGAGACCCCAACTAATGAAAGGGGGGGAAGCCCAGAACCCCCTTGGCAAGGGATCAATGTGCCTACTGTAAAGAGAAAGGGCATTGGAAAATGAATGTCCCAACCGGGGAAAGGCTCAAAAGCCCAGCCCCTACAAGGAAGACCCCTGAGAGGAGGATCTCATAGGCCTTGCGGGAATGGACTCAGACTGAGGGGGACTGGGCTTTTTCCTCCTTGGCCCCCATGAGCCCATGGTCAAAATGAATGTGGGGGCCAACCAGTGACTTTTATGGTTGATACTGGGGCCGAGCACTCTGTTGTCACCTCCCCAGGGGCACCTTTCAGCAAAAGGACTGTGACCATACCTGGGACCACAGGGGCGTGGGCAATACAACAGCCCCTTTGCCAGATTCACTAGTGTGAACTCAGGGCCCATAAAGTCAGACATGAATTCCTTTATTTGCCCGATTGCTCCATCTCTCTCCTGGGACGAGATATTCTCTCCAAGCTTAGGGCTCAGATAACCTTTGAGCCCATTGGACACACTAGCCTCCGATTGAACCCAAGGCAAAAGGAGACAGGGTCTCTAATACTAGCAATTACCATGCCAAGGGAAGAAGAATGGAGGCTACTCTGTGCCCAGGTCCGACAGAGCAGACTGCCAGAGTTCAGACTCGCCTTCCTTTCAGTATGGGCTGAAAACAACCCACCTGGACTAGCCCAGAATTGGGCCCTTATCATTGTTGAACTGATCCCAGGAGCCCAACCTCAGAGGCAAAGGCAATACCCCCTTCCACAAGAAGCTAAGATCAGACTCCAAGAATATCTGACCAAACTCAAAGAAGTAGATATTCTAGTCGAGTGCCAGTTGGTCTGGAATACCCCACTTCTGCTAGTCAAGAAGCCAGGAGGGGGATACCGACCAGTTCAAGACCTGCGGGCCATCAACAAGGTGACCATCTCTCTGCACCCAGTGATCCCAAATCCATACACCCTCCTCGGCCAAATCCCAGGGTCGGCCAGATGGTTCACTTGTCTAGATTTGAAGGATGCCTTTTCTGCCTCTGTTTAGCTCCCCAGAGCCAGCCACTATTTGCCTTTGAATGGTCTGAACTTGATACAGGGCGCCAGATGCAACTGACTTGGACGTGACTCCTGCAGGGGTTTAAAAACTCACCAATCCTCTTTGGGGAAGCACTGGCCTCGGACCTCACCAGCTTCCCAAGAGAGGCCACACAATGCACCCTCCTCCAGTATGTGGATGATCTCTTCCTCGCCAGTGACACACAAGGAGACTGCATGAAAAGCACCAAGGCCCTCCTACAACTCCTGTCAGACTTGGGATACCGAAGCTCATGGAAGAAGGCACAAATCTGCCAACAACAGGTCCGATATCTTGGTAAGGGAAAAGAGAACTAGGGCCGGAGAGGAAAATGGTCATCATCTCACTGCCACAGCCCCAGACGAAAAGGGGCCTACAAGAATTCCTGGGGGCTTCAGGATTCTGCCACATCTGGATCCCTGGGTTCTCAGCAATAGCAAGACCCCTTTATGATCTCTTGGAGGTACCAGATTGAGAACCCCCTACCTGGACTGAGGAAGCAGAAGCCGCTTTCACAGAGATAAAGACCTCCCTGGAGTGGGCTCCAGCCCTGGGCCTACCAGATGTAGAAAAACCCTTCAATCTCTTTGTGCATGAAAAGGAAAAAAATAGTGCTTGAGGTACTCACCCAGACTGTTGGACCCTGGCAAAGCCAGTTGCCTACCTGTCAAAGAAGCTGGACCCCATGGCAGCGGGATGACCATTGTGCCTCAGGGCGCTGGCAGCCACAGTCCTACTCATCAAGGAAGTGGACAAACTTACCCTGGGGCAAGAACTTAACATCAAGGTCCCTCATGCAGTTGTGTCCCTCATGAATGCACAGGGACACCGCTTCCTTTCCAACTCTCGGCTAGCACAATACCAACGGCTCCCTGCAAAAACCCGCAGGTCACCCTCAAAACAGTAAGGACATTAAATCCAGCAACCTTTCTTACCACAGAAGAGGGGGAAGCAGACCATGACTGCTCCGAGGTGACTGATGAAGACTACGTGAGTCGTCCTGATCTGGGGGATCAAGCCATAAAGAATCCAGAGCTCACGCTGTTCAGCGATGGCAGCAGTTACCTACAAGAGGGTGCCCAGAAAGCAGGTTATGCAGTAACCACAACCACTGAAGTCCTAGAAGCTAAGACATTACCAGCTGGATGGTCAGCTCAATGGGCTGAATTATATGGCTTAGTCCGAGCCTTCACCCTCAGTGAAGGCAAGCGAGTCAACATCTATACTCACTCTTGGTACGCCTTTGCTACTGTACATATACATGGAGCCATCTACAAGGAAGGGGGCCTCCTAACTGCAGTAGGAAAATATATCAAGAACAAAGAGGAGATACTGAGATTCCTCAAAACCGTCTGGCTTCCAAAAGAAGTAGCAATCCTGCACTGTAAGGGACACCAGAAAGGAGAAGACCCCACAGCGCGGGGAAATTGTCTGGCAGATGAGGCAGCCAAGACCACAGCCAGTGAGGACATGGACAGAGAGCCCCTTCCCTCACCATGGCCCTAACACCCCCGGAAGAAGTCCCTCCACGCAGTTACACTAATATGGAAAAGGAATGGGCCATGGCTGAGGGAGACACCCTGACTGAAAAGGGATGGTGGGTGATGCCAGTCGGGCGCATCTTTGTTCCAACAGCAACTGGAGGGCATCTAGTCAAGGAACACCACCAACTCACTCATCTGGGAAAAACTACATTGGAGGCCCTTCTCATGAAGCACTACTACGTCAGTCAGCTGCCAGCACTGTGCTGAGCAATGAGTGAATGATGCATAACATGTGCTAAAAGTAATGCTCGGTCTGCACCATGGCCCCTGTCAGGTGTCCACAGGATGGGAGAAACCCCCTTCAAAGACCTAGAGGTAGACTTCACAGATGTGCAGCCAAGGAGGGGGTTCAGATATCTCCTAGTAATAGTATGCACATACCCTGGATGTATACCTTGCCTTCCCGACCAGGACGGAGCAAGGCCAGGAAGTAGCTAAAGTCCTCTTTCGGGAGATCGTGCCCCGGTTCAGCCTGCCTTTAACAATCCATAGTGACAATGGACCTGCATTTGTGGCAGACATTGTACAGGTCTTGACCAAATCTCTCAACATCACCTGGAGACTCCACACCGCTTACCGGCCCCAAAGTTCAGGGAAAGTAGAGCGAATGAATTGCACCCTCAAGGGAACCTTAGCAAAGATTTGTCAGGAGACAAACCTGCCATGGCCGGATCTGCTATCCCTAGCTCTCCTGCGTGCTCGCTGCACGCCTGGGACATCAGGTTTCTTCCCATTCGAATTAATATATGTGCGGCCTCCCCTGTGCTTGGGAAGCCTTCCAGGAGACTTGCATCATGTTGGAGATAAAGGGATAAAGGAGCAGCTTCAGGCCCTGGGGGCCACTCTAAATAAATTACAAAAGTACACCATCGAGAGGGCCCCAATCTCCTTAGGGTCTCAGGTACACTCCTTCCAGACAGGGGACTCAGTTTGGGTCAAAGATTGGAAGAAACACCCCTTCAAACCGCAGTGGACAGGGCCTCACACTATTGTTCTAACCGCCCCCACTGCCCTCAAGCTCTCAGGTGTCACCCCGTGGGTCCACCACTCCAGAGTGAAGAAAGCTCATCATTCAGACGAGGAGCTGCATCAGTGGAGAGTCCAGCCAGATTTCACGAACCCACTCTGGCTTAACTTTCAATGAGACCCCACCAACTGATGGACACCTGCTCACCGTGATCCCTGGCTCTCATTGGTGTGGTTTCCCTCATCTTGGGATTTGGACTCTACACTGTTGCCCCTCCTGACTGGACTTTCCCCCAGAGGCTTACTATTCTCACTGCTTATTGGGTGTCCCTAGGGTGTATTACTGCACTTACTTGTCCACAGGTTTCATCTGATGATGGATTAGCTATGATGGTTCCCTCTACCTAAGGTCATAGATCCCACTTTCACTGTTATCTACTCTGGAGTGCATTTCACCATGGTTTTCCTGGCCCCAGTCGGTTCCAGTCTTCTGCTACCTGGTGTGCTGTTCCTCCCCACTGCCTCTAGCTTGCCCAGACAGGCAAGGGGGCAAACTTTCGTATCACTGTTACTGGCAAATGGACTTTCCAGCTTATCCCCCTCAATCCTGCACCAGCACCCCCACTGACTTCTTCCACCTGGGATGGCCACACACCAAAGTTTAACCTCCATTTTGATGGATGCCAGCTTCTTGATACCTCCTGGAAACCTCATAGACGGTGTTCCTACCATGGCCCTTACTCAGGTTACTGGCTGGTAGATATCTACATCTGTGGGAGCCTTATGCCTCAACAGCCAAACACCTGCCTTCAGTTCTGCTCGCAAGCTTGTGGATATGAGTCATGGGTGGTTACTTGGCTGGGAATGGAACGATGGTCCACCAGGTGGTGCCTCAAACAGCACAGTGACATCTGGATTTCCTTGTGATGCAATGCCACCCCATCCTCTTGCTCTAACAATCACTGTATACCACTCACCCTCTCAGTTTTAGAACCCAGTGCCACATCATGGGCTACAGGAATCATTCTCCTGTTGGGCCCATATCACCCTATGGGAACTGACCCCCTGCCCAAATTTATGATTAAGTCCATGTTCACTCCAAGCCTTACAGTCAACCCCCAGAGTCAGACAGAAAATAACTTGCCCTGGCACATCCCGGGGTCCCCCATCCACATGCAGCAAGCATCTATAGTGCAACTGTTAAGTATGATTAATGTCTCCCACTAAACGTTCAACCACTCAAATCCACCCCTAGCGTCTGACGGCTGGGACTGTGTAAAGCCCAGTCCCATCCAATTCTTAGGTGTCATCCTCAACCAATCTACCATGTCACCTCCCACCTCGACAATGGGGACCTCAGATTATCTCTTTCTGGCTCCAATACCACTGTATGGCAATACTTCCTCTCCCATCATGGGCCACAGTTGGGTCTGTGTGCCTAACAACACTTTTCTTGCTTGTGATCAAGGTGTATACATCTGCATCACCCCACTCAATCAATCATGCATGCTTGTCAGTCTCTTTCCTGATCTTTCAGTCCTCCCTGGGAACAATGCCCCACTCATATAGAGACCTCCTAGCAGCCCTCAATGCTCCCCCATGGCCATCCCTCTTATCGTGAGCCTGCTGGCCATGTCAGGTGTTGTTCTCGGCGCCACTGGCATCGGGATGTCTCAGGTTCAGTACCAGGGGTTAACTTAACAACTCATGGCGGACTTTTCTGCCCTCACTCAGTCAGCCCTGGCCCTGCAGCGCCAACTGGATTCACTGGCCTCAGTGGTCCTCCAAAACAGGCGCAGGCTCGACTTATGGCTGCGCAGGGGGAGCTCTGGCTCTTCTTACAGGAGGAATGTTGTTTCTATGCTAATGAGTCAGGGGTGGTCCAAGAAACTCTGACCCAATTACAGGAACGAGTACACCGCCAGTGGGAATCACTCCAGCGGACAACTTGGTGGGATACCCTCTCACAATGGTTCCCTTGGTTCACCCCCCTCGTCGGCCCCCTCCTATCACTTCTCCTCATAGTAACATTTGGTCCTTGTATTCCTAATGCCCTCACTAGGTTTATCACTACTCAAATTGCTAAAATCAGACTCCAGTTACTCCTTACTCACTATTGTCCCTTAGAAGATGAAAATGATGCCCTCTAAACTAGGTGTTTAAAGGGGCATCAAAGGGGGGGGGAATGATAAGGAAAATCTATGTCCTAATATGGCCAACTGAGCCAGCGAGAGAGTCCCAGTCCTTGCCCTGGGTCTCTTCCAGGTTCTTCTCCGTGCTCTGCTTCCTGCACACACCAATCTGGGTCCTTCTCCGCTTTGTGCACGTGCCAAAAGTGCCAAATATGCAGAAGTAGAAGTGTATAAATTGCCCCCTTTGCTTGTGCTTGGGGCTCAGACCTTTGGAGACCACTCTCCTCTGAGCCTGCTTGTGTTAAATAAACCTCCTATCCTCCAAGATCTCTGGGTGCTGCTTGGTTCTTCTGTCGGGCGATCCAGTCCAAGTTCCATAACACTGTGACCTTATGTAGTATATCTGGCCATTATAATATACACTGCATATTTTTCATCCATCCAGTTGCACTATATATCTATAGTGCTAAGTATCCTTATATGCTATATTGAGAGAATTACTAGATACCTAAATATTCAAAGAACCCCTCTCCACTAAGTTTTATACTATACCGTTATCTACATTACAGCTACTCTCTACTGTTCTCTAACATTTCTGTTCTGATATCTCTTAGAAAAAAACAAGCTTGCCCTAATTTCTCATGGACACAGGATATCCAAAAATTCCCTGGAAAGAACCAAATGTACTCCTGGAATAGCAAAATATGATAGATTAGATTATCTATCATATAATCATCTATGATATATATCTATATATATCTTTATGTAGATATATATGATCTATATATAGATGGTATCTAGATATCATCAATCCTTCTCCCCAGAAGCAGAGAATTTTCCTTCGCCCCTTAATTTATTTTAATCATGATGTTTTTTTTTTTTTTCTTATTTTTGTATTAGTTTCAAAGGAAACAAAAAGAGGACTCCACTCCTGGCACTAATTTCTGAATTCTCCATTGCTTAAAACACCAATCATATGTTCTCACTCATGAATCTCAAGTAGCCTTGGGATCACTTAATATAGGGTAGCTCAGCTGGGAAGCTTGGTTCATGCTTTGCTGGGCTACTTGCCATTTATTTGTAGCTTTTGTTGCCAAAACTTATTAATTCATATTCATATTAATTTTATACTTAATATTTATAATTAATTCACACACAATTTTCAATTATAATACTTCAAATTTACATATACATAGAACTTTTTTAACATCATTCTACAAGGATTTTATCACATTTTTAAACACTCAGAATTATAAATATGCTAACTTATTTAGTTATTCAAATAACCAAAAAGAAGACTTGAAATTCATTTTAAGAGATATTTACATTTCTTTTCAAAGTTACAGCATTCTATGTCAATATTTACAGCTTGAAAAGAAAACCCTAGATTTTAGTTGTGTCTTGAAGAATCACAGTGGTGGACAAATACATAACATTACTTTACTGTAATGCTTGGAAAATATAAACCATGCAAAATGGTCCAATAATTTGCTAAGAATAAATAGAAACAGAATTTGATGTAAAAGCAGGCAATCATGTGGATGTGAACACAAAATTGAAACTAATACTGATAATCAAAGGCAATTTTATTTTTACTGAAATTATGCAGATAATTAGAATTAATATAAACTGAAATAGTACACAATGACAGTACCATGGAAAATTTTAGTGAACAAAAGATGTTAATTCAATCATTCATTTACACTGTTTTATCCAAAACATAGTAATTGACTCCCATCCTCCTATGGGGACAGTTCTAGTCATGTGGGATCTGTAGGAAAAACACAGCTAAGATATTTGGCCTCATGGACCATATTTTCCCTAAGGGAAAACAGAGAGTAAGTGAGTAGATAAACAAGACATCAGCTGGCAAAATTGCTTTGAAATGTTAAGTTCTACAGGAATAAAATTGAGAAATGTATTTTAATACTAAATCATTTTAATAATTGGAAAAAAGCAGGTACTTATATTCTAATATTTTCATTGTCATGCTGGATTACGAACACATCTTCTAAGTACAGCAACAAAAGCCCTGCAACATGCATGACCTTTATTGCTGAGTGCTTATGGGTCCTGATATATTTCATCTGGCAAATTTAAATATTCCCATTTGTAAAAGAGACAGCATAATACTAAAATGTTGCCTTTTATGGAATGTACAATAGTCGTTATCAGTTTTATGCTATAAATAACTATTTGCTGGAAATTGGGTAATTTCAAATATTCTATATGGTACAGACATCTCTGCAGATAAGGGAGTGGAAAAAGTAGGAATAGGAATTTTTCTTTTTTCTTTTTTACTGGCATTTCAGTTTTTGATCTAGTTTTATCCTCATTACTCTTGTTAAATTAGATGAGAGTTGGGACACAAGAACATTTGGTTTCTTGAAGTTGAACATATCCTATGAAAAATCATTTTATTGCTATTTAAAAAAATATTTTTACACATGTTCTTTGTTTTAAAAAGTGTTTTTATGGACTGATGGAAATGTATTAAAGGGTTATATAAATTCAATAAATATAATTAGAAACATCAAGAAAACCAATATAGTGAATATTTACTATTGCAAAATTTCCATGTTATGGGCAAAAATAGGCACTAAATTAATTTCACCACTTAGAGTTTACCCTTAAAACTATGCGAAAAAATAATTACAAGTTCATTTAACTTTAAATGAAATATACTCTTTCATATCAAGAAAGTAAAATTTTCAAAACAAATTATCTTCAAGTTTGTTTGTTATAAAAAGTAGTTTATTTTTGCCTCTACATAAAATTTGGATGGAATAATGTCATTTAATGAAATCTTTTGTAAATGCCTGCCTCTGGCAAGGAACAACTTAAAAACAAAGGATAAAATGAAAACTTAGTATGTGTCACTAATCAAGGATGTACACATGCAATCTGTTTTCTTTTTTAAACTTTTTTTTTTAATTAAGATTTTATTTATTTGACAGAGAGAGACACAGTGAGAGAGGGAACACAAGCAGGGGGAGTGGGAGAGGGAGAAGCAGGCTTCCCGCGGAGCAGGGAGCCCGACACAGGGCTCGATCCCACTGGGATCGTGACCCGAGCGGAAGGCAGACGCCTAATGACTGAGCCACCCAGGTGCCCCTGCAATCTGTTTTTGAGAAGAGCGGGTACAAACAGTATCTTGCCTTAGGAAGACTGCAATCTAACCTAAATAAATATGAATTACTACAATGTCATCAAAAAAACTGCCTTGTATCACAAACATTTTAGCTGGACCCCAAAGGTTTAGTTCATCCAAGGATTAAGTTGTGCGTGTCCAGATTTATTCTCTTTAAATCCATTTGAACAGCAGTAATTGTTCTTTTAATTTCTGAAATTGTTTTGCACATATGCCTTTTATGGTTGGCCTGTGATGATTTAAATATTTTAGGGGGAGAGGTAAAGGGTAGAAAGAAGGAAATATGTGTAGCAGTTTTGTCTCTCTGAAATCAGGATTAAGTTGAATTTTGGTTATTTTTTTAAAGATTTTATTTATTTGAGAGAGAGAGAGAGAACTAGCAGAGGGAGGGGCAGAGGGAGAGAGAGAAGCAGACTCTGCACAGACCCCACTGTGCAGGGAGCCCAATATGGGGCTCCATCTTAGGACCCTGGGATCACGACCTGAGTGGAAGGCAGATACTTAACCGACTGAGCCACCTAGGCACCTCTAAACTGAATCCTGAATCCCATTCCCCCTGTTTTGTTCTCTCTCTCGCTGTCTCTCGCTCTGTCAAATAAATAAATAAAATCTTAAATAAAATAAATAAAAGCAAGGTTTAAATTAGGGAAAAAAGTGAAAGTAAACAATGTTTTTTAATTATAATAATAAGCAGATGCTTTCCTAAAATTATTTTTTATTCTTTCAAATAATCATAAACTTTCACCATCCTAAACATCACCCACATAGACCATCTATTTAATGGTTAAATCTCTTCATGCATTTTTAAAGCTACTTTTTGAGATAACTAATGACACGAAGACTTCTGGAATCTCAGCAGTTTATGGGACATCCAGAATTAGTCTCATAATCCCTTTAGTTACCATACAAATATATGTTTAACAATTTCAGAAAAAATAAAGTTTTCCCTTAAGAACAAAATGAATTGGGGGCACCTGGGTGGCTCAGTCAGTTAAGCATCTGACACTTGATCTTGGCTCAGTTCATGATCTCAGAGTCGGGAGATGGAGCCCTGCTTAGGGCTCCACATTGGGCATGGAGCCTGCTTAATATTCTCTCTCTCCCTCTCCCCCCTCACCACCTTCTCCCCCTCTTAAAAAATAAAATGAATTTTAATAATATTAAATAAAAATAATACTTATATATAATATCTCTTTGCCAATATGGAGTAATGATTTTAAATAGATTTTAGTAAGTTTTGAAAAGATTTAATTATTTCAGTATTCTAGACAACGGTCAGCAATTCATGGAGATTGGAATGAGTTCTTATTATTAAAAGAGGCAATTACAACTAAGAAATAATCTTTTCTTATTTCTTTAGCAAAAGTGGTTTCTCCAGTTTACAATATGGCAAGAATGCCATATCTATCCCAAGTTCAAGATCTCTTGTTATGTTCTGTATTCCTTCTCCTTTCCTTTCCCAACCAGATTAATGTCCTCCCCTATTCTGTCTGACAAACGAATCACACCCTTAGCAATTTGACAATAATTGTGATGAGCAATAAAATGCTTCCCTAAGTTTCAATATCATAAAAATATTTTAAGATAAATATTGTTGGTGCCCATTTATGTTCTTTGATCTATTTAATGTTATTTGATTTTAAATCATGATCAAACATATGTGTTTTCTCCTCAGTAATATAAAAACCCATCCTACCTGAGGATAATAATTATACCTTTTTGAATTAATGGTTGTTCCTACAACTAGTATATAACATGATCTTATGTTTAAAAACTATAAAAAAGATATATAAAGGAATAATTGAATTTATTACCTTTAAATTTTTACTTAGACATAGAAGTATCATTTATAAGGGGATATATATATATATATCATATATATACACTTTGTATACTAAAATGATATGAGCATTAACATAAGTTTGAGATTTAAATTTGTTAAATTCCATCTCAAAATATTTCAATTGTTTCCCTTATTGTTTATATTGGTTTGATAAGCCCTTGAATCTTACTAAGTTTATCTATGTTGTAAAGGAGAAATGTATGTTGTTTGTATGATTATCATCATCAAATTTATACTTTCACTATCTGATATGTCCTAACCCTGTTGATTATATTCAATGAGGGATGGATTGATTTCATAATCTATTTCTCCATCTGTTTGTCTCTATATCCTCTACATCTCTCTCTCTATCTACCTACCCATTAATCAACAAATTACATTTTCTCTCTAGAACCAATGAGCTGATTCAGAAAGAGAGCTTTCTTTGGGGACTTTCACAAAGACTAGGATGTACAGTTTTTTCTTCCTTTTTTTAAAATCTCTGGACCCTAGGGAAGATGGATATTGAATTGACAAGGCACAAACTTCAAGGATCAAGATATAACTAAGCTGGATTATATGTCTCTAGAGAGTACTTTGATTATACAATGTGATTACCTTTCAACTCGGATCTTTTGATCCACATGTTATCTAAATTAATCTTTTCTGATGGGCAGCTCATTTGGCCTTAATCCCACTGTTTGCATTGCCAAAGTCATATACTTAAAACACTTCATTGTTTTAAGTTTCAAATTATTAATGATATTTTGAAAAAACTTGTAACTCTATTTGTTTCTTCCAACCAAGAACTATTATTTGAAATTGCCTCATTTTAAGGTTTATTAATTAAAAGATTTGCACTAATTAATACATTCAAATTATATTTCAAATATGCTCAGATCATGCTTAATCTTGAGAACCATAAATTATTCTTTCTACTGTTATTTATTGAGCAATAACTGCATTTCATGCACTGTGGTTTCTGGCTTTTTTTATATGTTTTAATTAGATCACAGTACAATTGTTGAAATTAAATTTCAGAGATCTCTTAACCATGTCTTTGTCTAAAAGTCATCTGAAATAAAATGGCATATAAAAATTCAACCAACATACTATTGTTTCCTTCCCAGTTTTATATGCATACATTATTCAAGGAATCTAGATTCTGAATTGGGGGAATTGTAAGTCCTCTCAGAACTAGAAAACTGATAAGCTTTTTGTCTATATGATTTTCTCAAGTCCATGGAAGGTAGGAAAACTAAAGCCAAACATATTCATCTATTTCCATTTTGTTAGAAAAAATAGCTTAATTGATGTATTCCATTATGTAAGATGCTAAGATCTAAATACATAGACTGTTTTTCTAGGCCCTAATTACTTTAGATTTTCATATATGTATTTAGTTTATGCTCATTATATTAAGTTTTAAATTTTCTATGTAAGTAACTATTTCTATGGTAGTTAGTAATGGATGAGATACTATTTTTGAGCACTATTTATATTTAAGATTATTAAGCTTTCAGTTATTTTTGAAAAAAGATTACTATTAAAATTTCTTAAAATTATCAAAAATTTATCAGAAAACATGATACTAGGTAAATTCCAAAACAGTTTCTAATGAAAATTGTATGTAGAGGTTTGCTGAGAAATAAAAATGTTGTAGAAGTAAATTAAGGCCTTAAGAATATTATATGTGAAAGATACAATTTACATGAAAAATAGAACAATTGCTTCATCCCAACTTATTAAAAAAGTTTGAGAGATACACATGCAGATGCAATATCTTCCTTAAAATACAACCTTCTCAAGTACAGCCAGCACCCTGAAAGTGGTAAGACTTGGATGCTTGATTGGTTATATTGTTGTCCATGAAAGCTGGTTAATAAACTTTGTGGTGCTGGAAATCAGCACCTGTATCAGTTCCCATGGCTGACCTGGCTCAAGAGTTTTATGAACAGAAATTTCTTTCCTCAGTATACAGAATTGCTTAAACCCCTAGATCCTGTGACAATCCAAAGTGAAGAATCCCAAAGAAATAACTAATATTGGACTATTTGTTTGTCATGGTGATTTTTAGAATCTTGGGAACAGATTTATTTTGATTTGGAAAACATAGATTATGACACTTCCTATTTTTCAAGTGTTGTGGAGTAATTCATACCATGAACAAAATATGTCTGCCTCATTTTCTCAACAGGAGCTTTATGGCTTTAGCTGGGGACAGGAAGGATGGTAAAGTAATAAAGTTGACCCATTGTTAACAAAACCTAGATATGTTCTTAAATTCCTTCAAGCAAATTTGAATAGCAATTCACACAAGTATCATATATAATGAAAATCATCCATGCCTGTGTTTAAGATGCACCATTTTAAGAAAAAAATGCAAAGCAAAATATATTTCATACCATATCATATCATATTTTATGTATAAAGTGACATTTCATTAGTTTAAATAAGTTGTATTAGGGTTCTCCAGAGAAACAGAACCTATATATCCTATATTTCTACTTATCCTATATATCTTAGAATTTTATTATAAGGAATTGGCTCACATAATACGGAAGACGAGAAGTCCTGACATCTGCAGTCAGCAAGTTGGAGAGCTGGGAGAGGTGACATATAGTTTCAGTCTGAAGACCTGAGAAGCAGGAGAGCCAGTGGTATAAAATTGCAGTCTGAAAGCTGGAGGTTCAAGACCCAAGGTGAGCCAATGTTTCAGTTTGACTCTGAAGATCAGAAGAGAAAGATGTCCCCGTTCAAATCCATCAGACCAGAGGAATTCCCTCTTAGGGTTTTAGGTCTATTTAGGTCTTCAATTGATTGGGTGAGGGCTAGCCTTTCCTCAGTCTACTGATTCAAATATTAATCTCATCCATAAAATCTCTCACAGACTCACATTCAGAATAAAGTTAGCCCATATGTCTGGGCACCCCAGTGGCCCAGCTAAGTTGACACATAAATGTTCCATCACATAGGTTTATTATATTCTACACATGAATGCAGAGTCTCTCTCTCTCTTTCTTTTTTTCTCTCTCCCTTTCTGCATTTTTTATAAAAATTGCTGTGTTGGTGATTAAATGAAATTTTTATTTGTTCCTTAGATCAGAAATAATCATGAAATAAGTCTAACTCATTAAAAGTATGCCTTTAATGGAAATTAAAAGGAAATAAACTTCAACAGTTTGATGGAGAGGGTAGAAATTTAAGATGATTAAGTCTTGTATTTATAGTGTGAATAGGTAAAATATGATTAAATCATCAAATAAAAATAAAATACTTCCCATTAATTAGAAAAGAAGCAAAAACATGTTAACTGCCTTTTAAATTGACTGGGATTTCATAGAATGTGATATTTTGAGCTGACTATAACATCAAAAATGTTAGCTTGGAACACACCAGGAAATAGTAAATGTATTTCGAGTTCACTCCCTACCTGGAAATTTAATGTTTCTATTTGTGAAGGGAGTCTATCCTAAATAGAATAGAATATCAAAATATTGCATTAAAAAATGACATTAAAATTTAGTTTTTCTCAATAAATCAATATCAATTTATTAATACTTGGGGGAAACTCTTGCAGCCTGAGTTGCACGAATCAGGTACTCCTTTTGCATGGATATCATATTTCTGAGGAAAGTATCCACTCAAAATAGCTGACCCTGCTAATTTAAGTTGGTTGATAGAGATATGTTTTATTATCTGTTTCTATGGGAATCACCACCCACATGATAAACTCAGACTATGGTGTAGATAGGCAGGATTTGGGGAACCATTGTTTCCAATGTCCAATGTCTGGGTGTTTGTTTCACATGAGTCATATAACAAAGCGGAAATGCAGAAACACAATCCATGGCCTAGAACACAAGCCCTCCAGTCATTGCCAAAGGCTGAGAACAAATGAATCTCTGGTGAAAGTATAGAAAGAATATATAATGAGGAAATTAATGAACAGGGAACATGGAAAACTCTTTTTTTCCTAAAATGCATGAGATAGTGAGCAGATTTAATTCTTACCCTATTCTGTAAAACCAATGCATTTATTATTATTAATTCAATTGTGGGTACTTTGGAGAAAGACATTCATCTAATAGTTGACAGGAACTTGATTTTTCTTTTCTGTGATAGTAAAATGGTGATCTTTTTACTACTTTTATTGGCCTATGTCTTAAACTTACCTGTGAAACTGCTTAGACATACTCCTTAATGTAGCATTGCAATTGTCAGAACTCTATGCTGTATACCTGAAACTAATGTAACATTATGTGTCAACAATACTCGAATACAAATGAATGAATGAATGAATGAATGAATGAACTTATTTCCCAAGGGAACAAATTTTAAGAAAGTGTTCAAATGTTGACTTATGATTCTGAATCCATGATTGCATGATGATGCAGTCTAAAATCTCCAAAGGATAACTAAATGTTCAATCTGGAAAAATACTCTCCAAAATATAGTGAAATTAAAGGACCTAAAAACAAGCTCCTCAAATAACAATCCAGCTCCTCAATAACCTGCTTCCTTATCCAAACATTTATTGAAAATTTTCATTAATATAACATTGTAATTGATGCTTTACCAAGAATATGTGCATGAGTAGAAAACATAGTCCTTAATTCCAGGGAGAATGGAATTCATTTGTGTAGACCATAAAGGCAGAAAAAAAATACCACCTGTTAAGCACTATACTTCTTCAGCATATTTTAGAGGTAATAATATTGATATTATTTAATGATGCAATAGTAATAACTTCTGATTTAAAAGACTCATTCAGGGCGCCTGGGTGGCTCAGTTGGTTAAGCGACTGCCTTTGGCTCAGGTCATGATCCCGGAGTCCCGGGATCGAGTCCCGCATCGGGCTCCCTGCTCGGCAGGGAGTCTGCTTCTCCCTCTAACCCTACCCCCTCTTGCGCTCTCTCTCTCACTCTCTCTATCTCAAAGAAATAAATTAAATAAATAAATAAATAAATAAATAAAAGACTCGTTCATTGGCTTAAACAGAAAATATTCAGATATTTGTGTTGCCAAAAATAAACTTATTTTTTCCCCAAAATATAAGATGGCTCATAGGTCTTTCAATGTAACAAATGAAAGGATTAAAAATATTACCTCAATGAATGCCAAATAATATTTGACAATATTTCAAATTCATTTTTGATATATTTCTTATTATACAGAATATTATATTTAACACAATAAAACATAGTTTTATCTACCAACAGTTAATATTGTATCTAATGATGGTACATTAGAGGAATTATAATAAAACTAGTAATAGGTAATGAATTGCTAGGGTCGTCCCTATTATTTAACTGTATTCATTGATTCTTACTTGAACAATATAATAAGAAAATGAAATAAGAATTAAGTATTGTGTGGGGGGAATATTATTTTTGAAAGACCAAATATTTGTCTATCTAGAAAATACAAAGCAATTACTTGTGAAAGATATTAGAATTAACAAAGTAATTCATGAAGCACAGTTGCAAAATAAACATACATAGATTAACAGGTAGCTTGCTGTATTTATCTATGCTTCATAACAAATGTGCCCAAGTCTAACAGTTTAGAACAGTAAACATTTATTACGTCACAGTTTCTTAGAGTCAGAAATATGGAAGCTGCTTAGCTGAGTGATTCCAGCTCCCTGTCTTTCAGGAGGTTGCAGTCAAGTTGTCAGCCAGGTCTACAGCCAACTCCAGACTGCACTGAGGTTGAAGTAGATGCCTCTAAGCTCACTAATGTAGTTGTTGGTAGGTCTCAGTTCTTCACAAGCTATTTGAGAGAGAGAGAGAGAGGCAAATAGCTCAAGATGGAAGCCACAGTCCAAATCGATCTCAGAATTGGCATACCATAACTTCTACCACATGCCATTAATCATACAGATCGACCCTGGTATAATATGGTGCATAAGTGTCAATACCAGGAGTTTGGAATCATTGTTGAACATATTGGAGGATGCAGAGAAAGCAATCAGAAAACAGTTACACACACACACACACACATGCATACACATACATAGTTTAGAGCATAAAGGAAGTAAATAAAGGGTATGTATGTATCTCAAAAGTATATTTATTGTAATTTGTACCCATATTTTCAAATACAATAGCCACTAGCCATATGTGACATTTTTTCCATAGTTTTTCTATCTTTCAGGTGCTGAAAAACCACTTGTGACTAGTAGCTACCAAACTGAATGGCACAGAAATAGAGAATATTTCCTTCATCACTGAGAGACATTTACAGCACATCCATGAGGGGTAGAGAGAAAGCACTTCCAAATACCAAATGACACAAGTATTTGTAAGATATTTTTGTGTCCAATATATTGAAATAAAATGAAATGAAAATAGAGACAAGGAAGAAAAAAAAGACTGAATCACGTTCACATTTTGTTTAATAGAATAGAATATATTGGATTAAGTTTCTGGTCACAAAAATGAAAACAAAACAAAAAAGCTAATTTGGATAAGCAGGTATTTAATTTACACAGAAAATAAACATTCCTTTGAAAATACCCCTCTATATCTATATGCAAATTTCAATCTCAATTGCTGAATGGATGGGTCTTACATGAAGTAAGTTATCCAAATAATGGAGGTAAATGTTTTATTTCCCCTCTTGGAGATATCGGATTATTTACACACAAAAATATGAACTTTTATTCACAATATTAGACCAAGATGCTGTTTTAGAACATTTCATCCTATCAACAGCTTCATTTTTCTGTAACATAATTTAACTTAATGAATTGCCCATTGGGTGATCAAGAGAAATTACAGGCTTAACTGATACAATGACACGTTATCAATGTGTCCTTATGTCAAAATTACTCTTGTACTTTGTCAAGGTCATCATCAACCTAAACAGTTATTTTAATACCATTAAAACTCAATGATACAAAACAACCTTACTTGTTATTATATGAGTTTAAATTTATTGTTTTCAATTTCAATGTCTTTGAAATTGTTTAGAAAGCAAAATAAAATACAACAGTGCTTCTGCTACTGTGTATCCCCAAGGAAGAATACAGGATGGTTGTTTGACTAATACTCAGAGAAATTCACCATTACTTTTCTTTCCTGAACCAACCTGCATTTTCTAGATGCACAAACTCTTCAACAACTAGGTGTATTCTTATATGAAGAAAAACATCTCACATACTTCAGTTATGCCTGTGTGTGAAGTTTTCAAGGACTGAAGGAGAAGAAACATGGCTGAGTGGACTGAGGTAGAATAAGCCTGATGGCCTACGCCCTTTCCAAGTGACAGGAAACAAAGACCCTTGTGCAGTGAAGGAAATCTCACAAACTAGCGCAGAGCTAGGCGGACCCTCAAAACTATTTTTAAATAATGTTGAATGAGTCCATGTAATCTTGAGCAATCTTGTTTTTGACTCTTCTATCAAACAGGGGTACTGATGCTCACCTATTTGAAAGATAAAATTACAATCTACACACACGTCAAGTAGCTGGAACTTAGTAAATTGAATCATCTGAGTTTGTATTTGAATATTATTCACAAATACAGGATAAACACTTTGCTGAAAAGGATGTTAGCCATCAGCAAGCTCTGGGTAATCAGTCACAGTTGTTGAAGAAAAATAGACATGTAGATAAGCAGAGGTGAGTCCAGAGCTGCTGATAATCTGACTTCTCTTCTCTCATAGAAACCAAGAAGTGCTGGCTAAATCTGATGAGAATATGAGAAATCCTATTTTTATAAAACAAAAAACTGGAGATAGTGAGATCTAGGGCCCGTGGTCCTTCAGACTTGGGTTCTAACTCCTGCTCCACAATTTATCTCTGTGATTTTTGCCAAAAATCATTCTTTCTAAATTTAACTTTTTTTGTCTTCTAAAATAAGGAAAATATACCTAATTATATTACAGGATTATGGTGAGAAGTAAACGAAATAATGATACATTATACTTAACTGGGTCTCTTGCTCATATTGAACAATCAATTAATTATTATAACGATTATTATTTCACCAGAATAATTTCCATACCAAATCTTAACCTTGAGAAAGGTCTATGGTCTGAGATCAGCAAATTTACTTTCAGAACACACTAGAAAAACTATGCTTTAAACCTTGGCCTTTTATGATAGACTGGCCTACATTTTTTGATAGTTACTACTGGAGACTGCTGTATTGTTGTTACTACTTGTATTAACAATTTTTAGTGTCCATTTTAATTTTTATGTTAGCCCCAGCTATCTCAAATATGAATGGAACATATATACTTTCAAGACACACAGATTAAACTAATGTTAAGATATGTAAATCCTGCTTTCAAGTTAAAAAGATCTTCACTTTTACTGAAATAAATAATACTGGGAACTATGGTTGATGTTTAGCTGCTGCTAGAATTTCATCAGTCGGAGTTTTCTTCCTTTAAATATTTGCTTCATGGCAATGGCTTTTAACAATAAAAAGTCACTTTTATTGCAGTAGGGAATTACTAAAAAGAAATATTCCATAACTGGCAGTTGAGAAGATAAACAACTATCATGTTCTTGGAAGTAAAATTTCTTTGTGTCAGTTAATATAAAAGGTCCCAACAAACTTACCTAAGACATAATACCTACGTGGGAACAGAAGTGGGTAAAATGTTTCTATTCCAGTTTTCTTCCATTCCAAACCTTTTGCCTATGAAAAAGTGCATAGTTAATTTCAATTATGTATCCTTGATTGAGTACCTACCATGGAAGTCACAAAAGTATAATAGACAAAATATCACCTTTCGGACACCTCCTTGAAGAACTAACCTTATAATTCTTGGCAAGATACCACATCCCCTTGCCTATAACTTTCCTTTCCAGTAAAATATGAGAAATATCAACTTATCCAAATAATTGTAGGAATAAATGAGATGATGCATGTATAATGTCTGGCACATAAATTACTAAAATAATTATCCTCTTTCCATCACATTGCCATTATTATAATTATCATTTTATTAACTAAGTACTGTTCCAGTGTTATAGATAAAAAGATTAGTTAGATAATTGTCCAAACCAAATGTTACTTTATTAATGTAGACTTTATCTACCTTCTATTCAGAAAAGTTCTTTCTCCTCATTTGTATGATACTCTGCCCTATATTTTATATAGTTCTATACATGTCTATCTCTGTCTTGAAATGATAAGGTTTTTGAGATCCATATCATCCTCTGAGGACTTCATTTATGCAGGTGAAGCCCTATACTAGGTCTACCATAGCACCTTGTACATTCATGGGCAAAAATACATTGGAAAAGGAAAGAGGAGAGGAAGAGAAGAGAGTAAAATAGGACATGGAAACAGAAGGAGTGGAATAGAATAACTGAAATTGAAAGAAATGAAGAGATTATGGCATAGAACACAAACTAAGGAAGAAAGAGGTTCTATGCTGTAGAAAGATAAAGAGTTTTAGTTTTCTCTCTCTTCTTTCTTTCTTTCTTTCCTTTCTTTCTTTTTCTTTCTTTCTTTCTTTCTTTCTTTCTTTCTTTCTTTCTTTCTTTCTTTCTTTCTTTCTTTCTTCTCTTTCCTTCTTTCTCTTTCATAATTCCTTCTTTCTTTCTCTTTCATAATTCCTTCTTTCCTTCCTTCCTCCCTCCCTTCCTTCCTCCTTCCCTTCCTTCCTCCCTCCCTTCCTTCCTTCTCCTTGCTTACCAAGATTTGAATTCTTAAGAATAAAAGTCATTTTGGCCCACACATCTCAAATAATTGACTGCTTTAGATAAGCTGTGACGAGAAAGAAAAATGTTTTTATTTGAACATAGTTTAAATAATCATGCTTCAATAATATGACATAAATTAAAGTAAAAATGAGATTTGATTATTAAGATATGTCCTGGTGAAAATGACTACATTATGTAACAACTGTAGTATTTTTCATTTAGAGTTTTGACTTATTTCTTAGTGGTTTTGATTAATGGCATGAATTACACTTGCATGGCAGTAGACTCTGATGTTGACTATCCAATGGCAATTTTTCCCTCTCGCTTGGTAATTGCCCTCTGATTTATGTGTCCATGATTTTTTGCATGCCTCAGGAAAATTTTATCAACAGCTCTAGACACTGAAGTGAATCCCAGCTAATCTAAAGCAATGATGATAATTCTAATCTCCCTTTCCAATGATTAAATTAGGTAGCTAATGCAACACAATTTCTATCAACGAGGCATTGGGGAAATATTCTGGGTAAATAGTAAATATATTTTTGTTTTTAACAAAAAGAGGCAAAAGAAACATTTTGTTTGTTTGTTTGTTTTTGACGGCAAGTAATAGTGCACATGGTTGTGATGCTTAGAGTTGCTGCAGCAGTTGAGGGACCAAGAGGTAAAGTAACAAGCCTGCTAAGGCTGAGAGGATTGAAAGATGGAAAAAAAATGGATTCTTAGTAATGTGATTGGGAGGTGAACTTGCCAGAAGAGCTTATTATGTGAGATAATAAACACCTTTATTATTTGGCTATTTTGACTTTAGATTTTTAGTTACTTACAGGAAACACACTTAATATAACAAATCATATCTACAGAGACAACTAAAAAATATTATTGCTTATATATATGCTGATCTACAGAATTTAAAAATACCAAATTATCATGGAAAATATTTCCTCAATTGAAATACCATTCCTCAAGTGAACTAGTTTATATTTTTTTCTATTTTTTTGAATCTCATTCTCCATCTCACTCTTTGTTATTTTCTTGTTACTTTTACTCTTCTAGAACTCCCTGAATATTAATCTTTTATAAAGTAAGCAATATATAACAGCAGAAAAGAAATTGTGTTTTGTTCACTATTTAATACAGCTTTCATAACACATAGTAAGGCATTTTCTGGAAATAATTAGCTTTTATTTTATTTTTTTTCATTTGCATTAAAAATATTCTATTTGTAACTGCCTCATGAAAGTATCAACTCATTAAAGATAATTTTAAAGCTATTTTCAAAAAATTCTATTAAACCATAAATGAACCAACTCTTTAATATCATTGTACTCTCTAAGTATAAAGCATTATCAGGAAGTTGTTGTAAAGAAGTGTCAAGAAATGTGATTATGTTTTAATTTACGCTTAGACTACTAAAGCAGTACATATATACAAAAATATATTAAAACACCTGGCCCACAAATATAATTTTCAAGGCTAGGAAATAAAATTAGTAAAGGGAATGTGTTTGGTCAGACCCTCATCTGATCCAAATGAAATAAATGTTGAAAATGTTACCATGTTTGAGAAGGCATATAAGATCAATTTCCCTAGCGATCTAAATAAATTCATTCCTAATCTGGAAGTAATTAATATTCACTGGTTAGAATTTAATTCCAGTACTTATTTAAATAAGCCAACATTAATGAAGGTAAAGGGTCATTTTTACTAATCTTGAATTAGAAGAATAAACAAAAAAATAAATTAATGTTTTGAGTTTTCACTCTTTTTGAAAGGGAGTGACCCCAACTCATTTTATTGTTCTGAATAGAAAGTAATGGCAAACTGGCACTAAATTTAAATGGTGTTTATATTCATGGAAAAAACATGTCTTATGACAATTTACCCAAATTAAAAATTCAACTTTCAAACATTATCCTTGGGCATAATATTTTAGAAGCAAAGTATAAATGACATTTTTTATATCTTCTAAAAATGAACTCATTTTATCTTATAATCAATAGTCTATAAAGCTTGCTGCCCTAGCCACCACTAATTTATTTTTTAAAAAATCTTTTGTTTCAAAGTTGAAGCATGCACTTTATTTTGTGATATCTTGTGAGTTAGTCTACAAATATATTCATCTCAAATTTTTTGGAATAATATTTTCACATTTTTTTATTTTATTATGTTATGTTAATTACCATACATTATATTATTAGTTTTTGATGCAATGTTCCAAGATTCATTGTTTGTGTATAACATCCAGTGCTCCATTCAGTACATGCCCTCTTTAATACCCATCACCATCCTAACCCATCCCCCACCCCACCCCCAGAACCCTCAGTTTGTTTCTCAGAGTCCATAGTCTCTTATGGTTCGTCTCCCCCTCCGATTTCCCCCCCTTCATTCTTCCGTTCCTGCTATCTTCTTCTTTTTTTAACATATAATGTATTATTTGTTTCAGAGGTACAGGTCTGTGATTCAACAGTCTTACACAATTCACAGTGCTCACCATAGCACATACCCTCCTCAATGTCTATCACCCAGCTACCCCATCCCTCCCACCCCCCCACTCCAGCAACCCTCAGTTTGTTTCCTGAGATTAAGAATTCCTCATATCAGTGAGA
>NC_138370.1:154161782-154192371 GCF_054177405.1 Leptonychotes weddellii | reverse complement strand
GCAACTCTATGCCAGCAAATTAGATAACCTGGAAGAAATGGATGCATTCCTAGAGATGTATCAACTACCAAAACTGAACCAGGAAGAAATAGAAAACCTGAACAGACCAATAACCCACTAAGGAAATTGAAGCAGTCATCAAAAATCTCCCAACAAACAAAAGCCCAGGGCCAGATGGCTTCCGAGGGTAATTCTACCAAACATTTAAAGAAGAATTAATACCTATTCTTCTGAAACTGTTCCAAAAATTAGAAATGGAAGGAAAACTTCCAAACTCATTTTATGAGGCCACCATTACCTTGATCCCAAAACCAGACAAAGACCCCATCAAAAATGAGAATTACAGACCAATATCCTTGATGGACACGGATGCAAAAATTCTCACCAAAATACTAGCCAATAGAATCCAACAGTACATTAAAAGAATTATTCACCATGACAAGTGGGATTTATTCCTGGGCTGCAAGGTTGATTCAACATCCACAAATCAATCAATATGATACAATACATTAATAAAAGAAAGAACAAGAAACATATGATCCTCTCAATAGATGCAGGAAAAGTATTTGACAAAGTACAGCATTCTTTATTGATCAAAACTCTTCAGAGTATAGGGATACAGGGTACATAACTCAATATCATAAAAGCCATCTATGAAAAACCCACAGAAAATATCATTCTCAATGGGGAAAAACTGAGAGCTTTCCCCCTAAGGTCAGGAACACGGCAGGGATGTCCACTATCACCACTGCTTTTCAACATAGTATTAGAAGTATTTTCACATTTTTAATATCAGTATAACAGTTTGGGTTATTAGAGTCATATTTATCAAATATGCCAAAGTTAAGGCTATAGTTATACTATGAGGCAGGTGATTGAAGATGACAAAATAATTGCTGTATTATCCACTTTTATTATTTTTTTCTTATAGACTTTGTCTTTTAAAACAGTTTTAGGTTCACAGCAAAAATAAACAAGGTACATAGATTCTCATATATCCCCTGCCCCATACATGCATAACCTCCCCAGTTACCAATGTCCATCACCAGGGTGGGTACATTTTTTATAGTTGATGAACCTACACTGACACATCATTAGCTCCTAAAGTTCACCCTTGGTGCTGTATTTTCTATGGGTTTTGACAAACTTAGTGACATGTATCCACCACTGTATGTCATACCAAGTAATTTCCCTGCCCTAAAATCCTCTGTGCTTGGCCTCTTACCCTTTTTTAATGGCTAATATAGGCTTGCCCTTAGCTTTCTGTGTAAGATAAAAGTATGTGAAAGTTTAATATAGCCTTTAACCACATACATAAAAAAAAAACACTAGAAAGCAGAAAATCTCAAGGAATATAAAACTACAAATGTAAACTAATGTTTTCTAGATGACTATATTTCTGTTGTGTTATTGTTTTTCCAAAATGTTCTTTTTGTACCTAAATCATCTGACTCTTTTTTTTAAATTTTTTTTTAAAGATTTTATTTATTTATTTGAGACAGAGAGAATGAGATAGAGAGAGCATGAGAGGGAGGAGAGTCAGAGGGAGAAGCAGACTCCCCGCCGAGCAGGGAGCCCGATGCGGGACTCGATCCCGGGACTCCAGGATCATGACCTGAGCCGAAGGCAGTCGCTTAACCGACTGAGCCACCCAGGCGCCCATAAATCATCTGACTCTTAGATCAAATTTCTTCATGGTTCAGGAAGGAAACTATCTCTCCTTTTCCCTCTCTTTACTTTTTTTCTTTAAAAATTATACAGGCTAGAGGTAGTCTGCCCCCAGATGGGGTGAATCATAGAGGCTGATCATGCTTTCCTGCTGCATTGCTGTGGTAACATAAACTTACCAAAATACTACTGCCTTTGACAGCCATCTGTAAGAGTCCTTGATATAAGAGAATACTCATTTAAACTTGTGTTGGGGATAAATTTAGATAATATTATATTCTGAGAGGATAGGTTTACTAATACTAGCTGGAGGGCCATTCAACCCTGCAAAGCTGTCCTTGTTACAAAATATCACAGCATGGGATTAGAAACATCTGAAAATGTTGCTGTCACTGCTCTTTTTGTTTTTGTTGGAAATACTACAGCAATGTGAATTTATTTACATGATTCTCCTTGTAACAGTTAAATGGCTGCATTCTTTCTTGGAAAGCAGGTGGTAGAATATACATTGCATAAGCAGAGCAGGCAACTCTCTACACTTTCTGTGTTTTTTTTTTTTTTAAAGATTTTTTATTTATTTATTTGACAGAGAGATAGAGAGAGAACACAAGTAGGCAGAGGGAGAGGGAGAAGCAGGCTCCCCGCAGAGCAGGGAGCCCGATGCAGGACTTGATCCCAGAACCTGGGGATCATGACCTGAGCCGAAGGCAGCCGCTTAACTGACTGAGCCACCCAGGCGCCCTACACTTTCTGTGTTTTAAGAGCTGGTGAAATGGCTGATGGCATTGCCCCTTGGAAGCTCCCATGAGTTCTGAAACTCCCTCTGAGACAATATTAACAATATCATTTTCCCATGAAGCTCCTTACATACGTCTTGTGTGTGGAGGAAAACACAATACTGTGGCAAAATGAACCCTGATTACCAAGCTTCAGAATGAAAGGCTCCTTGCTTTTTATTTATTGCATAATAATGATATAATATATTCCTATGGTACTTTCTAAAAGTATCTTAAACTATTTTAATATCATATCAACTGAAATGCATTTAAAACAGTGGCAAGCCGTAGATAACAGTTCAACCAAGTTTGAAATGAGTTCTAGTTCTGAAATTAGTTCTTAAATTCTTTTCTCAACACCACATTGCTCTTGATAGAAAAAAAAAACAAAACCTGCATGCAAAAAAGTAGAAGCAGAGATGAAACCAGAGAGGGAGACAAACCACAAGAGACTCTTAATCTCAGGGAACAAACTGAGTGTTGCTGGAGTGGAGGGAGCTGGGAAGGTTGGGGTGGCTGGGTGATGGACACTGGGGAGGGTATGTACTATGGTGAACGCTATGAACTGTATAAGACTGATAAATCACAGACCTGTACCCCTGAAACAAATAATATGTGTATGTTAATAAAAAATTTAAAAAAATAGAAGCAGAGGAAATGATTGAAAAGGGGGCAAAAGATGAAGCCCCGACTTTAGTGTTAATATGAAACCTTTGGCTTATCTGGGTGACAAATATTTTATGGAATGAGAAGATTTTGAAAGGTCATTTGGATGCAAGAATAAAAATATTTGCTTGTTCACAGTTTGGTTAAATGTAGGATTGCCAGGAAAAATACAGGAAATCTAGTTAAATTTGCATTTCAGATCAACAATAAATGAATTTTTGTACAATTGTGTATTTACATAATAGTCCTAAATAATTCTACTTACACCTAATACTAAAAAAAAAAAATGTTGCTGATCTGAAATTCAATGTATTTTTATTTACTAAATTTTGCAATCCTCATTTGATGGCAATTGTATCAGACATTGCTGATCACTTAGTCAGCAGAATTTTCACCCTTTCCTTCCAGTCGATCAGTCCTAAAAGGATAATCATGACCAAACTAAGTCCATTCTGGCAATTTCCATTTGCTAATTATTGGCAAAGACTGTAGATTTGATATAGCTGATGTAAAATAAGGAGAAACTAGTGAGGACCTTTGAAATAAAATCGAAACAATTGATTATAGGAGGAAAAAATGAGAGTAGTTGTTTCTATCGACCCTAGAAGGATCAAATCTTCAGCTCCACTCAGGGTCATGAGATCGAGCCCTACATGGGGCTCCATGCCCAGTGGGGAGTCTAATAGAGATTCTCTCTCTTTCCTTCTCCCTTTGCCTCTCCCCCTGCTCACTCTCAAATAAATAAATAAGTAAATAAATAAATCCTTTTACAAAAAAAGAGATGATAGTTTATTAATGCTCACACCATTGGGGAAGAGTGCTTTACCAACTAAAGGTTGGTGTTTATAAGGTAATTGGAGAAGCAGCAGAATTATAGAAGTAGAAGGATTTCTTTGTTAGAGAGGCTACATACAGCACGAGTTCAACTAATTGGTTGTATATGAAATCTGGCAGTCATAGGTATCCCCCCAAAAATTGTTTTCTTAAATTTGTCACAGGATGTCAAAAGAGTCATTTAATCAAATAGCACACAGAGAGTGTCTGACACATCAGTTAAGGAGGGAGGAAACTGAGGGGAGACCAGTAGGAGGACCTTGGTAAGCATCGCTGAGTCCAAGGTATTTAGGTCAAGGAGTTATCTGTCTGATATCACAGACCAGTGGGCCTTTCTTATTATAATAGTGCAAGGAGAAAGGACATTGCATCACTTTTTGCTTCTTGTTTGGATCATTATTACATAAGGATGTGATATTGGGAATTATGATATTTAAAACAATGATCAAAATAACACACTGAAAATTGTACAAGTAATAGGAAAACCTGGATTTCTTATATCAAAACTGGTTTGTTATACAAAATATTGGACTGTGTACTTTTTGACCTATTGTTATCAAGAAACATACTTAAAGAGTTCCCCAAGTTTATTTCTTGCAATGTAATGCATATCGACAAAAGTTTGAAAAGTCTCAATTCTTTAATTTTTCTTTTTCTTTCCTTTTTTTAATTTAAATTCAATTAATTAACATATAATGTATTATTGGTTTCAAAGGTATAGGTCAGTGATTCATCTCTCATAATTTTTCTTATTTTTAAGAAAAGAACAGCTCTAAAGACACCTGTAGAATTTCTTTCTTTTATTTGAAAATATTTACATAATAACTCTCATGTACCATATACTGTTTCTGACACTAGATATGGTCATCCACAAGACAAACAAAGTCCTTTGCATTAGGGTGATACCATTAGAGATAAAGAGAGAAGTATCCAAGAATTTAGCTAGGACTCATAGGTAAAATGGCAAAAAATTGATGGAGGATAAAATTTGGTAGATGAATTCAAGAATTGTTGACATTTATTTTGTGATGACTTAGACATCTAACAACTATGCAGTAACTTTTGCATGTATAATTGGATCACAAAGAGACATTAGAGGTAAAGATATATATTTGAGAGTCACAAATACATTGGTTGAAGCTAAATGTAGATGAAATGATCTAGGGAAAGAATGTAGATAGAAAAGAAAAACAAAATACACAAAAAGGGACCCAGGGATGTTTCCTAGCATATTCAGTCTATTCAAAAACTAATTTTTAAATATTTACTTTTTTTTTTAAGATTTTATTTATTTATTTGAGAGCGAGAGCGAGAGAATGAGAGATGGAACACAAGAGGGGATCGGGTCAGAGGGAGAAGCAGACTCCCTGCTGAGCAGGGAGCCTGATGTGGGACTCGATCCCGGGACTCCAGGATCATGACCTGAGCCGAAGGCAGTCGCTTAACCAACTGAGCCACCCAGGCGCCCCTAAATATTTACTTTTTAAAGAACTTTGAGAATTACAGAATACGGAAAGTAGCATCCAGTGAAGAACATCAATAATTATTTCAAGGAGATCAATTGTATAAAACACTACTGAGCAGTAGCTTAAAAAGAAGACAAAGCAAATTAACTAACTAACTAACTAAACAAACAAACAAACAAACAAATAAATAAGTAAAATGAAGACAAAGCAACTTCCATTGATTTGAGCATTGAAAATTGTATCTGACCTTCACAAAAACTCTAAAAATTATGGTGGAAACTGGATTAGGTAAGTTAAAATGTCATTGGAAGGAAAGGCAGTCTCAGCACCTTTTCATGTGAAATTTTTTTTTCAGTAAATGGAAGAAGAGAAATGAGACAGAAGATCAAGAGAGGTATGTTATCAAACATATATGTTGCATGCTTCTAGTAACTGCTAGAGTACAGTTTATGAGTAATAAAGACGGGATGAGTTCCAGAGCAAGTATGAAAGAAATAGTCTTTGATAACTGGTAACAGGGAACAATTTTACATGGTAAAATTAGATGAAGAATATGGAGCCACATGTAAATAAAATTGTTCAGTTGGTGATGACATAATGGGGGAGATCCTATCTGATGGGATCCATTTTCAAAATGAATTTTCAGGAAAGATTATCACCTACCAGTGAAGAAGTATATGTTATTTGAGGAAAAACCTGAAGATACAAAATAGTTACCTGACTTCAAAATAAAACACATTTAATTGAGACACAGTGTATTGCTTGGTAAAATTACCCACTTGAGGTTTATTTTCTTGGATTTAAATTGAAACCTGTCAGTTAAATGCATGATTATGTCCAGAAAATTTAGGAGAGTGGATATTTGGATTCAACCATTGTTGAAAATTCATATAAGGATAGAAATGAAAAGGAAAAGAAAAACGATTACTATGAAAAAAACTGATGTTAGAAGTCTGGGGTTTATAATCTGGTGAAAGAATTGCTAAAATACAGTTCCTAGGATAAGTGAACAAGAGTAAAGAAGAGATAGTTTGATTTTGAGGCTATAGAAAGCAAAGTATTGAAGGAGGTGGAGTTTTTAATGCATAGCAAGTCTCTGGTTGTGATTATGAGAGTAGCTGAAGGAAAGTTGGAACCAAAATCAAGGAGCTGAGATAACTAGTTATGTAATGGGTCATGTCCATGGATGATAAATTTGCAAGAATTACAGGAGTAGAGATGAAGAGAAAAACAGGGCTCAGTGATTAACAATAACTGTGGAAAAGTAAGCAGGAAACCTGAAGGTATGATAGCAATGATAGACTAGGTGGGTGGTACTATGATGAAATATACTCAGTAAATTTGGACCTTTTGAAGGAGGAAATAAATATGGATTGGAAGAGGCAATGGACCTTTACACATTGGGTGTGGGATCCTAAAGACAATAATAATTATAATTTAAAAAACAGCTTCCATTTGAGAAGACTAGAGGGAAGTAGTGTCCTCAGAAGATCAATTACTACCAAGAAGAGAAAGAAACATTTTTTAAAGGGTGCTAAGGATATAAAGAACTTTGCCAATCATAGATCTGGAGTGTGAGAAAGTAAAATAAAATGTTTTTTTTTTGACATTCAGGAAAGGTGAGGGGGAGGACGGGGTCAAACAAGGGGATTTAGAAACTATGGATAGAGCAGGATTGTCCTAGAGACCTGAACTTCTGATTGTGGTTCAATAAGGCTGATATGAGGAGATGGAGTATCTTGAGTCCCTTAGAGGAGGGTGTTCATGCTTCATTGCTACTTTACACTACTTGTGATTACTTCTGAAGTTCCTGATGATGTTTGGTCTGGGACAGGAACTGTAACTATCAATAGTATAAGGAATCCCCTTCTATTAATTTTTTCTAATGCCAGACAGTGACCATACAGTTATTTGTGGAAATATCAGATACTAGTGATGTCTTTATCATGTTGGATGCCTCAGAAAATTCACTGCGCATTAAATATATCCACTCTACAATCTCTTGATAGGAAATCAAAATAACAATGACAGCAGTGACAACAATAAGCCAAAATTATAGAGCAAATATTTAATATGCATATCTATTTATTTATTAATACCTATATAGAAATACCTCAATTTTTGTTCATATTCTTTTTTTTTTTTTTTTTTGAGAGTGAGTGAGAGAGAAAGAGCACAAGCAGGGGCAGAGGGAGAGGGAGAAGCAGACTCCCCTGATGTGCAGGGAGCCCAATGCGGGACTCAATCCCAGGACCCTGAGATCATGACCAAGGCAGATGCTTAACCAACTGGGCCACCCAGGTACCCCCAATTTTTGCTCATATTCTAACTTAGGTTTAAGAAGGATTCACACACACACAGACACCTCAAAAAGTGAGTAAGCTTAAAGACATCAAGAGTTTTATTTTTTTTATTTTTATTTTTTTTAAAGATTTTATTTATCTGACAGAGAGAGACACAGCGAGAGAGGGAACACAAGCAGGGGGAGTGGGAGAGGGAGAAGCAGGCTTCCTGCCAAGCAGGGAGCCAGGTGCAGGGCTCGATCCCAGGACCCTGGGATCATGACCTGAGCCGAAGGCAGACGCTTAACGACTGAGCTGCCCAGGTGCCCCAAGACATCAAGAGTTTTAAAATCATTCCAACATAGTGATTAGATGTCATGTAATTTGAAACCTGTGCTGATATAATTTTGATGTGGTTTAAGGAATATGGGACTTTTATGATCCCATAAAAATTAACTGTGTGACATCTTTTTATGTTATGATGTGAAGTTTTATTGTGGGATCATTACCCAAATACATCTAAGATCTATTTTACTACCCAAATTTGGATTTAGTCCGGAACAATTTCATTTCTTGAATCTAGAGTGCTAACATCATTTCCGTTTAATGTTTAAATTCAAAGGAATGTAGTAGACACGGTTAAACAAGAATTGACTATGTTATACCAAATGCTAGCACTCCATAACAGTTTTAAGTTTGAACTCATACACTTTGACAACTCTTTAAAATATTTTGTACAGATGATTGGATATTTGTATACTACAAAATCAATAAATATGGTAGTTTTGCTTTACATGTTAGATATCATCAGACCTAATCTATGTATAGATAAAATAATTAATATGTTTACAGTAGTTTATTGCAATTAGGTGTAGGTGGTAATGACCTAAAAACTAGTGATTTAACTAAGGTATGAACATTTAAGTGCTTACTATTTACTGTTTAAAGCATTTTCCAAGAATTCATTCATTTAAATCTCATCTCCATCTTATTACATAGAAATATTATTATTCCCATTATACAGATTAAGAAAGCATGGTGTGAACATTTGCATAATTTCCCCAAATTCACTCATCTAGTCTGAACCCAGGGATCTGAACCCAGGCAAACAATTCTAAACACCCATTTTCCTAACAATATTACACATCTGCTTATAAAAAGATAACAACATTAAAGGTCTATCTTTTTATTTAAATATCTTGAATTTATGTTATATGAAATATTATTTCTCATAAAATTGAATATAAGAGAATAAAACACAGTGGATTGCCTTTCTCTTTTCAATATCATAGCTACAGATTTATACACCTCTAAAATAACTCAAAGAAAAACAATAAAAAACTATACTTTTGTGAAGTTTGTAAATATCAGAAGATAAAACAACCAAGTTATCAAATTAAATCTTTTCACTCAAGGATGAAGCAATGTCTACTTAACAGAACATTGGGATAGAATATAAAGAATTCATGGACTCTGTAAAATATTTTATTCATATATTGGTAAATGAATACATACCATTTGAAAACATTTTTGTTTTTGACATAACCTATATCTTGGGATATGAGAAGTTTTATATTTTTAATGCCGGGTGCAATAATAGATACATGATTTTGCTTGTTTCGTTAAAAGAAATAAATCATTGTTATCAACACATTTTATCTCTTTGATGTTAAACCTTACTGCATAAAATCTATGCAATAGTGATTAGAAGTTTTATTTTGTGATGGGGAACAACAATAAATTTTTGAAAAGGAGATGAACGCATAAAACAACTTATTTTTTAAAGTAAATTAAAATGAGCCTGATACATCTTAGTGATGATTCATTTCATATGTAAGTTAATAAACACAGTTGAGTTGCTCTAAATTTTCAGTATAATAATTTCCTAGAACCAAACCCAAAATATAGCCCCAAAATACAGAGTTCTGTAGATTGGCAGTAGGGATTGTAGAATCCTCGTGTACTCAGAATTGTCAGATAAAATTCAGTTCATGCAGGTATTTGAATTTCAGATAAACAAAGAATATTTGCTTAGTATAAATATGTCCCATTTGGGTCATAAAAGTATTCACTCTTTATCTGAAATTCAGATTTCACTGGGTGTCCTGTATTTTGATTTGCTAAATCTGACAATTTTATGTATGTTGCATGGCTCTTTCAGCCTCACTTGCATTACTTACTGTTAATCTATTTTATCTTTGTCATAACTCTAGATTTAAATTCTTTGAAATTCTGGGGTGCCTGGGTGGCTCAGTCATTAAGTGTCTGCCTTCGGCTCAGGTCATGATCCCAGGGTCCTGGGATCGAGCCCCACATTGGGCTCTCTGCTCAGTGGGAAGCCTGCTTCTCCCTCTCCCACTCCCCCTGCTTGTGTTCCCTCTCTCACTGTCTCTCTCTCTATCAAAAAATAAATAAAATCTTAAAATAAATAAATAAATAAATAAATAAATAAATAAAAAATCTTTGAAATTCTGCTTCAATTCATTTTCCAAAAAATAATTAAATTGCTTCATATTACTATGAAGCATCACTGAGGCAAGTGTCATTAATAAGCAAAATGCAGTATATTTTTTAATATATTATCAAAGCAAGCACTGATACTTATAGGAATTGATTTTATTCTTGAAGTATCCATATATATTTTGACAAAAAAATAAAGCAAGTGTCACTTACCATATTAATGGCAAACTATTTTGAAGAAAATAAGTTTATTGTAGAAATGTTTGTAAAAAAGTGTGTGTAAATGTACATAAATGTGGAGCTTCTTGCTATATAAACCCATGTTTTTTGGTGGTTTTAAATTTTATTTTTAGCTTGTAGTCATTCACCCTTTCATTCAATTCTCATTGTTAATCTGAACAGATAATTTAGAAAGATTGGTGAAGCACAAAATGTATTTGTCTTGTTAATTTTGTTAACAATTGATGCTACAAAGAGAGCGCATTTTCATAAATAGCTATGACAGCTGTGTAGTTAAAAGCATGAATTCTTCATTCAGTAAGTAATCTCCAAAGTGAAGACCTAACGCTACCTTCTTACTTTCATAACTCTTTGCTTAGAAAAATAACATCATCCAAACAATTACTAGGATGGGTAACATGTATCCATCCAGTAAAAATTTCTATAACCTTTATTATGGCCATTTAGAAAATATAGAAAAAGGGAAATTCTAGACTGTAAAAACATCATAATCCTAAAGAGACTCTGGGATAGTATACATTCTTGTTTCCAGAACCATCTAGATCAGACAGCTCGTATTTCCCTTTTGAAGAGGAAGTACACTCCCTGAGTAATACTTCACCCCAGTTTATGTCATGAGAGGTAAAGAAGTCGATCATAGTTTAAAAGCTTTCTTAGGCAAAACTACACAGATTAAAAAAAAATCCCAAACCAGAATATCATAATTATGGCTTTATCTTCTTTGTTTCTTACTCATTAATTCCTATCTTAAGTTCTAAATTCTATTTTCTACTATGAAAGTAACAACATAA
This sequence comes from Leptonychotes weddellii, assembly GCF_054177405.1. NCBI lineage: Eukaryota > Metazoa > Chordata > Mammalia > Carnivora > Phocidae > Leptonychotes > Leptonychotes weddellii. The sequence continues at coordinate 154,181,188 of NC_138370.1, read as the reverse complement.
GAGAAAATAAAAAATAAAGATGATTAATAAAACACTTAATTCTATGACCTAAAAAACAACATTGGAAACATACTTCTCTTTTCCTATGTAGTTGTATCTATATATGTGAATGCATGTCACATTCACTTCATTTCACATGTACTTTTCATACTATGATTTCCTAATAATTAATTAAAATCATTTTAGATTTTGACTAGACTGCTAGTGTTCATTGTCCACCACAGATGTCATATAAGTTTGGATAATCCATGGTTTGAGAATGTTTTAGGATGATTAGGTGGGCCTGAGGGCTTTCATTAGGTTCTGTGAAAGAATTTCATGTGTCAGTCACTTTCAGATGGGAATAAGACAGTCTTAGCTTTAAGTTTGTGTGGTGAGAAGAAGGTCTTGCCTTGCCTTTTCTTTTTTTCTTTTTCCTTTCCCCTTCCTTCCTTCCTTCCTTCTACTCTCCCTCCCTCCTTCTTCCCTTCCTTCTTTTCTCCCTTCCTCCTTCCCTCCCTCAATCTTTTTCTTCTTTTTCTTTCTTTCTTTCTTTCTTTCTTTCTTTCTTTCTTTCTTTCTTTCTTTCTTTCTTTCTTTCTCTCTTTTCTTTCTTCTTTCTTTCTTTTTAATCTTTCTTCTCTCTCTTTTTCTTTCTCTTTAGTTCTTTCTCTTTTTCTTTCTTTCTTTCTTTCTTTCTTTCTTTCTTTCTTTCTTTCTTTCTTTCTTCTTTCTTTCTTTCTTTTTTTAATAGGTCATTGGACACAAAATTGAGCCTCTCCTTTGCTATATGACAGTCTTCTAGGACCATAGAACTCTCATGTTACATTTAGGAATTAAGAAACGCTTGTGACATTTAAGTATTTTTCAATACTGAGGCATGTTAAGCTGAAGTTTTGGTAAAACTTGGCAGTGTTTTGGGGAGTTGAAAGAAAACTATATTCATCTACGATGGGAATCGGTACAAGAAAATATCCTAAAGAATTCTAGGGCCTCTGGATCAGCAAAGGTTAACTAAGCAGAAGCAGCAAATGACAACTACCATAACTAATTTCCAAAAAATGTAGGAATGAACCCCCCCAAAATATTATGCAAAAATTCCAAAGTATTTTAACATCTTCACAGGATGATTGCACTGATAAGCAAGAACCATTTTTCACTTTATATCTCCATCTTCTAAGATATTTTTTTATAGAAATTACTTTTTTTGTCATAGAAATAAATTATAAAATATAATTTACCTTAAAGAAACTCACATTATAGACAACTTTCAAAGAACCGATCTATTTAGTAGCTTTGAACCAAACTATACTCATCTACTTGGGTGTATGCTCTATGAAAAGTCAAAATAATAATAATAATAATATAATAATAATAATAATAATTCTATTGAATTTTAGACCAAAATCCATAATATTATAAAGTATTATGGCAATAGAATCTTCAAAATAATAACATGCTTTCATCAGATTTTTAAATAATGACATTCGTTACAACCACTATTTCTATTCTCCAACAATAATTTTTAAACTTTTTTAAATCAAATACTCAGACAATTATAGCTAATTACATATAGCAGTTGCCCAAATATTGAATAAATATTTGAATTTCTCTTCAGATGTTTGGAATAATATCTATATCACTTTTCTTGCCTGTTAATACATATACTCTTCTTAAGATAGTCAAAACCTGTACCCTATATGGTTCAATTATTTCTTTATTTTCAACAAGTTTTATGCAGTGCTTAACATGTATTTAGCTTAAGTGTGTACTAAAGCACAAAAGGTATATGGAATGATGGTTTCCCTCCAGAAAAGAGAGAAGCTCTAAACATGGAGTTACATGATTAGAGAGGATTTGACTTAATATATGATCTTAATCATATATTTACAAAAGCAAAATGGTTAATGAAAACACTTGACTGCTTTTCTAAGCTCAAACTACACTTATGTAGTATTATTGTTAAAAACTCTTCCCCTAAAGGAAGTGAAATAAAATCAAATCTATTGTCTTTCTAATTATTTTTAAATGGAACCTGCTTCTTCCTTCTTTATGTGTGTGTGTGAAAAAAAATGCAGTTTATATACATAAGCAAGGAACAAATAGGTATAATACAACAAATAGGTAATCTTACATATAAGAGTATAGTATAAATTAGTGGTCTTTGTGATATATATCAAGTATCAATATAACAAACATATCCAAAGTGTGAGTTAATGAGTCCAAAATTAAGCTTTAAAAGTCATTTTTATATGATGACTTCATTATTACCCTATCAATACATTTTAAATGTTTCCACTTTTGACCTAAATGCCAAAATTTAAGATATCTACAATAAAAATTGCTCCTTTGCACTTAAGTAAGAATTCCTACTGAAACTGTAACTGAATTTAGGTGATTATACGTAGAAAAGAAATGTAATTTTTTGGTTTTGGTTTTGGTTTCAATTTTTATTTAAATTCCAGTTCTTAACATACAGTGCAATATTAGCTTCAGGAGTAGAATTCAGTGATTCATCACTTACATACAACACCCAGTAATCATCACAACAAGTGCCCTTCTTAATACACATCACTCATTAAACCATCCCCCCACCCACCTCCCTTCCAGCAACCCTCAGTTTGTTCTCTATAGTTAAGAGTCTATTTTATGGCTTGGCCTGCCTCTCTCTCTTTTTTTCCCCGTGTTCATCTGTTTTGTTTCCTAAATTCCATATATGAGTGAAATCATAGAGTATTTGTCTTTCTCTGACTGACATATTTCACTTAGCCTAATACACTCCAGCTCCATCCACATCATTGCAAATGACAAGATTTCATTCCCTTTTATGACTAATATTCCTTTGTGTTTGTAGATAAAGATATTGATATCTACATCTACATCTATATCTATATCCTACATCTTCTTTATCCATTCATTAGTCAATGGACATTTGGGCCATTTCCATAATTTGGCTATTGTTGATAATGCTGCTATAAACATTGGGGTGCATATGCCCCTTTGAATCATTATTTTTGTATCCGATAGATAAATACCTAGTAGTGTAATTGCTGGGTTGTAGGGTAGTTCTATTTTTAACTTTTTGAGGAAACTCCAGACTGTTTTCCAGAGTGGCTGTACTAGTTTGCTTTGCCAAAAACAGTGTAAGAGGTTCCCCATTCTCTGCATCTTTACCAACACATGTTGTTTCCTGTGTTGTTAATTTTTGTCATTCTGACAGGTGTGAGGTGATATCTCATTGTTTTGATTTTTATTTCCCTAATGATGAGTGATGCTGAGCATCTTTATATGTATCTGTTAGCCATCTGTATGTCTTCTTTGGAAAAAAAAATGTATATTCATGTCTTCTGCCCATTTCTTAACTGGATTATTTGTTTTTTGGGTGTTGGGTTTGATTCGTTATTTAGTATTTTGGATTCTAACCTTTTATTAGATGTGTCATTTGCAAATATCTTCTCCCATTCCACAGGTTGCTTTTTAGTTTTGTTGATTGTTTCCTTTACTGTACAGAAGCTTTTTATCTTGACGAAGTCCTAATAGTTTATTTTTGCTTTTGTTTCTCTTGCTTCAGGAGACATATCTAGAAAGAAGTAGCTATGGCTGATGTCAAAGAGGTTGCTGCCTGTTTTGTCCTCTAGGATTTTTATGATTTCCTGTCTCACATTTAGGTCTTTCATCCATTTTGAATTTATTTTTGTGTATGGTGTAAGAAAGTGTTCCAGTTTCATTCTTTTGCATGTTGCTGTCCAGTTTTCCTAACACCATTTGTTGAAGAGACTGTCTTTATTTCATTTAGATATTCTTTCCTGCTTTATCAAAGATCAGTTTACCATACAGTTGTGGGTCCATTTCTGTGTTTTTGATTCTGTTCTATCGATCTGTGTGTCTGTTTTTGTGCCAGTAACATACCGTCCTGATTACTACAGCTTTGTAATATAACTTGAAGTCTGGAAGTGTGATGCCTCCAGCTTTGCTTTTCTTTATCAGGATTGCATTGGCCATTCGGGGTCTTTTGTGGTTCTATACAAATTTGAGGACTGTTTGTTCTAGGTCTGTGAAAAATGCTGGTGGTATTTTGATAGGGATTGCATTAAATCTGTAGATTCTTTTGGGTAGTATAATCATTTTAACAATATTTGTTCTTCCAACCCATGAGTATGGAATGTTTTTCCATTTATTTGTGTCATCTTCAATTTCTTTCATAAGTTTCTATAGTTTACAGAATACAGATTATTTACCTTTTTAGTTAGGTTTATTCCTAGATATCTTATGGTTTTTGGCACAATTGTAAATGGGATTGATTCCTTGATTTTTCTTCTTTCTGCTTCATTATTGGTGTACAGAAATGCAACACATGTCTGTATATTGATTTTATATCCTGCAACTTTACTGAATTCGTGCATCAGTTCTAGCAATTTTTTGGTGAAGTCTTTTGGGATTTTTACATAGATTATCCTGTCATTTGAGAATAGTGAGTTTGACTTCTTCCTTGCCAATTTGGATGCCTTTTATTTCTTTTTGTTGTCTGGTTTCTGAGGCTAAGACTTCCAATATTACATTAAATAACAGTGGTGAGAGTGGACATCCCTGTCTTGTTCCTGACTTTGGAAGAAAAGCTCTCAGTTTTTCCCCATTAAGGATGATATTAGCTGTGTCTTTTGTTTATGGCCTTATGATGTTGAGATATGTTCCCTATATCCCTACTTTGTTGAAGGTTTTTATCAAGAATCAATACTGTACTTTTTCAAATGCTTTTTCTGCATCTGTTGAGAGGATCATATGGTTGCTCTCCTTTCTTTTTTTAATGTAGTCATCACGTTGATTGATTTGTGATATTGAAACACCTTAAAAACCAGGAATAAATCATACTTGACCATGGTTAATGATCCTTTTAATGTACTGTTGGATTTGATTTGCTAGTATTTTGTTGAGTGTTTTTGCATCCATTTTCATCAGCGATATTGGCCTGTACTTCTCTTTTTTAGTGGGGTATTTGTCTGATTTTGGAATCAAGCTAATGCTGACCTCATAGAATAAGTTTTGAAGTTTTCCTTTCATTTCTATTTTTTGGAATTTTGAAAAGAATAAGTATTAAGTCTTTAAATGTTGGTAGAATTCCCCCTGAGAAGCCATCTGGTCCTGGACTTTTGTTTGTTGGGAGAGTTTTGATTACTGATTCAATTTCTTTGCTGGTTATGGATTTATTCAAATTTTCTTTGTCTTCCTGTTTCAGTTTTGGTAGCTTATATGTTTCTAGGAATTTATCCATTTCTTCGAGATTGCCCAATTTGTTGGCATATAATTTTTCATACTATTCTATAATAATTGTTTGTATTTCTGTGGTGTTGTTGGCTGTGATCACTCCTCTCTCATTCATGATTTTAATTATTTGGGTCCTTCCTCTTTTCTTTTTAATAGGTTTGTCTAGAGAATTGTCAATTTTATTAATTTTTTTCAAAGAACTAACTCCTGGTTTCACTGATCAATTCTACTGTTTTTTTTTTCTGTATAATTTCTTTCTCTCTATTATATATATAATTTCTATATCATTTATTTCTGCTCTAATCTTTATTTTCCTTCTGCTGGTTTTCAGCTTCATTTGTTGCTCTTTTTCTAGCTCCTTTAGTTTTAAGGTTAGATTTTGTATTTGTGGTTTTTCTTGCTTCTTGAGGTAGGCCTGCGTTGCTATACACTTCCCTCTTATGACCACTTTTGTTGCATCCCAAAGGTTTTGGACCATGTGTTTTCATTTTCATTTGTTTCTTTGTATTTTTAAATTTCTTTTTTAATTTCCTGGTTGACCCATTCATTCTTTAGTAGGATGTTCTTTACCTCCATGTATTTGTGGTCTTTCCAAAAGTTTTCTGGTGGTTGACCTCAAGTTTCATAGTGTTGTGGTTAGAAAATATGCAGTATGATCTCAATCATTTGTACTTACTGAGAGCTGATTTGTGACCCAGTATGTGATCTATTTTGGAGAATGTTCCATTTGCTCAAAAAGAATGTGTATTCTGCTGCTTTAGGTTGAAATGCTCTGAATAAGTCTGTTAAGTCCAGTGGTCTTGTGTGTCATTCAAAGCCATTGTTTCCTTGTTGATTTTCTGCTTAGATGATCTGTCCATTGCTCTAAGTGGGGTGTTAAAGTCCCCTATTGTTATTGTATTATTGTCCATGAGTTCCTTTATGTTTGTTTTTAATCATTTTATATATTTGGGTACTCCCAAATTGGGAGCATAAATACTTACAATTGTTAGATCATCTGGTTGCAACAGATAGACCCCTTTTATGATATAGTGCTCTTTTAGTCTCTTGTTATTTATTTGTTAGAGAGAGAGAGAGACAGAGAAAGAGAGCACAAGCAGGGGGAGAAGCAGGCTCCCCACTGAGCAAGGAGCCTGATGCGGGACTCAATCCCAGGACCCTGGAATCATGACCTGAGCTGAAGGCAGCTGCTTAACCAACTTAGCCACCCAGACATCCCACCTCTGGCTGTCTTTTGATGTCCATTAGCATGATAGATGTTTATCCACCCCCTCACTTTCAATCTGCAGTTGTCTTTAGGTCAAATATGAGTTTCTTATAGGTAGCATATAGATAGGTCTTATCTTTTTATCCATCCTGACACCTTATGTCTTTTGATTTGAGCATTTAGTCCATTTACATTCAGAGTAATTATTTATTTTTTTTAAAGATTTTATTTATTTATTTGAGAGAGAGAGAATGAGAGAGAGCACATGAGAGGGGGGAGGGTCAGAGGGAGAAGCAGACTCCCCGCCGAGCAGGGAGCCCGGTGCGGGACTCGATCCCGGGACTCCAGGATCATGACCTGAGCCGAAGGCAGTCGCTTAACCAATTGAGCCACCCAGGCGCCCCAGAGTAATTATTGATAGATATGAATTTAGTGCCATTTTATTACTTGTTTTGTCATTGTTTCTGGAGATTTTCTCTGTTCCTTTCTAGTCTTTGTCACTTTTGGTCTTTCTTTGCCACTTAAAGAGTCCCCTTTCCTATTTCTTGCAGGGCTAGTTTAGTGGTCATGAACTCCTTTAGTTTTGCTTGTCTGGGAAACGCTTTATTTCTCCTTCTATTCTGAATAACAGCCCTGCTGGATAGAGCATTCTTGGCTGCAGATTTTTCCCATTCAGCACATTGAATGTATCATTCCACTCCTTTCTAGACTGCGAAGTTTCTGTGAAGATATCTGCTGTTAACCTTATTGTCTTCCCTTGTAAGTTAGGGACTTCTTTTTTCATGCTGCTTTTAGGATTTTTATTTATCTCTATATTTTGCAAATTTAACTACAACATGTTTTGATGTTAGTCTGCTTTTATTGATTTTGATGGGAGTTTTCTGTGCCTCCTGGACTTGGAAGTCTCTTTCCTTCCCCAGATTAGGGAAGTTTTCAGCTATATTTTCCTCAAAGAAACCTACCTCCTTTTCCATCTCTTCTTCTTCTGGGACTCCTATGATACAAATATTATTATGCTTTATGGAGTCACTGAGTTATGTTAAGTCTACATTTGTGATCCAAAATTTTTCTTTTCCTCTTTTGATCAGCTTCATTACCTTCCATAATTCTATCTTCTCTATCACTTATTGATTCATCTACTTCTTCCATCCTTGTGGTTGTTGAATCCAATCAGTTTTGAATCTCAGTTATGGCATTTTTCATGTTGGCCTGACAAATTTTAACTCTTTTATCTCTTTGATAAGGGACTTCCTTGTGTCTTCTATGTTTTTCTCAAGCCCAGCTGGTATTCTTATGATTCTTGCTTTAAATTCTGGATCAAGTATATTACTTTTATCTGTTTCAATTAGATCCCTGGCCGTGAACTTTTCTTGTTCTTTCTTTTGGGATGAATTCCTCCTTCTTGGCATTTTGTCTAGGTCTCTGTCTTCTTCTCTGTGTTAGGAAAGCCTGTTATGTTTCCTGCTCCTGTGAGTAATGGCTTTATGATGATAAGGCCATATACGGTCCAGGGACTGGCACTTCAGGAAGTGTTTCTGGTGTATGCTGTGTGCTCTCTCCTGCTGTGTTTTGGCTGTTCTTTTCCTCAGGTCAGTCCTCTTCAAAGGTGTTTTTTTTTTTTGTTTTGTTTTGTTGCTTTGTTTTGTTTTGTTTTTACCTGAGGTGGGGATTATTTGGACTTTGGCCAGAGTGTGGGGAGTTTGGTATTCAGAATGATTCGATATTTATCTAGCTGTGTTTGGGGCAAGCCTAGGGTCCTCTTACTTCTCCACCATCTTAATTCCTCTTCATTCCTTCCTTCTTATAACATCCCCTGAGTGTCTGAAAATGGGACCCCTGCAATAGAGCTCAGGACATGCTACCCAAAATATGGTGCCTTGGCATGTTGAATATTTTAAGCTGATAGAATTGGAGGAATAAACAGGTGCTGGAAGAATGCTGTGACCTTCCCCTGAAGCAGGTATTAGACCCTCATGTGGGAGTTGCCTTCCCTAAAACTGAAGGAAAGATATCCCTGAAGATGGAGAAATGTCAAGAGGAATCTGAACTGACAAGCCTTGCTAAGTTTCCTCCAATTTACTACACCTCGCTCATCTCCTTTTGTCCTATCATATTTCCATGGCTTTTCATTCTTCATCAAATCTAGTATAAAAACTGTCAGGTTTAACCATTTTTAAGACTTAAATTCCTTATCATGTAAAATTCATATTAAATAAATTTGTATGGTTTTTCCTTGTTAATCTGTGTTTATTACAGATACCCAGGTGACAACCTAGAAGGGTAGAAGGAAAAACACAATTTTCCTCCCCTGCATCTGCCTACATTATACCCCCATACTATAGAACTTAATAGCTTCTGTTCCTTTGAAACTCATCAAAAAGCACTTGTTCGATTTCTCCTAAGGCTTTTGGAAGTAGCTCACAGAAATAATAAACATTTTTCTGATTGTGGTTTATGTGTCAAGAAATGTGCTAATGTCTTGTTAGGTATGATGTTGCTTAATTTGTACAGAAAAAATGAAGTAGATTGTCTATTTTTAAAGAGGACCAATGAGAAATGTTAGGATAATTGCCAAGTGTCACACAGGAAGTCATGAAAGGGTCAGAACTTGGTCCTAGTTCTGTCTGTTTGGAGAGCCTATACTTCTAAATATTGTTCTATTTTGTACCTTTCCTTAATCCTTTGACATAATTAAAAACTAAACATCTAAGACATGGCTTTTAGGCCACCAAAACTGGGTTTCTGCATGAGAAACAAGTTGCTGCAATTGCAGCAAGGTCTCCTTTTCAATGTGTCCCTCCTGGTAGTCCTCCCAACCAGGACTCTTTTCTGAACTGGCTTGTTCATGTAATTATCTCATACTAGTCTCCTCATTTTCCTTGGTTACTGCCTCCCAGACATGCACATCCACTGAGTGGAATGTCTGGGTTATAATATTCCCTCTACACTTACGTACTATTGATTTTGAGATAGGGCAGGAGTGCAGCCACTAAGTAGTTCAGCTACCTGATTACTCTCCCATTCTTTTGAGAGCACATTTCTGCTAAGAAGTGATTTCTATTGCTGTCTTTGGCACATTGAGTGTTTTTCCTACTGTCTCTTTCCTGCCTTCAGAGGGGATTTTATTCATCCCTGGGGAAAGTAATCAAGAACAACCCAAATTCTTTTGTTAGTTCCAGGTCCTGCTATCACCATTTTTTCCATTTACTCCCCTTTCTCTGAATTGTATTTTCCTAAAGAGTTCATTTCCTTTGTATTTTTAAAGAAAATGTTAGAAAACTGTCAAAAACAAATAAACAAACAAATAAAACATACAAAAAAACAGCATGGCAAACTGAGGGTTCTAGAGGGGAAGGGGTGGGGTGATGGGTTAGCCTGGTGATGGGTATTAAAGAGGGCACGTATTGGATGGAGCATTGGGTGTTATACACAAACAATGAATCATGGAACATTACATCAAAAACTAATGATGTAATGTATGGTGATTAACATAACATAATAAAAAAATTCCTTAAATTTGAAAAACAAAAACAAAAACAAAACACCATGGCAAACCTGTGTTCCCCCATCATCTACATGTTTAAGTGGTTAAGTGGTTAAATATAAAACAGTAAATTATTTGCATTTGGAAGAATAAAAGTTTCAGTCACATCCATTCCATTGATTTGTTATTTTATTGGAAGTACTCTAGGCTCTGAAACTGTGAAGCCAGCTTGCCTGTCACTGTCTACCACATGCCAAAATTAAAACCTTGACACTGGGAGGAGAAAAGAATAGCAGTGATAACAACCCCAATAGCAGGATGAAACTCTATTCCTTAGCTGACTTTCTGATTTACACTCCAAATCCCCAACTGTCCATCAGCTAAAAATCTCAGTAGCTATATTTTTGCACTGTCAGAAAATAATTTAACATATTTTCTGCCAGGATGGACACAGTGTTTTCACTCCTGTAAGCCTACAATTTACATCTTTTAAGATTAAAATACATGACCGATTACAGCGGGGGAAGTAATGTGAACTTCATAGCATCTGCAAACCGCAGCCCTGAGATTGGGCAAGGAGGGAGAAGTTTCAATCACTGCTCATTTGATCTTGAGATTTTGCTATGTCAGGGAAAAATGTGTTTAGGGGACAGGACATTCAATCTGCTGTTGGCCAACATATTGATTGCATAAGCTGTATCTTACTATCTCGATTAAAAAATATATATATATATATATTTTGGAATCACAGTTGGAGTTGGATATTTGACCGGTTTGTTGAGAAAAAAACTCAATATATTGGAAGACTTACTCCAATACACTTCGAAATATTTCCCTTGACAATAATTGTGCAATGTGGTTTTTTTTTGGGGGGGTGGATTGTTGTGGTATTCATCCCTCAACATATTCCTGGTTGTAACTTTTTCAGTTTTAGCCAGATCTTATACCAATTATAGGTAATGTTCGGGGAAAGACAGAGTTTTGTAATATGTGGCATATTGATTATTTTAAATAAGTTTCTTAAGAAACAGCTTATATAAGGACTCTCAGACCATCCTCTATCCCCCTGAAAGCAGGAAGCAAATCTCCCATAAGAAAAATACCCTTTCTTTTACTAAGAAGTGAAAAGACATCTTTATCACCAGAGATATGGACTTTAAAGCAGAAAAAGCTGTAGGAAAAACTTTGTTATTTTTTTTTTAAATCTACTACCTTAGCCTAAATTCTGCTTAGAATTCCCTACAAATTAAAGCTTCCAAACACCTGTTTTGCTTTTTTTTAAATCCTGCAATTCCTCACAAATTTATTACCTCTTTGTCTGAAATGTGTAAAAGTGACTTACCTTGGTCTTTCTTTAGGTCTCAATTTCATTATTGGGCCTCCATGTGCACATAAAAAAAAAAGCTGGTTTTTATGTCCTCTTAATCTGCTTCATGTAAAGTTAATTCTTAGTTCAGCTTGAAGAACTTGAAAGGTGGAAGAAGAATTTTTCCTTCTCTACAGTTTTGTAACTTAAAGGATTCTCATGAGCATCATGAATTTATTTTCTAGATAAGGTAACTGAGGTTTAAGGAGGCACAACTAGTTAGTAGAAGTGCTGGAACTGGATCCCATTTTTTTTTTTTAAAGATTTTATTTATTTATATGACAGAGAGAGACAGCGAGAACAGGAACACAAGCAGGGGGAGTGGGAGAGGGAGAAGCAGGCTTCCCGCTGAGCAGGGAACCCAATGTGGGACTCGATCCCAGGACCCTGGGATCATGACCTGAGCCGAAGGCAGACGCTTAACGACTGAGCCACCCAGGCGCCCCTTGGATCCCATTTTTATCATGAGTTAATTTATTAGCAACTTGAGGTGAGAACCAAATAGCTTTATTTTTTTTTAAGATTTATTTATTTATTTTAGAGAGAGAGAGAGCACAACCAGGAGGGGCAGAGGGAGAGGGAGAGAGAGAATCCCAAGCAGACTCCATTTTGAGCACAGAGCCTGACTCGGGGCTCCATCTCATGACCCAGAGATCAGGACACGACTAGAAACCAAGAGACAGACACTTAAGCAACTGTGCCACACAGGGACCCCCCCAAATAGCTTTTTATGTGCTGTTTCAATCAATATGTTATCATTTACACAGTTTGAAGTTCAGGAGCTATCTCTGCAAGACTCAAATATTTATGTTTAAAAAAATCAAGCAGTCTAATAGAGGCTATTCATCATGGAAAGATTCATGAGCAGTTTTTGTATTATTTGGTTGCTCTGATTCAACTTCTTCATCTTTCAGTTGTGATCATTGTAGTATCTACCTCACAGGGTTGTTTGAAGGAATACTTGAAGGAAGATGTGTAAAATTTGGAATATTTTGGCACATGGTAAGTGCTACACATGAGTGGTTACCATTAGAGTCTTCTTGTTTCAGAAAACAAAAAAAGTTAAAGCTTAACTAGTTGAAACATAACTTTATTATTGAAACATAAACCAAGTTAATTTTCTGTCTCTAAGTAAGACAGCTAATGTTTCATTTGGGAAGCAAAGTGTCTTAAAGTGCAATTAACTATTTAAATGGAGGCTTATAGAATTCAAAATCGTTTCAGCTGGATTCACTTGAAAGACAGAAACAGAATAATGAAAGAGTGAAGTCACTTGTATGACTTCCACTCTTGTTCATCAATAAGCTATGCTTCTAGGTCCTTACATCTTACACAAGATTACTTTTAATTTTTTTTTTTTTTGGTGGAGATGAAGGTGTATAGAGAAAGAAAAACATGGGAAAAATCCTCATTAAATTCATTGAATTATATATTGCAGATATTTTCATGCAATATTGACATCCTGAAAGTAATATTTAAATAATTTCCCAGCATGGCATAATCTATGCCTGCACATATTTTGCATAAGTTATTACCTTCTACCAAGGAATGAAAATGAGAATTGTTTAAAACGGAATATGCTTGATAGTGAATCAAATTTCCCTAGTATGTAAATTATTTCCTGGGAGTGAATAAGGCACATTGTGAGCAATTTAATAAATGATACCCTGGAGGTCTGAACGGATTAATGAACCTGATTATCCTTCTCCTGCAGAAGGAGAAAACTGTCACTCTGCAGTTAGCCTTAAATGAGCTCTCCATAGTGTCACTTGAAGGTATTTTGTGGGGAGAAGGGGATAAATATAGGTGTCCCATTTAATAATTCTTGGGGTAGAGCTACTTTACATGATTACTTTCTTTCTCAGTACTGTGTCATTAGCAAAGGAACATATAGTTCTCCTGGGGCAAGAAAGTGAACTGGTTCTGTTAAAAAATCATGTATACTCTGGGGCTATGGAGCCTGGCCTAAGGTGAATGCCATAGGTTTTCTCTCCTCGATACTGATGCTTAAGGATACACCTCTGCAGGGTTTCATAGACTTTTTCGCATAAAACCCTTCTGTGGAATGTGCTTAGTGCTCTTCACTCAGACACAAACAAAAGACAGGGTGTATATAAGTTACAATAAGAAAACAAAATCTCCTCGTTTGTTTATTTATTTTAAAGATTTTATTTATTTATTTAAGAGAGAGAGAGAGAGAGCACAATCAGGGGAGGGACAGAGAAACAAGCAGACACCCTCCTGAGTGGGGACCCCCAATGCGGGGCTCCATCCTGGACTCTGGGATCATGACCTGAGCTGAAGTCAAATGCTTAACCAACTGAAACACCCAGGCACCCCAATTTATTTAAAATAACTTACTAGATTGATATTGGTGTGTGATAAATTACCACAAACTTAAAGGCTTAAAACAACAAAAATGTATTCCTATCTCATTGTCTCGGTCAGTTCAGGCTACTATAACAAATATACCATAGACTGAGTGGCTTAAATGTAGGCGTTTATTTATTATAGTTCTGGAGGCTGTGAAGTCAAAGGTCAAGGTGCTGGCCAATTCAGTTCCTGGTGAAGGACCTCTTCCGTGTCTTTAAACAGATGACTTCTTGCAGAATTCTGACATGGTAGAGAGAGATTTTGGGTTTCTTCATCCCCTTATAAGGACAACAATCATGGGGGTCCATGCTTACACCCTCATCTAAACCTAACTACCTCCCAAAAGCCCCACCTCCTAATATCATCCCATTAGGGGTTAGAGTCTCAACAAATGGATTTCAAAGGGACACAAACATACAATCCATATTACTCAGTTTCCATGGGTCAGGAATTTGGGTGCAGGTGTGTTAGGTTCTCTGCTCAACTCTCAAAGGCTGAAATCAAGGTGTCAGCTGGAGCTACAATCTTAACTAAGTCTCATCCTGCTCTTTGAAGCACATTCAGGTTGTTGGCAAAATTTATTTCTAGAGGTTGTAGGACTGAGTTTCCTATTTTCTTGTTGGTTGTAAGACAGGGGTTTCTCAACTCCTGGAGGCCACTCTCAGGTCCTGGCCATATGGTCCCCTTTCAATAAAGCATCTTACTCCAGCAAAACTAGAAGAAGTCCCTAATTTTAAGGTCTTGCTGATTAAATTCAGTGCACCCAGGGTTAATGAATTAGTGACCTTAATTATGTCAGCAAAACCCCATTTGCCATGAAATGTAACAATTACAGGAGAAGTGTTTCATTATATTTACAAGACCTGTACACACTCAGGGAATAGAGTTAAACAGAGTATGAGTCACTGGGAGTCATATTTGATTGCCACTGATCACATCCTACACACACACACACACACACACACACACACACGTACATATACATAATATGGAAGACATAGCAAAGTTTTGTGTCCATATACAGAATCTTCCAGGCTGACGCTTCAGTTCTTTCTCTTCCTGGGCAGTTCAACTTAAAAAAAAAAAAAAATCAATATAAATGTGTACATGCCCAGAAAAAGAAAAAAGCTATGACCAGCATGCTACCCATCTAAAAATTAAGAAGACAAAAGGAAAAGTAAATCTACACTTAAGCAACACAGTCAACACAGTGCAAACTATCCTCAGTGCTCTAATAAGGGATATAAAGTTATTTTGTAATAAGAAAAGGACAAATTAATTTCAAGGTAATTTCAGAGGAAAGAGGAGAAGTTGGAGACCAGCTGGTGGAAGACAAATTGGATGGGATCCAGGCTTTCAAATTTATGTAAGATTTTCACAGATTTAGAGTGAAGATTTGTAACATTTCAGATTATTCGCCCAATTTATCATTGACTCTTTAGACAATAATATTGAACACTGAAAATCTATGGGTGCTATGTTATGTTATTTGGTGCTGAGTATATAACAGAAACATGTTACTAAGCAGTCCGCATATATGTACTCATTTAATACTTAATACAACCCTAGCTGAAGTAGTTATGGGCCAAAAAAAGAGGAAATCTAAAGACTCTTCCTCAGTTATATAACCCCTGAGGTGCATTTTGAAGAATGTATAGGAATTATTTAGCAATCAAAGATAGGGGTAGGGAAATTATGTATAAAAGTCAGTGGAACACTAGAGAACAGGACATACTTAATAACTGAAAGTTCTTTAATTTTACCAGAACATGACTGTGGGCCTACAAGTAAATATGATAGTTTATGTGATTGAGAAAAGTTACTTTCTATAAGTAGACATATCCCAAGAAAATGCTCCTGCCCCTGGCTGTCCCCAAACAAGGACAACGCATGGCAAATAAAGTGGAAGCTAAATTCAGACCCTGTTTATCCTGAAAAATGAGTCACAAGTTTATCCAAATCACACCACCCGCCCCGCCCCCCAGAACTTCTGATATTGGGCACGGGGGAGGTAAAGGAATTCAGAGACAGAGTTCAAGGGAATCGAGTGGGTTAACAGATGATGGTATTCTGATAAGAAACTGTGTGGAATACGATGCCAACATTAATTCTAAAGGGACATAGTACAAAAATATATAATAAATATTTGGATCTGGGAAAGTAGACAGACTTATGTCCTGCTTCTCAACTAGGGTTTTAGAAAGAATTAACCCTCTTGCCAAAAACACTGAGGTACCTTAACACAGAAGAGTAGATTAGAAAGAACAGTACGTTTTGTGAGGCAACTTTATAGGTCTGAATTCACCTTATTGAGTTCCTGTAGGTCCCACCTTGAATTTTCTGAATTTAAGGGACATGGATATGACCTTGAGAACCATCAAGGGACATACATGTCCCTGGACCTTGCAGCCAGGATAAGGGTATAGTGAAAAAAAAAAAAATCAAAGATCCTGGCAAAGCTGGTGATGTTGCCTTGGATACATGGCCAGGATTAACCCTGAGATATTGTATCTGCCCCATGTCATGAAGCAAAATAAGTCCCTGGAACTTACACTCAATCCTGCTGAAAAGACAGGTGGAGGAATTTTAAGCTGGGCTTATCAGAAAGGATTTAGTTTCATGGGACAAACTAAAAATAATAAAATAGCAGAAAATAAACACTAATGGGATAGAATTGCAATGAATTAACTAACTTCCTATGGAAGTTGAAAGTTCTAAAGAGAAACTGAGTTCACTGTATAAAAAGTCCTCAATAATATAGTTCTCACAGACCTGAGTTTTAGGACAGGCAAGAGAGTTTAAGTGATTAACGATATTGTATTTTATTCTGAATCTAGTAATATCATTGAAAGGTGTTAAGCAAAATGGTAACATGATCAGATTTATATTTTAAAAGACCACTCTGGGTACAGTACAAATGATGTACTAGAGGGTATTTGTATTGGAGACAAAATCTCTGTCAACCGATTGATATTAATGTTTTGATTTAAATGATTCAGAATAAGGATTAAAATAAGATAGTAACAATTTATTTTATCTTCTTAAAAATAAATAATTAATCATTATGACTGAAAGGAAGGAATAGTCAAGGAGGAAGATCTTTAGGTTCTATCCTATTATTTAGATTGAAAATAATATCATTTGTCAAAATAGACTGTGTAGGCAGGAACCAGCAGCTGAGATCAGAATGTGAGGTCTGAAGTATTTGTGGGCCATGAAAATCAGGAAGGTGAACACATCTGGAGCTCCAGAGAGAAATCTAGACCGGAGATTCTAAGTTTCATTATTAACACAGAGGTGACAGATGAAGCCCTGGGATAATATGATTCACAGAGTGTTTAAAGTAAAAAGAAAAAAAAGAAAAGATCAACGGTTGTAAATGTTGAAAGGAGTTCAAATACAGGTAAAGACTAAAATGTATCTATTAGATTAAGCAAAGTGTAAGACAGTGTTGACCTTTGTGAAAAATTCAACAAAAACAGTAAGGGCAAAAGTTAAATTACAGGGAGTAGTGAGCTGGATGGGAGGTAAGACCTTAGTCTTTCAAGTATTTCTATCACAAAGAGAAGGGAGATTGGGTAGTAGCTAGAAAGGTCAAGGTAGCCATAGTGTATTTTTAGCAGGGACAGTATCACCCACAAGGGGCAAAATTAATTTTGTGGAGGAGTAGTGGGAATGAAAATAATCTTACTCTTTTGGTATAAAAAGCATTAAGATACATATAGTACAACAACAGGCATAGAGTGTACCTGTGGTATTCAACTTCACGGATGAGATTAGGATAAAAAAGTCTCAAAAGTTTCCTTAAGGGGCTAGTAATAATAATAATAATAATTAATAATAATAATAATGATGATAAAGGTTGAGAAACACTGTGTAAAGTTGAGGTGTTTGCAGAAAAGAAAGCTTTGGATACCAGAAGATAAAAACATTTAAGTCAATAAAAATTATAATAAAAACTGGAATTCAAAAGGACCCAGATTATAAGAAAAAGATTAACTGTAGAAAGCATAAATGACACTCTTTCCCTGAGAAGAAGAATGAGGTAAGAATGAGAGTAGAGACCCATATTTTGAAAATAAAAAGATCCCATTCAATGGCTTCTTTCTCTTTTTTCCCAAGAAATACAATTATTTATTCAGAGTGATGGCTCAAGAAGTCAGATAGGAAGGAGACATTAGAAGACAAGCACATGATAAACTATTATGGAATAAATGGGGTGGGATAGGAAGAATTCTGACATGGCATCCTGGTGTATGAGTCCTGTATTTAGTTCTCTCCCCTTGAGTGTGGTCAGGACTCTGAATATGATTAATTTTGCTCTCATGATTAGGTTACATTATATGACAAAGGAAAGGATTTGAATATATACTTAAGTCCCTAAAGGCTTTTGAGGGATCAAAAGAGAGATTATCCTGGATAGGCCTGATCCAATCAACCCTTTCAAACCTCTGAAGGGTTTGGGCCCTTCCTGAAAGAAGAGTTCTGATACTCCTGGGAGGTTTTTCTTATTGGCCTTGAAGAAGCAACCATGTTATGACCATTAATGAAAGAGGATTGCATGGCTAGGACCAGAGAGTGACCTTTAGCAGCTGGGTCATTTCTGGTAGAAACTTAGCAAGAAAAATGGTAACTCAGTTTTATAACCATAAAGATGGCAACAACCTGAACGTGCTTAAAAGCAGATTCTTCCTTAATTGAGTCTCCACAGGAAGATAGAGTCTTTGAGACTTGAATCATTCTGTAGAGCTCTAGGATAATTATCCAGAATCAGTCATTGAGAGTTGGGGAAGAAGGAATTAGCCTTATTTACAATTATTCTATGAAACACTGGTGTCAGCAAAGGAGAGGGAAGGACAAGATGACAAAAAAGTTAACACTGGCAAGGGAGTGATTTAAGTAATGGAACATGAGAAGACCGTTACAACCTACCAGAAGATTCATGGTAGAAAGTTCCTTGGGCTTTAGCTTCCTCATCCACAAAATGGGATAATGATAGCACCTGCCTCATAGGATTGTAGTGAACACTTGGTATGTATAAAGCACATACAATAGTGCCTGGCCTGTGGTAAGCTCTCAAGAACTGTTAGGTAGTAATAAAAGGAGTAATTATGAATTCATAGTATTATAAACTGGGTAGGAAAGGAAGATGAGAGCAGCATGGATAGATTAGAAGAAAATAGACATCAAAGGACTGCATAAAAGCATAATGTCAGGGCACCTGGGTGGCTCAGTCAGTTAAGCGCCCAACTCTTGATCACAACTCAGGTCTCGATCTCAGGGTGGTGAGTTCAGGCCTCATGTCGGCTCCACACTGGGTGTGGCACCTACTGAAAAAAAAAAAAAAGCATTAGGTCAAAGAGAAAATGTGACAGAGCAAAAAATGAGAGCCTAAGGAGTTTGTAGTTGAAGTGTGATATTGAATTTATTTGGAAAAAAAAGAGTACTCAGAAGTGAACTTACAGGGGCACCTGGGTGGCTCAGATGGTTAAGCATCTGCCTTCGGCTCAGGTCATGATCCCAGGGTCCTGGGATTGAGCCCCACATCAGGCTCCCTGCTCTGCGGGAAGCTTGCTTCTCCCTCTCCCACTCCCCCTGCTTGTGTTCTCTCTCTCGCTGTATCTCTCTCTGTCAAATAAATAAAATATCTTTTTTTTTTAAAGATTTTATTATTTATTTGAGAGAGAGAGAATGAAAGACAGAGAGCACGAGAGGGAAGAGGGTCAGAGGGAGAA
>NC_138370.1:154128777-154161282 GCF_054177405.1 Leptonychotes weddellii | reverse complement strand
GGCTCCCTGCTCTGCGGGAAGCTTGCTTCTCCCTCTCCCACTCCCCCTGCTTGTGTTCTCTCTCTCGCTGTATCTCTCTCTGTCAAATAAATAAAATATCTTTTTTTTTTAAAGATTTTATTATTTATTTGAGAGAGAGAGAATGAAAGACAGAGAGCACGAGAGGGAAGAGGGTCAGAGGGAGAAGCAGACCCCCGCTGAGCAGGGAGCCCGATGTGGGACTCGATCCCGGGACTCCAGGATCATGACCTGAGCCGAAGGCAGTCGCTTAACCAACTGAGCCACCCAGGCGCCCTAAATAAAAAAATCTTAAAAAAAAAAAAAGAAAGAAATGAACTTACATACACACACACAAAGACACACATGCACAGAAACATATATATGTATATGTATATAATAAATCTTATGCATTCTGAGACATAAATAATACAATTTTCATGGAATATTTGTGAAAAATGAATATAAAATAGCAGAGAATATAATTAAATGGATAGGTAGTTATTTGAACAATTAATTTCATAAAAATATTAATATCAATTGGGATGAAGGTCTCCAGTGGCAAGCTTAGGACTCTTTTTCTTAAACAACTATATTAATCATATGTGTATCATGGTTGGTTGAATTATAATGTATATAACACGGAGGAATATCTTGACACATGGCATAAATAAAAATATAAAATATAAGATATTTTTAATCTGAAATAATTATACTTCATTGTCTTTATTTAAAACCTTTGCCTTGGGGTGCCTGGGTGGCTCAGTTGGCTAAGCAGCTGACTCTTGATTTCGGCTCAGGTCATGATCTCAGGGTCATGGGATTGAACCCCACACCAAGCTCTGTGCTCAGTGTGGAGTTTGCTTGTCCCTCTCCCTCTGCTCCTTCCCCACTCATTCTCTCTCTCTCTCAAATAAATAAAATCTTAAAAAAATAAAAAAATAAATAAAATAAAACAAAACCTTTGTCTTAGGCACGCCTCATTTTTGTGAAAGCATAGTTACTAAGTGTATTAGTTTACAAAAAGAGCCACATTGCTTTGCAGTTCCTTCCATTAAGAGGTAGAAACCACTAAGCCTGCAAAGGTGGACTTGCCTTATTATTTGCTCTAACTAATTAAATGTGAAAAAAGTGATGCTGTGTCAATTCTGAGCCTAGGCCTCAGAGGCTGGGCAACTGCCACTCTTGATAATTTTGGAATTCTGCGACTGCTAGATGAAGAAGTGAAACCTGATGTGAAACATGAAGACTGCTGCCCTGGTTCACAAATTAGCAACTGCCTGACATGTGAATGAAGCCATCCTCGATTCCCATCACCCAATCCACCAGCTAACCACATCCCATGAATGAAACCACCATTGATCAGGTAAGCTGGCTCAGACTAGACTAGGTGAACTGCCTAGCCAATACAAAATTGTGAGCTAAATAACCATCTGTTATTTTAAGTTTCTAAGTTTTGAAATGGTTAGTGCAGATATAACAATGCAATTAGAGAAAACAACCTAATATTTTGATTATATACCCAATACAAATCACCTAAACAAACAATAAAAGTGCTAAAATAAATAAACAGAGAAACAAAGATAATGATAAATTGGCTTAGGCTGCATTAATTGAAACAGACTGTTCAAAACAATGATGATAATCATTCCAGGTTACATCTCACAGCCATGTTACATATGGAGAATGGTATTCACTTCAAGTGCAGTAGTTTTATAGAAATATTAATTTATTCCTGTATATTCAAAGGAAAGTAACTAGGCTTATACCTATGACACACCATCATTCATTTCTTGCACAGCCTGAAGATAAGAAAACTGAGGAAGAACCTAAGAACTATATTCAAATATCTGAGTTTTAACATGTCTTGGAGGATTGAACTTACATTCTGCATGACTCTAAAGTGCAGAAAACATATATATATACATATATATATGTATATATATGTATATATATATATATTTTAGGGAGACAAATACAGATCAAACAGATATGTATATTTGCTTTTAAGAAACAAATATAAGTTCAATCCAAACAGAAATATTCTAGCAATTAAAATTTATTTTATTTTATTTTATTTTTTTAAGGATTTTATTTATTTATTTGACAGAGAGAGACACAACAAGAGAGGGAACACAAGCAGGGGGAGTGGGAGAGGGAGAAGCAGGCTTCCCGCTGAGCAGGGAGCCCAATGCGGGACTCGATCCCAGGACCCTGGGATCATGACCTGAGCCGAAGGCAGACGCTTAACCATTGAGCCACCCAGGCACCCCTAGCAATTAAAATTTAAAAGGGAATGAACTGTTAAATAGTAGAGGCCACCCTCTCAGGAAGCCAATTATCAAGTAAGAATTGAACTATAAAATTCCTTCTATCATGGAGACATTATTATGTTATAGGCACTTCCTAACATAAGGGAGAGAAGGGAAAGTCTTTAAGCATGATCACACTATTAATTAAAACAAAACAAAACAAAACAAACTCAAAACCAAACAACAAAAAAGACACCATTTACCAACCTGAAAGACATGTGGCATAAAGCTATGAAGATGTGGAAGACCAAGGGGAAAGAGGAAGAAGTGGTAAGCAGCCAAACCCAAATTTCCTTATTTTATGTTCTGTCCAATTGCCAAGTAGCAATTGAGTTTGCCTGGTATAGCCCTCAGTTCAGCTCCCTTTAAGGATGCATTTATCTATCATTAGTCATGGAACTTGTATGGCAATATTCAGGAAGAGGTGAATGCCAAATAGAGCATGAAACAAAGCAGTTCATAACAAAATGCTTAGTTGGGTGGCCTGTGTTATAAATATTAAAGGAGCTGAGTGAAGATAAAATAATTACATAGAGGTGGCATCAAATAAAATTTTAAAATAAACTAAGCCTTAAAAGAAAAAAAAAAAAAAGAAGAGATGGAGAAACAAACCAAGAAATAGACTCTTAACTATAGAGAACAAACTGATGGTTACCAGAGGGGAGGTAGGAGGGGAATATGTGAAATAGGTGATGGGGATTAAGGATTGCACTTTGTTTTTATTTTTTTAATTTTTTAAAAAGATTTTATTTATTTATTTGAGAGAGAGAGAGATTGAGCATGAGTGTGTGCAGGGGGAGGGGCAGAGGGGAAGGAGAATCTCAAGCTGACTCCGTGCTGAGCTTAGAGCCCTACCCCGGCTTGAGTTCACAACCAAGATCATGACTGGAGCTGAAATCAAGAGTCGGCTGCTTACCCCACTGAACCACCCAGGTGCCCCAAGAGTGCGCTTTGTGATGAGCACAGAGTGATGTATGGAATTGTTAAATCACTATATGATACACCTAAAACTAATATTGCACTGTATGTTAACTATACTGGAATTAAAATAAAACTTTTTTAAAAATAAACTGAGCCTTCAGTTTAGCCTTAACAGATAAAAAAGATAAAAAGGAGGCATATTTAAATTCAGTGTCCTAAAGGTTATATCTATTTGCTAAGCTTGTAATGACAATGAGTCATATTTATGGACTACTTATTAAGCACACAAAACTGTTAGTTTTAATAATTTATCTCATTTTTAACTTATAACAATCCAATTCAATTTTAAAGATTTCTCAATTTTAAAGATAAAGAAACTCAGAGAACAGAAAGTTTACGTGGTTTGTGTAAGGTCACACAGCTAGGAAAGAGCAGAATCAGCAATCGACTTCATTCAGTCAGACCCAAGATACCAGGCATTTAACCAGCAGTGCCCTACCTCTGTGCAAAAGCCGTGTGCAAGACATTGCATTAGGCTTAGTGGAAGACATTGAGCTAAGTTTTTCTGATCAAAGCTCTCAAGACCACTATTGATAAATTTTCAAGGTGATGTACAAACCAAATGTTCTGGGACCACAGTAATAGGTAAGATTAGTTTAGCTGATGAAATTGAGGACAACTTCATGAAGGAGGAAATATTTAATTTTGATTTTGAAGAAAGGGTACAATTTTAAGCATTTTTATCACTTAGACACTTCAGGAGAGACAGATGATGTTTTGTTGCTTTGGGTTGAAGCAAAAACTCCAGGGGGAATGAAGAGAGGACTTGTTTCTCCTATTCACAATGCAAAGCATGCTCTGCTACTGAGAAAGAAAAATCAGGTGTGTGATCTTTTTGATTCTTGTGGATATCTTTTACTATCTTCTTTCACACATGCCACAGTACATGAAAGTATACCTCACATACAACTCTCTTTTAGTTGCATATGCTGTTGATGTAATGCAATGCTGCCAGAGGATTAATAAAATTAATGTTGTAGGGGTATAGTTATGTGCTTCATTGAGTTCTTATAAAATAATCTGTGGAAGAAATTAAAGTAACATTATTTTACACTAAGGGAACACTTTGCAATGCGCCTAAGGGGGAAAAAAACACTTTTTAATCAATCTGCTAAATTATCTTTTTTTTTTTTTTCCTCTCAGTCCCCAGCTTGGGTTCTTTATCTTTAGGATCGTATTAGAGAGCAAGCCCAGAATTCACTTTAAACTGGAAACCCCTACCCCCTCCCCTAGTTCCTTCCAGTTAAAGCTTCAGTGGAAAAATACATTGCTGGAACTAGCCTGTCATGTCTACCTGGTAGTTCGTCTCCCATGAAACTTTCGGGGTCTTCTGGGTCATCTGCTTTATGTGCCACTGGCCTCACTCACACCCCCAAAGTACACACACCATCCACAAAATTGACGTCCCCGACAGAATGCCTCATGCTCAGTGATGCCCCCTTCCTAGAGATATCCCTTTGGACAAAGACCAAAAGGTAGATGGGGGTAGTGGAGGTGAGAGTAAAATACAAGCCTGGGAAGACTATATAACTAATTCTTGAAAAGTTATGAATTCTGTGCTGCAAAAAAAAAAAAAATGAATTTAAGTGTTTTAAGTATTTGAACTTGGTGGCAGTACCATGATATGGTAAAATCTGTATCACATCACTGGCACAAAAAAACAAAACAAAACAAAACAAAAACAAAAAATTGAGAGAATAAAAGAAAGGGAATTCATTTATAATATTGTAAAGATTCAAATGTGTGGTGAAAATTGCTGAAAATGAACAGTTGAAGTAGGAATTAAGGAAAGGAGTGAATGAGAGAGGAACTACAGAGATAACATAAATAGAAAATGATGCCAGAACTAAGGGCTGAGTGGTAGCAGAGATGACTGTAACATTTTCAGTCTAGGAAGCCAATGAGTTTAATTCACTCAACAAAACCTTACCAAGTATCTCAAATGTGCTTGTCTCACTCAGAAAGAGGCGATTGGATCCAGAAATAAAAGCTCCAATCCCTACTATCAGATAGCTCACAGTTTATCATAGAAGATCAATTGGTTGTACAATAAAAATTGACAATAATTGTAAGTAATTGAGCTTCAGAAATGGTTTGTATGTTTAAAGATAGGAGTTTGCCATGAAAGTATGATATTCAGGAAGAGCTTAAACAAATAGGTGGCAGTCAAATGAATGATAAAAGATAAATGTGTCTGCCTTTTCCAGACATGCCGGGATGGGGAAGGATATATTTGGAAGAGAACCAATGACCTCAAATAGAATGATGAGAAAAACTCAATTTTTAAAACCATTATTCATGCCCAGAAATTAGAGTTTAGTGGAAGAAGGAGAAGAGTAAAATATGGGGTGGTCAGGCAGCTTCTCATGAAAGATTTTTGTGGATACTGCCTTGAATCAGTGGAAAACATTGAAAGATTTTAATTAGGGAAGTTCAAGCATTGGATTTGTAATTCTAAAAGCTCTAGAGCAGTATCCTGGAGAATTGATTCTGTGGGTGATCAGACCGGAGGAGTGAGCCTCATTAGGGCAATGAGGCTGCAAGAGAAGGGAGGAGTCCGAAAACCTTTACTAACACAGGGCAGGAGCAATGGGAATAGAGACTAAAAAACAGATTCAAATGACTTATTAAAGGGATGAAATCAGTAGTATGGGATGATCAAAAATACATGTTAAGATTCTACTCCTTCAGAAAAGCCCTCCCCGCTAATGCTAACTAAATAGCCACCTGTATTAGAAACATCTGTTTATCCCAAATCATTTCCCCATGCAATAACACAATGCAATTTTGTTTGGAGTAGCAAGGTAACTAGCAAAAAGCATCCTTTTCGGCGTGATGTAGCTGATTATGGTTAAGTGAACATATTTTTTTGTTGGAGTCTCCAGGAATACTACTGAAAGCTGTCAACTCTGTTAGTGTGTGCCTCTTTTTTCTCTTCCATGCTTTTCTGTTTTCGGCTGGCCTGGAACTTAGTTTAGACTCGATGACTGAAGTCCCAGCTGCCTTCATGAACCAAGAAGTGACCTGGAGTTGGAAGCTCACTGGGTCAGCTCAGTCTGCTATAACAAACTACCATAGACTGGGTGGTTTATAAACAATGGAAATTTATCTCTGATGGTTCTAGAGGCTGAAAGTCTGCGAACAGGATGCCAGCCTGGCTGGGTTCTGGTGAGAACCCTCTTCTGGGTTGTGGACTGCCATGTATCCTCACATGGCTGAGAGCAGAGATAGGAAGCAAGCTCTCTCACAACCCCCATAAGGACACTACTTCTGTCATGAGGGCTCCACCCTCATGGCCTCATCTAATCCTTATTACTTCCCAAAGGCCCCACCTCCTAGTACCATCACATGGCGGGTGTGTGTAGGATTTCAACATATGAATTTTGGGGAGACAAACATTCAGTCCATAAAGAAGCTCTATATAAGGCTTGTAGAGGAAAGTGACTCAGAGGTACCTAAAGAAAATGATGCCATCATACGAGCTCTGGACTGCCTACAGTTTCCCTACAATGAGAGTGAAACAAATCTGAACACTAAGTCACTATTATTTTAGGTTTTCTGTTTTATGCAGCTAAATCTAATCATAAATATTTCCCTTTCCCCCTCCATGTTTAACATTCTTTGTTACTTTCCATTATATAAAACCATATTCCTTATTTATTACTTTTTCATTGTCTACCACCTTCCCAGTAGATCATAAGCATTATGGGACAAAAGTTATTGTTTATCTTGTTTATCCTCAGCACCTAAAACAGTACCTAGCATAAATTGTGTAGCCAATAAATATTCTTTGGAAAACTAAATGGATGAATAAATAGATAGGGGATATAGAATAAATAAACATATCAAATACTGGTTTCTGGCCTTGGAGGCTACCTAGATAATATAAACAGTTTTCAAATGGAGAAAATCCACCAATCTGAAGAAAGGGTGATTTCAATTTGTATCATCATGAACCTGAGGTGCCTGTTTCACACCCAGTTTGAATCATCCATTAGAACATTAAGTACATGGAGTTGGAGCTCAAAAGAGTATTGTGGGTTTGAGAATATCGATGGTGTTAACCATGAGAGTATAGGGAATATTGAAGTCCAGGGCATGCTGAGGTAGTTATAAAGGAAAACACTGAGGGCAGAAACCAGAGAAACACAAATATGTGTAGCAGAAGAACAGGAGTTAAAAAGGCAGGAAAAGGAAGGGAAATGCATCCTGCAAACTAGGCAGGGTAGTGTTGAAGGTAAGAAAGAGTGGTAAACAGAGTCCAATACTTAATAAAATAAGAATTTTGGGGCACCTGGGTGGCTCAGTTGTTAAGCGTCTGCCTTCGGCTCAGGTCATGATCCCAGGGTCCTGGGATCAAGCCCCACATCGGGCTCCCTGCTTAGCGGGAAGCCTGCTTCTCCCTCCCCCACTCCCCCTGCTTGTGTTCCCTCTCTCGCTGTGTCTCTCTGTCAAATAAATAAATAAAATCTTAAAAAAAATAAAATAAAATAAAATAAAAAATAAAATAAGAATTTTTTCTTTGGATTTTATGACTAAAAGGTATCTGTAAATATTGAGGCAGCTGTAAATTTTGTGAGGTGAAAAGACAAAAGCACATGGAAACAAAATTGAGATATTGAATGTAGACCAATTACTCATTAAACTCTACTAAGAAAACAATGAGAGAGACACAGCAAGATTGACAGGGGAACATAAATCAAGAGAGAGCTGTTTGTTTATTTTCAGTGGGGAACATTTGGATATATTTTGATCTAATGGGACGTAAGCATCAATAAAGAGAAAAAAAGTTGAAAATATAGGGAGAAGAGGGAATTTTGATGGAATAAAATCTCTCTAGACCCTGAAAGCCAAATCTTTGAAGTGAGATATATCTGTAATTCTGAACGTGCAAGTAGAAAAGAAAAATTTACATTTATAGATCTAAATTCTGACTCAATTCTTGGCCCAATCTTCACTGGCTTTTTGAAAATATGGGGTGGTCAGGGAGCTTCTCATGAAAGATTTTTGTGGATACTGCCTTGAATCAGTGGAAAACATTGAAAGATTTTAATTAGGGAAGTTCAAACATTGGATTTGTAATTCTAAAAGCTCTAGAGCAGTATCCTGGAGAATTGATTCTGTGGGTGATCAGACTGGAGGAGTGAGCCTCATTAGGGCAATGAGGCTGCAAGAGAAGGGAGGAGTCTGAAAACCTTTACTAACACAGGGGAATAGAGACTAAAAAACAGATTCAAATGACTTATTAAAGGGATGAAATCAGTAGTATGGGATGATCAAAAATACATGCTGACACTCTAGCCTTTGTAATCATTCTGTTTTTATCTGCATGTTTTATACCACTTAGCTGATGGACCAGGGGAAATATCATCTTGTTAGATAATAATGCTTTTAAGGCAATGATTTTGTGAATTTAATGTGTCTCATTATTTAACAAATTCTTTGGACTCTAAGGGTAGGGCTTAGTGATTAAAATAAATAAATAAAAGAGGAAATTTCTAGGCAAAAAAAAAATAATATAGAAGAATAAATGTCCCTTAAGGCTTGATAAGAAAGTTTTATTTCATGTTAAGAACTCTGAAATAGTATTTCTATGTCAAAGCTTCAAATATCAGGTGTTATAATTTGATCAGAAAGAACTAAACAATTTCTACTTCTTTTTTTGAAAATTTTTTATTATGTTATGTTAATCACCATACATTACATCATTAGTTTTTGATGTAGTGTTTCTACTTCTTTATGAGGAGAACCTTGACAGTTTGCCTTAAGTTTAAGACAATGTTTTTTAAATTGAAAAAGGTCACCAGTCTTGACATAATAGGACAAGCTCTGTTGTTACTGAAACTAAAAGGAATCCTAAAGAAAGGATTTTTCCTGAAGGTATATTTTAATTAAAAAATATATAATTAAAAAAAAATCTGAATAATGAATGTCCAATAGCTCCTGCAAGATTTACTCTTATTTACAAATATATCTTTGAAAAAGATGGCATATGTGTTGTGAAAACATCAAAGAATGCTATTAGTTACAATACTGACTCATGAATATAAAAAAATATTTGAAAAGTAGTATCTTTTTTTTTTTAAGATTTTTATTTATTTATTCATGAGAGACAGAGAGAGAGAGAGGCAGAGGGAGAAGCAGGCTCCCAAGGAGCAGAGAGCCCAATGCGGGACTCGATCCCAGGACCCTGGGATCACGACCTGAGCCGAAGGCAGACGCTTAACCATCTGAGCCACCCAGGCGCCCTGAAAAGTAGTATCTTTTGGTGCATATTTTCTCCCACAATTCAGTCTTCTTTTGAAAATTATGGAAGGTAATATTATATAAATATTTATATTTTATGAACTTATAATATTATATATATTATACAGATATTCATAAATATATAAATGTATATAAATATAAAATATATGAACATATAATATAAATATATAAATATAAAAAGTATATATACAAATTTTTGCTACATCTAAGGAAGATGTTTTATTTTTTCTACAAATATTAAAATTTAAAATAAGAGAAAAAGAAAGGGGCCAGAAATATGCACACTTTAATTAGGATTTAGATAAACACTCTGCAGTATAATGGAGCAGAAGATTAATTGAAGTGAGAATGGTATTGGTTACTTTTTGGAGGATTTAAGATTTCTAATAGAAAGGCCAATCTGTATATCCTCACACATCAGTTCTGTCTATAATAGAGATGGAGTTTTAACTGGATTGATTTTGATCTGACCAACTCTGTGATCCCATGTGAACTTAGACAGAGTTTAGGGTATTAAATATGTGATTTTAGAATAAAATCTAAAACAAATCATCTGAATTTCATGAAGCTTAAAGAAAGTCATAAAATGATTTTAAGTAGGAAATTTCCATTCTGAATTATTGTAGGCCAGCAATATGTCCAGCTTTTTAAAAAATAATAAAGATGAGA
This sequence comes from Leptonychotes weddellii, assembly GCF_054177405.1. Taxonomy (NCBI): domain Eukaryota; kingdom Metazoa; phylum Chordata; class Mammalia; order Carnivora; family Phocidae; genus Leptonychotes; species Leptonychotes weddellii. The sequence goes on along the minus strand of NC_138370.1, from coordinate 154,151,056 downwards.
GTTTAAAATAAAATGAAGAAATTAGTCTATAAATCTCAGATTCCTCCTTTGGCTCCATTGTCCTCACATAATGCCAAATTCCTCTCAAATTCAATCTTTCAAAAAATTGCCTATCAGTGTTGCTGTATTGTGTTTTATTTCCTTGATCTATTTGAAACTCTTGCTCCTACCTAGCTACATTTTTATATTACAATAACTGTGTATGGTAGTATAGTTATTTAATTTTTTAAATAAAAATATCACATTCATAAAAAATGGGATAAGACTATCAAAAAATTATTGTGACAATTAAATAATAAATATTAACAATACACTTACTCTGTGTCTGGATCATAGTAAGTACTCAGGTAAGAACTATGCTAAGAAAGGTTAGCAGAATGGTTTAGCACGTAGGTTTTAGAGTTAGCCAAGGAAGCTTGAATCTCAGCCCTACTATTTAAAAGTATGAAGTATGACAAGTTACAAAAATTTTGAATTCTCAGAATCTTCAGGGGTTATTTACACTATAAGGTTATTTGGGGAATTAAATTAGATAAATCATGGAAAATATCTACTGGATGGTTAGAGTAAATATCAAATATCATAGACACACACATAGACTACATATACATGTAGTATGTATATGTGTGTATGTGTTTATATTTAAATGCAAAAGCTTGTTTCAGATTAATATGTATTCTATTTCACACACATATAGTATATATGCACACATGTGTAATATATATCCATATATGTGATATATATCTATATATGTGATATATTATGATACATATATAAATATATGCAAAATTTGCAAGCATTAACTATAGTGGCAGATAATTTACTATGTGTTCTGGCTAATTAACTGTGTATTCTTATTTCTAATTCAGGGGAATCACTTCTTTTCTTTTTGTGTATCTATATTTTCCATGTTTTCTTAGTGAGTAAATGTTTGTGTAATAATTTATAAGATAAATGCTCGTTCTATTTGTATGGAAGTTGAACTAATGTAGATATTTTACATAAAGCTAAACATAAATTATGAATAAATGCATTTAAATATATAGACAGTTTCAGCAACGGAAAGAAAAATTTCGGGTGCAAGAAATAAAGAGCACAGCAGAGACTGTCAACAATATCTGGGTGTTTTCTTTTTTCTGGATCCAAAACCAAACTATATTTTCCAGCATATTTTATTGATAGTTGAAACCTTTATCTTAGATCTGGCCCTTAGAATGTGAATGGAAGTAGTGTATCATATTTATAGCATGGAAAATAAAGATATCCCATGAAATAAGTTTGTGTTTTATGTCCCCACCTTTTATACTGTTAGATTTTTAGACATGATAAAGCTACAGTACTTAAGAAAGTATGACTTTGGCATAAGGCAGACATGTAGATCAACAGAACTAGAGAGTCCTGAAATAGACCCAGACTTTTGTGGTCATCGGATTTTCTAAAAAGTTAGAAACCAATTGCTAAAAGGATAGCTTTACAGAAAATGTTGCTAGAACAAGCAGCTATCCATATTTTTTAAAGAAATATACCTAGACCCTTACCTCACACCACAAGAAAAATTACTTTGAAATCATAGATCTGAATGGATCATAGACTTAAATGTCAGAGTTTAAACTATAAAATTTTTAGAAGAAACCATGCACTTATATGTGTAATATACACCCAAGGAATTCCATTCCTAAGTATTTTCCTAAAGGAAATCAAAACATAGGATAGCACAAAGATCATCTATAAATCTTCATAGTAGTGCTATTTATAATGGTGAAAAATTTGAATGAAACTAAATTTCTATCAGCAAGTTAATGAATAAACAAATTGTTTACATTCTTACCTTGAACTTAGAAGGTATAAAAAGGAATGAGCTATTGATAATGCAATACCATGGGTAAATCTCAAAAGCATTATTTTAGGTGAAATAAGACAAACTCTATGATTTAACTTATATACAATGCTAGAAAAACTAGCATTGTAGTGACAATCATCAAGGATTCAAACATACCATTTGTTGCCTATGGGTTGGTGCAGTGGGAGGATATTGATTGCAGAAGCATGAGGGAATTTCCCCAGTGCGGTGGTGGTTATACAATTGTATACAATTGCTATGTATATCAAACTGTACATTTCAAATGAACTAATTGTATATACATTATACCTCAATGAAAGTGAGAAATTTTTCAGTAAAAAAAACCATTTAGGGGTGCCTGAATGGCTCAATAAGTTGAGGGCCCAGCTCTTGGTTTCAGCTCAGGTCATGATCTCAGGGTCTTGAGATCCAGTCCCCTAGCTGGGCTCTGTGCTCAGCATGAAGTCGGCTTGAGACCTCTCTCTCCTTCTGCCCCTCCTCCCGTGTGCTCTTTCTCTCTCTTCCTCTCTCTCAAATAAATAAATAAATCTTAAAAAACAAAACAAAACACACACACTTTAAAAACAGTGGAGATGCTGGGGTGCCTGGGTGGCTCAGTTGGTTAAGTGTCTGCTTTAAGCTCAGGTCATGATCCCGCAGTCCTGGGATAGAGCCCTGACGTGGGGTTACCTGCTCAGTGGGGAGCCTGATTCTCTCTCTTCTTCTGCTGTCCCCCTGCTTGTGATCTCCCTCTCTCTCAAATAAATAACTAAAATCTTAAAAAAAAAAAAACAACAATGGACATGCTGAACAGCTTAAGGAAATATACAGAAACTTTATGAAATGGAAGACTGCTTAAAGGAAAGCACTGAGCTCACTGCATAATAAAATAAGAAATGCAAATGCAAGAAGTTAAGAGATATGGAAACTGTTAATATATTGAATTAGTTTCCAGAAAGAGAAAATACACAAAATGGAGGACTGGTAATATATGAAAACCTAATAGCTGAAACATTTCCAGAACTAAAGAAAGATATATGTCTTTAGATCAAAGACCATTAAATCCTAAGCAGGTATATAAACACAAATCCATACCTCAAAGTATTAGAAACAAAAATCCATAAATGCAAAACAGAAGAAAATATCTATAGAAACTTAAAAAGCATTGAAAACAAACTTCTTATCAGAAAAATAGTGTCCATAGAATATAGAATATATTCTATAGACCTGGGAAAAAACAACTTTTAATCTAGAATTCTGTATTCAACTACTGTATTATTCAAGAATAAGAGTGAAATAAATTTATTTTATACAAAAATGAAATTGTGTAATACATTGTACATACTTTGCTGAAAAAAACGGCTATATGGAACATTGTTAAAAGAAATAAACTCAAAATCAAATGCAGCAGCAGAGACAAATAGCAAAAAACTAACAAAGAAATAAATTGGTGAATGGATGTGTAAATATGCATTATACTATTCTATTAAAAGTATTATTTTTAGAGGCTATAACACAATGTAGAACTCTTTTAGCATTTTAATAAAAGATGTCAAACTTTGAAATAATCATACAACTGATCATTGGTCAAAAATCATTATAAAATAATTTAATATTGCTGCATATCCATTAGCCATATTTAATATTGAAAATGAATAATATAAATAAATAAAGTTCATTGCTTCAGCAGTTGTTTATTAAATATCTATTATGTTCCAAATTTTGTCCTAGGACTGGTGAGTCCATAATTTATGTCCAATAATAATGAAGTCATTTGCATTTTCTAAAGTCTTTATTTAAATTCCAGTTAATTGGGGCGCCTGGGTGGCTCAGTCAGTTAAGCGTCTGTCTTCGGCTGGGGTCATGATCTCAGGGTCCTGGGATCAAGCCCCCCATTGGGCTCTCTTCTTAGTGGGGAGTGTGCTTCTCCCTCTCACTTTCCCTCTGTGCTCTTTCTCTCTTTAAAATAAGTAAATAAAATCCTTAAAAAAATAAATTCCAGTTAGTTAACATACAATGTAATATTAGTTTCAGGTGCACAATTTAGTGATTCAACACTTCCATACAACACCTGGTGCTCATCACAAGTGCAATCCTTAATCCTCATCACATATTTAATACATCCCCCCGCCCCATCCACCTACCGTCTAGTTACCCTCAGTTTGGTTCTCTATAGTTAAGAATCTATTTCTTGGTTTTCCTCTCTATTTTTTTTCCCCTGTGATAATTTGTTTTGTTTCTTAAATTTTACATATGAGTAAAATCAAATAGTATTTGTCTTTCTCTGACTGACTGACTTCACTTAGCATAATACACTCTAGCTCTATCTGTGTCATTGCAAATGGCAAGATTTCATTCTTTTTCATGGCTGAGTAATATTCCATGACATATACATCTATATAGATATATAGATGTATAGATATCTCACCTCTTCTTTATCCATTCATCAATCAATGGACATTTCTATAATATGGCTATTTTAGATAATGCTGCTATCAACATCAGGATTCATGTATCCCTTTGAATCAGCATTTTTGTATTCTTTGGGTAAATACCTAGTAATGCAATTGTTGGGTCATGGGGTAGTTCTATTTTTAACTTTTGGAGGAACCTCCATACTGTTTTCCAGAGTGGCTGCACCAGTTTGCATTCCCACCAACAGTATAAGAGATTTCCCCTTTCTCCACATCCTTATCAACACCCCGTTAGTTTTAGCCATTCAAGTCATTTGCATTTTTAAATATCTTACAGAATCTATAGATTATGAACAATCATTCAGTATGACACATGAGGAAAATCAAAAATCCATTTTGTTTCTTGCCAGCCTCCAAGGTGCTCCTCCATAAAACTTGCCTCCTGTGATTCATGCCTTTATGTATCCCCTCCCATGTTATTTCAGGGTTGGTTGCTGTGACCAATAGAATATGGCTCCTCTCTATTTCTCTGAGTCTGTCTCCACCTGTCACCATTCACTTAGGGGAAAGCCATCTGCCATGCTGTGAGGACCTTGAAGCAACTCTATGGAGAGTCTCAAGTGGTAATAAAATCCCAAGTGAAGGATCTGTCTTGGAAACAAATCTTTAGCCTTAGTCAAGCCCTTCATCCCTAGCCATATGTTGCAATATCTTGATTTCAATCTATGAGAAACTGTGAGCCAGGACGACTTCATTAAGTCAACTCTGACCCACAGAAGCTGTTAGATAATAAACATGTGTTGTTTTATGCTGCTAAATATTGGAGTAATTTGTTACAGTGTGATGGACACATTATCCTCAGTTTTCTGATATCTTGCTTTGGTACCAAAACCAAATAGAGATACTTTTAGCAGCAATTCCTAAATATGAACATCATTATCATGTAAAACTCTAATATCTTGAAACTTAACGTTGATTACAGCATATCGCAGTATTTTAAAATCCACACGTATATTTCAGTATTTCACAGAAAGTTACAGTAAAATTAAATTTCCTTTAGTGGTGTTCATATTGTCAGTTACATTTTAAAAATTTTTAATGATTGTTAGTAATGGTTTAATATGAGTTAATACTTAGGTCTTGAATAAAAGGTCAATGCTAACTTATTCATCTGACAACAAGGGTGTCAAGGTAATGTTAAGTATCCTGTCATTGATGTTACTAATAAATATTGGCATAGAACCGCAGTGTTGTTCTCATCTTTTTTTTCCCGGACACATAAACTATACATACAGCCAAATAACACAGAAACTTTATTATTATTTTAATAATACTCAACTTATTATACAGCTTATTATTGAAGCAATTCATTTGAAATAGAGTAAAATTATAAAAATATAGATAAAATTATAGCTAAAAATAAATGTAAATATAGCGTATCATGGACCAAAAATATAAATATGAAAGTCAGTCGATATATATGGGTTTTGAAAACTTTAACAATCAGGAAATAAAAATATGATTAGTTACATGTTCTATTATCTGTTCTAAACCAATCCTACAACTATCTAAAAATTAATTGCCAAGCAGGGCTTCACAGGCAATGTTGGTACACAATGTTCTTGAGTGTAAGTGTAAAAAACAAACAAAAAAAACCAAAGCACCAGTTTTAGTGAAGCTATATCTTGTAGTTTCCCTTGATTGGGTACGCAATACAGAAAATGAAAGTAATTCTTTAAGGTCAAGTTCACGGACATACTGCTCAAATACTTGGATTCCGACGATCAAGTAGATCCACCTATGCAATCCTAGCCTTCCTAGAATTAAAGTTATACTGTATAGTCTTCAACTGACCCTTAATTAGTAGCACTCCTTTAACCTAGGCTCTAAATAACATCTGAAAAAAGAAGTTTAAATTAGTAACACTTCTTATTTTTTAATGGATATAAACGTTATCACTAGTCTCCCACTCCATAGGCCATTTAATGAAGTGAGAGACATTTTAAGATCAAAAATCTTACTGAATTATGAAAAAAATTGATTTTAGGCACTTAGACTAATTTATGGACTAAAATTATGTTGATTACAAGATTGATAAAGTACAATTGGAAGGTGATCTGTGTGTATTAGGGGAGGATTAAGAACTTACATGTAGAGTACGTGTTTGACATTTATATCACCATCTAGTAGAGAATGTCAGTAGATTGTATCTATATGTGAGAATTTTTTTTTTTAAGTATCGGTTTGTTAATTAGAGCTATAGAGATAACTACCCTAACACAATAATTAGTCAAAGTAACTGGAATTCATTACCTGTGGGAGGTATTAAGATAGAAACAGTAATATTACCTTAGACTTTGCCTAGTGAAGTACCTGATAAATAACAGGCAGTCAAAAAATGTTGCTTCCTTTTTGTGAGGGCCCCAATTTAAATGCCCCAGGAGATTGATGGTAAGAGAAAGAACAAGTGGTGATCTAAAATGATGAGGAAGAGTTTTGAGTGATGCTCGGTGAAAGAAATTTTAGAGTTGGGTAAATCTTTTCAGGATAGGTTGCTGGTGAGCTTTTTAAACAAGTATTTTCAAACTCTGTTCTGTAGTGAAGCAAGAGTTTGTAAGAGTGTAAATAAGGGAGAATGGCTGCCAGAGGCCTCAGAAACAGGAATCAATATGAGATGTATGGTCAACAGCAAGCAGACTTTTATGATTTAAGGGGGGGCATATTTTCAACAATATAAAATTAAATCTTCATACATGGTAGAAATAATATTTGGTAGACCTGTTTGCTTTGTATTTGCTGTAGAATTTTAAAAGCCTCTGTATGTTTCTGAGGAAGAGGTTAAAATAATAAACTAGTATTTAAAGAATATGATTACAACATGAATATGCAAGACAGTTCAAAAGAGGAAGTGAGGCAAAATAACTTCTTTATGTTCTGGATTTTCTCTCATAATAGTAACTATAAGTCTAAGTGGGTTTTTTTTTTTTTTTTTTAAGAAAACAAAATTTCATCTCTGTATAAGAGAAAATTATCTGCTATACTTTAAAATGAAATACTGTGTACACATTTATCTAACTACTAATTTTCTTACACCAATTGGAATTTGTTGGGGAGGTTAAGGGTGTTGATGATTTATTAATTTCAGAGGAATGAAGGTTCAGCTTTCGTTGGATCTGCCCCTTATATCAAGAACACTAATTAGATAACATAAGAGAGATTTGTTTGAATCCTCTCTCTGAAATGTTCAGTTCTTCCAGAGCAATGTTATATAAATGTTTACATGCATTTATCTATATCTCCCTGTTCTACAAAGGATTAATCAGTTGGTAAGCATGCATACAATAAATTGATGAAACATAACTAGATAAAAATTGCAACCAAATATACAGGTCAGGACCAAAGAAAAACTTAAAAGGTAGAAAGATATGCAGGGGCTCCTGGGTGGCTCAGTTGTTAAGCGTCTGCCTTTGGCTCAGGTCATGATCCCAGGGTCCTGGGATCAAGCCCCGCATCGGGCTTTCTGCTCGGCGGGAAGCTTCCTTCTCCCTCTCCCACTCCCCCTACTTGCGTTCCCTCTCTCACTGTGTCTCTCTCTGTCAAATAAATAAATAAAATCTTAAAAAAAAAAAGAAAGACCATATCCTTCTAAGTTATTATAGTAGAGATTCACACATGGTTTTAGCACAAAATTAAATAAAAATTGTAGTCAATGATGACTCTGAATATTTTATGTTAGAAAAATTTCAATTTTTTATAAGAAAACACTTGTATTTTTTCTGGAGCTTAAGTCTAAAAAAATTTTTCTTAGTGGTGTTTATGTAGGAAACAGAACATAGAGAAATTAATAACAATAAAAACAACTAAAATTGATTGTCCTTACTATGTACAAATCATCATGCTAACCATATTGCAGATATTATATCACTTGTTAATTTAGTTATATAATTTTTATTTTATAAATGAGGATAAAACAATTTTTGTTTACCCAATCACACAGCTAAAAGTAGTAGAGAAGTGATTTATTTTTTTCCTTTCAATAAACAACTCAGTTGCATCCCTATAAATAATAAAATGTTGCATTCCATAGCACTTCCAGCATTTCCCCATGGTATCTGAATATAGAATGTAAAACAAAACTCAGAATGTATGATCCAAGAATGGCTGTAATAAGGCTGCTTGGTAGTAGTTTTAAAATTAAAAAAGCATTTGATTAATTAAACAATGTATAGCATCCAATAAACATGGAAAGGTGTATTCGATACATTTGTAATAACACAAATAGAATCCTGTGAATGTCTCTGTCTGAACATTAACACACGCTATTGTAATTGTTGCCTGAATTATCTATTTCCTATTCTTTGGCAATTCTTGAAAATTTGAGCTTTTCTTATTCTTCTCCAGCATATCACACTGTGCCCGATATTTGTATACTCAAAAAGTTAGTAAATATATGCATCAATCAATCAACGTAAAAAAGCTTTTAAAGATTTTGTATTGGTGAAATTATATGTGTCCTAAGGAATAGTATAAATTATAAATGATAATTTCAAAACTGACCTTTGAACATTTGAAAGGAAAAATAATAACAAAAGGTAAGCACAATTAAATTTATCTAAACATACACGTTCAAATCATAAAGGTCATGAAGACATATGAAAAGCGAAGAAGAGAAAGGCATAGATGCTGTGATCGTCAGTATTCTCAAAACAGAAACATAAGTTTGGCTTTGAAGGAGGAGCAAACCATTATTTGGATGGTAAATTAATAAGCTTAGTGAAGAAAAGGCTTTGAGAACTCTGATTTGATTAGGCAACAAAAATGTCCAGATTCCTGAAAATTAAATGATGTGAACTTATTTATAAAGCATGACATAGCTTTCTTAATGTTACCATTTATTTTTCTAGATTGTTTTTCTTGAATGTCCCCCTAGGAGTTGCCCCCCCAATTGTATGTTCATTCTGGCATATTCTAGTATACTCCTCATAATATAGAGTACTGGTTAAAACTTTGGAGTCAAAAACTTGGGATTGACCCCTGGATATTGTATTTATTAATTATTGGTGAGGTAATTGACTTCTCTGTATCTGTTTTCCATCTGTAAAGTAGAGATGAAAGTATCAAGGTTGTGGTGTTTTTATAAAGATTGAAAGAAGTAATGCATGAAAAACACTCATTATGTTCATTATGGCTCTTGTTACCATTTGGAACTCTTGGTCCTATGTCTTGAAACAGGTTGCTTTCCTCTGCACAGACAATAACAAAACCATAAGGTGTTGAATACACTCTCCTGCTCATATACCACTGTGCTCTTAATACTCTTCCCAGCCAGAATATTTTAAGGAAGGAATTGAGGTAATGTAAACAGGATTATATTAGGTAAATGGAAAAAACATTGTCAAAGAAATATTTCCCAGCTTCTACCAGTAACAACAACACAAACCAACCACAAAAAGTATGTTCTTCAAAGGGAGATTCATTCATAGCTTTAGCCTAATTTTTAACCTCATTTTACCAACTCAGGACCCTGCTGTTCTCTTTATAGATGTCTCTTTCAAATCTTCCAGCCACATCTGGGGAAGTTCTACTTTTCCTCTATTCCTGCTTCCACTCATTAGATCTAGACTCAAACATTTCATACCTTTGAGTCATTCAATAAAAGGTAGAACCTTGAATGCCTGCAGAAATATCATTGTTATGACTGAATTGTTGATACCAAGTAGTGAGGAATTCTGTATCTCTGAGTGGAGTAAGATACGGGGTGGGAAGTTGGTACTGCAAGTTGCAAAGACTTTACAGATAGTATTAGTAGTATGAATTGCAGACACATTCTTTTTTCTTTTAAGAATTGTGCACATATCATCAAATGTCTACCAGAACAAGTCACAATACAGATGTATATGACCTGTGCAATTGTATATGAGACGTAGTAGGTTCTAAACTGGTAGATTTTGTCTGCCCTACAAAATCTTTCAAAAAATATGTCTATCGGGCGCCTGGGTGGCTCAGTTGGTTGAGCGACTGCCTTCAGCTCAGGTCATGATCCTGGAGTCCCGGGATCGAGTTCCGCATCGGGCTCCCTGCTCGGCGAGGAGCCTGCTTCTCCCTCTAACCCTCCCCCCTCTCATGTACTCTCTCTCTCTCTCTCATTCTCGCTCTCTCAAATAAATAAATAAATCTTTAAAAAAAATATGTCTATCAACAGATAAAAAACATAGGTTTACACATAAAAATCTTGATCTCAGAGTCCCTTGAAAAATGATAAAGACTGGCAACAATGATTAAGTAAACCCTTTACTTAGGATGGTGATGAAAAATAAAATATTTTCTTAAAAGCTTCATCTTTCTTCGGCTCCTTCAAGAGATAAGGGCAATTCATGATTAATAAGAGCATAGTTTAGTTTCTTTCTTCCTCGTCGTTGGCAAATTCCATAATAAGAATGTAACCATATTATTTCTTGATTCCTCGTCCCTTGATTAGGACTAAAATGCAACTTTGAACTGCCCGTTGTAGTAAAGCCTCAGTAAACTTTTGCCAAAAGTTTTTGTTCTCCTCAATCTTCTTATTAGTAAATTTAAGGAGGTTGGTGTAGTCTAGTACAATACTAAATCAATAAGTGCAGTAAATTTCTTGAAAACAAATCCCATTATCCTTATAAGATGCATGAAGTCAGTTTTATTTTCATTCTGTTTACTATTCTATCCCCAGTGCCTAGAAGAGTTCTTGCCTCATGCTAAGTGCCCAATAATTATTTGCTTAATGAATGAAAAAAATGTAAAATCACATGTGGGTCCATAAATAGATAAAATAATCACTTGATAACTGAATTTTTCACTTGTTGGGGGAGAGAAAAATAATAGAATTTAATGAGTTCCAATTAAGTTCCATATCCTGGAAGAGACTAACAATCCATATTTAATTTTATTTAATCCTCATAGCAACCCTTTGAAGCAGACATAGGAAACTGAGGTTCAGAGAACGTAGTATCTATCAGACCTTATGATTATCAAGTTGTGTTTCAACTCATACTTTTTTTTTTTCACAACCATACTCTTGAAGTGATTGCACTAATATTGAGATATTGTAACATAATGTTAAAAATAACATTCTTGAAATAAAGAGATGGTTTGCCAATGATCTTCACTATTCTTCCTTACCTGCATAAAAAATTATATGTTAAGAGTTGTATATGTGAACTTTGACCCCACCCATTCAACTCCAACCGGTGGTCAGGTCAAAAAAAAAAAAAAAGAAATTTTCATGAAAACAGAAGTAGGTTACTGTGCTATAGGATAGAGCATCATGTGGGACAAATAGAGTAATTACAGAAATTATAAATGGAGAAAGACCTAAGTTTATTCCCTTTGATTAATTACCTCATTAGAGGTCATTTTCTTTTCTCAATATAGCTGATTTAGTGGATGAGAATTTCTTCTACTTTCATTGCAGGCTTCTGAACTTTATTCTTTCTAAGATTTATTTATTTATTTACTTGAGGGGGAGGGGCAGAGGGAGAGAATCCTCAAGCAGCTCCCCACTGAGCAGTGAGCCCCATGCAGGGCTCCATCCCAAGACCCATGAGATCATGACCTGAACCAAAACCATGAGTCAGAAGCTCAATTGACTGAGCCACCCAGGCACCCCAGGTTCCTGAACTTTAGAAGGGTAATCTGAACCAGTACACAGCCCACAGAAAGTACACATAGAACATGCTTTAGAATTACATTGCCTTAAGCAGTAAAGGGAAACTTTTATTATATTATACTCTCTTCTTTTTATCTTTGTATATTCAGCATAATAAAATCTAGAATGCCAAAACCATGATATGAGTCTTCAGAAAAGAAGGCAAGAAGTAAATAACTCAATCTTCTGGAAGTCTAAACTCTAGTCAAACAGCTTCCCCCAAATCATTATCTATCTTTTATCTGTAATCCAGCAAAATTCAAAAGATAAGTGTCAGATAAGAGTTTAAACCCAGAACTTTGAAAGCAATGAAGGGTATAACCTGGCACCAAATGGCTTTGTGGTAGGAAAGCTGGAATTGTGGTTGGGACATTGCAATAATAAGATTAAATTATTTGGGGATTCTGAACCTTTCTTTCTTTGGACATGATGAGACATAGGCATGTCCTAATTCTTCAAAATCAAGACAAACAGATGAAGTAATGAGTAAAATAGGGTGTCTACTGAGAATAAGATGTGTGTGGGGACAGCTTCCGTTAGAAAAAAAATTAATTGCCTTTGGAGTTCTAATTTGATTATTATTTGATGGAATCAGTAATTTGGCTAGCTTCTATGGATTATTTCTCTAAGATCTTACCAAAGACCGTTCATATTTTTGAACAATTACTCCTCTTCATGGTCAAGAGTGTCTGTTCTCTTCTAACTGTGATGTTATATTTGCTGAACTATTTATAAATTAAAGAATTTAGATTAGGTGGACCAAAAAAATGTTGTTAAAAAAAAAAAAACAACTCCACATTTGATAGGATTTACATGTTTAGAAGTTCTAAAATCAATTACAACTTTCTAAAATTCATAAGCAGCAGAATCTCTGTGGATATTTGATGACAAAATTGATTTAATTTGGGGAAGATAGAAATATTCTTACCTCAGTGAAATACAGTGATTTCATTACTGGGTATAGTTTACTATAGAGACCCAGTACTGTGTCAAGACAATTTCATCAAAATAAAATTACAAAGCTAGAAACGCTTATTCTATGTCAAATGGACTACTGATATTTTTTATCCCATGTTGATTATCCAAATTCTTAATATAGCTAGTCCCTTATTTACAAACATCTGATTTAAAAACAAACTCCTCTGGGGCACCTGGGTGGCTCAGTTGGTTAAGCGTCTGCCTTCGGCTCAGGTCATGATCCCAGGATCCTAGGATCGAGTCCCGCCTCAGGCTCCCTGCTCCACGGGAAGCCTGCTTCTCCCTCTCCCACTCCCCCTGCTTGTGTTCCTTCTCTCGCTGTGTCTCTCTCTGTCAGATAAATAAATCTTTAAAATAAATAAATAAATAAATAAATAAATAAATAAAAACTCATCTGATTATTGACATTTACAGAGTCAATTGTTGCTACAAATGCCACTTTCAATCAAAATTTGTTTTTGAATACATCTGACCAGAAATTATTGCTTTTGGAAGTTTGTTCTTATCTACCAAAGTAATTAACCCACTTTGGTATAGACATACAGATTTAATTTTCTACTTAATTATTTATTCTCCTGAGACTTCGGAAGAATAAGAAAGCCCAGAAATCAGAATCAAAAAGTGTGTGGTTCATGACACATATGAAAATTTCATGGAATTTAAACAACCATCTTTGAGGTAATTTTTATAGTAAATGTTTTGAACTCTAGACAACTTACTCAAATACTAAAATTTGGAATCCATTTTATTAATTACTTCTAGAATGTCTTCTTCAAACTTCTATAGAGATTTTGTGAGAGCAATCCTTATGATAAAACATACTTTACAGTAGTGTATGACTCAGTTTGAATTGCTATCTCTTTATGGATTTTCCAAGCACATTACTCCACATATTTGGAAGAATTACAGTAAATTGAACCAGGGTGTTATATTAGAGGGGTTTGGTAGGTAAATTATCCTTTATAAAGGTATGATGTTTTATAAAGTTTTTTTGTTTTGTTTTGTTTTGTTTTACATTGGAATGTACTTAATGCACCTCTAAATAGGGATGTAGCAGTCAACTAATGATTCTGGTCAGTGTGGCAATTTGGGCAAAGATGCTAACAATAGAACACAGATAGATGTTGTGATAAAAAGGCTCTAAGGAAAAAGAAGACAGAGAGTATAAGAGTCTAAAACTAAAAGCACTGATTTTTTTTGAATGAAGAAAGGTACAAAATAGAAAAGAAAAAAGATGTCTCAGAGGAAGAAAATAATTACATTTTATCCTTCTACTTCACAAAGGTTATATAGGTGACCTGTAGAGTAAGTTAGAATAAGTTGGTCACGCAACCAAGAACACACTCAATATAGCTGAATAATCCAATCCACAAGTCACAAACAGAAGATAGTAGGTAAGACATTGAGAAGCATGATAACAGGTGACATAGGACAGAAGCTTTACAATAAGCCACAGCTGCAAGATACCTCAAATAGCCAAAGCAGTCTTGAGAAAGAACCAAGCTGGAGGAATCATGCTTCTTGAATCCAAACTATATTACAAAGCTATAGTAATCAAAATGGTATGGTATTGTCATGAAAATAGACACAGACACCAATTGAACAGAATATAAATTCCAGAAATAAACCCACACATCTATAATCAACTGATCTCTGACAAGGGTGCCAAGAACACTCAATGGGGAAAGGATATACCTTCCATAAATTGTGTTGGAAAACTGAATAGCTACATGCAAAAGAGTGAAACTGGACCCTTATCTTACACCACTCATAAATATTAGTGTAAATTGAAATAAATACTTAAATGTAAGATCTGAAACTATAAAACCACTAGAAGAAAATATAGAGGAAAACCTCTTTGACATTGATCATGATAATGATTTTTTGGATGTAACATCAAAAGCAAAAATATATAGTGGGACTACATTATAATTATCAAACTAAAAAGCTTCTGCACAGCAAAGGAAACAATCTACAAGATGAAAAGATAACTTATGTAATGGGAGAAACTGTTTGCAAATTAGATATCTGATAAAAGTTTACTCTAAAATAAAGTCATACAACCAAATAGCAAAAAAATAATCTGACCTAGAAATGGACAAAGAACCAGAATACACATTTTTTCCAAGGGAGACATACAAATGACCACATGAAAAGGTACATGAAAAGTTGTTCAGCATCATTAATCATCAAGGGAATGCAAATCAAAGCCACAGTGAGACATCATTTCACACCTGTTAGGAAAAAAACTAATTATCCATCAGTTGATGAATGGCCAAGAAAATGTGATATCTATATATCTATAGAGAGCTATCTCACACACTGGAATGTTATTCAGCCATAATGAAAAAAAAAGACAATCCTGCCATTTATGACAACATGGATGAACCTGGAAGGCATTGTGCTAAGGCATTATAAAAAAGCCAGACAGAAAGACAAATAGGGCATGGTATCACTTATGTGTGGAATATTAAAAATAAATAAATAAATAAATAAATAAATAAATAAATAATGAAATAAAATAAAAAAGTCAAACTCATAGAAACAGAGTAGTTGCCAGAGACTGAGGAGTGGGGGAAATGAATAGATATTGGTCAGTTTTTATTTAAATTCCAGTTGGCTAACATACAGTGTAATATTAGTTTCAGCTGTACGATATAGTGATGCAATACTTCCATACAACACCCAGTGCTCATCACAAGTACACTTCTTTTTTCTTTTGCTTTGAGATTTTATTTAAATTATAGTTAGTTAATATATAGGGTAATATTGGTTTCAGGAGTAGAATTTAGTGATTCATCACTTACATATAACACCCAGTCTCATCATAAGTGCCCTCCGTAATACCCATCACCCATTTAGCCTATCCCCTGCCCACCTCCCTCCATCAACCTTCAGTTTGTTTTCAATAGTTAAGAGTTTCTTATGGTTTGCTTCCCTCTCTCTCTCTTTTTTTCCCTTCCTCTTCCCTGTCCTTCCCTTCCTCAAAAACATTCATCTGTTTTGTTTCTTATATTCCACATATGAGTGAAATCATACGGTATTTATCTTTCTGACTGACTTATTTCACTTAGCATAATACACTCTAGCTCCATCCACATCATTACAAATGGCAAGATTTCATTCTTTTAATAGCTGAGTAATATTCTGTGGTGTATATATACCAACTTTTCTTTATCCACTCATCAGTTGATGGACATTTGAGCTCTTTCCATAATTTGGCTATTGTTAATAATGCTGCTGTAAACATTGGGGTGCATAGACCCCTCAAATCAGTATTTTTGTATCCCTTGGGTAAATTCCTAGTAGTGCAATTGTTGGATAATATGGTAGTTCTATTTTTAACATTTTGAGGAAATTCCATACTGTGTTAAGACCCCAAATAGCCAAAGGAATCTTGAAAAAGAAAAGCAAAGCTGGAGGCATCAAAATTCCAGACTTCAAGCTATATTAAAAAGCTGTTACCATCAAGACTGTATGGTACTGGCAAAAAACTGACACACAGATAAATGGAACAGAACAGAAAACACACAAATAGACCCCCAACTATTTGGTCAACTAATTTTTGACAAAGCAGGAGAGAATATCCAATAGAAAAAAGACAGTCTCAACAATAAATGGTGCTGGGAAAACTGGACAGCAACATGCAGAAGAATGAAACTGGACCACTTTCTTATACCATACACAAAAATAAATTCAAAATGGATGAAGGACCTAAATGTGAGACAGGAAACCATCAAAATCTTAGAGAAGAACACAGCCAGCAACCTCTTTGACATGGGCCATAGCAACTTCTTATTAGACATGTCTCCAGAAGCCATGGAAACAAAAGCAAAAATGAACTATTGAGACTTCATCAAGATAAAATCTTTTGCACAGTGAAGGAAACAATCCATAAAACTAAAAGGCAACCTACAGAATGGGAGAAGATATTTGCAAATGACATATTTGATAAAGGGTTAGTATTAAAAATCTATAAAGAACTTATCAAACAAGTGACCTCCTTAATCCCCATTACCTATTTAACCCATCTTCCCACCTACCTCCCCTCTGGTAACCATCAGTTTGTTCTCTATAGTTAAGAGTCTGTTTCTTGGTTTGCCTCTCTTTTTTTTTTCTCCTTATGTTCATTTATTTTGTAATACATATCTATTCTGGATTTGTATTCTTAACTCCTAAAAAATAAAAAAAAAGAGAATAAGGGAATCAATACACAGTATAAAAACTGAAGTATCCAATTTTTGCACTTTAAGTGTTCTTTATCCTGAAGACAATTACTGTTAGTGAATTAAGTTTATTTTTAAGGCTATGTGAGAAGGCAATAAAATTGTTCTCTTTAAATAGCCAAAGCTTGAAATAACAGAGACAATGCAAACTATGATTGGTGAATTTAGTTGATTTCCTGTACACTTAGCTCATCTGGGGCCTTATAATTAGTGGTATCCCTTAAATAACCTACATGTTATATTTATTTTTTGAATTAAAAAAAAGAATTAATTCACAGTTTGTGTTTTAACTTTGTGATTTCAGAAGTATATTAAATGTATGATCCTTGGAGCTCCTGGGTAGCTCAGTCATTAAGCATCTGCCTTTGGATCAGGTCTCGATCCCGGGATTCTGGAATCAAGCCCACATCAGTCTCCCTGCTCAGCAGGAAACCTGCTTCTCCCTCTTCCACTACCCCTGCTTTTGTTCCCTCTCTCACTGTGTCTCTCTCTGTCAAATAAATAAATAAAATCTTTAAAAAAAAATAAATGTATGATCCTTGAGTAGTGAGAATAAAGTGGCTCATTGCATTATTAAGATTTCACATTCATCTATCACAAAATCAGGAAAATATTTACTTTTTGGTTTTTGGTGACATTTTTTGAAAAATTTTCTTGAAAAGATTTGCTTCAGATGGAAAAAAAATAGTCTTAGTTTTTCTCTTTTTTCCCCAAATACTTCTTTGTTATTATCCTGTTTGGCAGAAATAAATGTGCAATATTTTATGAAATCAAGTTGGGCCCCATGATTGTGCTGGTGCAGGGTGTCTAGAGGATTTAGCATATGCCAACCCATATGTCATTTATGTGTTTTTCATTTTAAGCACACTGGGATGAATCTATTCCTTCGAAGAGTGTGATATAGTTTCTATTGCCATGGAAGCCTGTGTGGGTTTGAAAGTGTGGGTTTGGCAGGTGGGGGTGGGATATCATCGGCTTTTAGTAAGAAATGTCTGAAAACCTGATTTTCAAATTGTGAGTACTTTGTTTTTCTCACCTTTAACTTACTTTCTAGCAGACATATAATCTTACTATAATATCGCTGTAATATGTTTCAGAATATGTGAACGTAAATCCACACATTTTAAAAATATTGGGCCCAAATCATTCTCATTATTTAAAATTAACATTTTAATTCACTATATTTTCTGTTAAAATATATTTAAAGACTAACAGTAAAACAAGACAAAATTTGTTATTAATTATGATTGTAAAGTATTATTTAAGCCTTTATATTTTCCAAATATATGAAGACAATAGAGTGTCGTATTATCCTAATATAAATATCCCTTTAAAAACTGATGTGATAATCTCTATTATTATTTATAATAATACATGCTTTACTATGCTTTTGTTCAATGTTCAAATTATCTTATAGTAGAAAATAAATTAATTCTCTTTGTCATCTTTAAATAAGCATTAGATGTGCATTATCCTGGAAATGAGAGTTGTGGATATGAGCTCAGAACCTTCCCTTGCCTTTTTTTTTTTTTTTTTTTCCCCTTGCCTTTTAATAGCACCGAATGCCCAGGTATTTAAGCGCTGTATGTGGACTATTGATTGGCTTTTTCTGTACTGCTTCTAGATGTTCAGTCTTGTAGATATTGAGTCTTAGACTCACACACAGTTCAGGATTGAATCAAATCCTTTATCTCTACTTCTCCATATTACAGAAACTTGTCCCTGAAAAAAATATTCTAAATAACTAAATCATTGAAAGATGTATAGATAGATATAAATACATGAGAGAGATTGAGAGAGAGAAGGAGGAAAGAAGGAAGGAAGGAAGGAAGGAAGGGAGGAAGGAAGGGAGGGAGGGAGGAAAGTAGGGAAGGAGGAAGGAAGGAAAGGAGGGAGCGAAGGAGAGGGAGGAAAAATAAAGAGGGAGGAACCTGACATTGAATAAGTTAATAAATTCTACTTTAAATTAATTGATGTAATAACATTTAGATCAGAAAAGGGGAAAAAAGTGCTACCCTTAACAGTTGTGTTAAGCCTTCCTCCTTTCTGTCTCTCTCTCAAGTCTCCTTCAACTCTTCATATACAATTTATCAACAGGAGATATTTTTCAGTGTTCTTGTCATTAAAATATTCTCCCTGGGACCATTCAGATGAAACTTTACAAAAAGACATGAAAACTTATTAGGTTCATTCTATTTATGTTTTGTTAAAAATCACAATATGAGGGTTTACTTTGTGTATGTAACAACTGGTTTATAAATGAGAAGGCTGGAGAGGCAGTTCTTAAGAAGGGTATTTCTTTCTGAATTTTCCACTAATTGTCTATTAGGCTTTAATTTCTGACCTACAGGAGAACAAATTGGTTTCTACGTTGTTTTATGGGATCCAGTCTTGAAACACTCTCGTTTAATAGTTTCACATATGTACCCTCTATATGTAAAAGATTAAAGCTTAAATACATGAAGTGTATTTCATGAAATGAAGCAATCAAAAATATGTATTGAGTAGCTGAACCACAGATTTTATTCATCTTTTCATTTATTTATTCAGTCCTTTATTACATTTGGCAAACATTTCTTCTTCTTGCAGCCAAAATGCAAAAATCCCTGTGGGGGCAAAGAGGTAGTAGAGGTGACCATGAGAGAATACCAACAGAAGGAGAAAAGTAAGCAAAAGTAAGGTGAGATGAGGTGAGATTGGAGGAGGATGAAATGTTGATGATGGAGAGGGTGAAAAACCACGAAGGAAGGGACATGACCAAGGCAGCAAAAGCATTGGATCTCTGCCTTCTTGTCAATTTATACTTTCTCTTCTTTGCTGTGCTTGAAGCATCCTTATTTTTGAGAGTTGGCTTTCCAGATATTCTCTTTTGTTAAGTTGAAATATGAAAAAGATTTAGTACATGATATACCATCCTCTTAATTCCTAACACACTCCCTGAATGTATCTAGCCTCATACCATACCATTTCTATTTTCAAGCAGGTTGCACTTACTGTACATGGTTTCTATATCTGTACATTCTTCCCTCATTTGGTAACTAACAAGTAAACAGATAAAATATGTTCCTAGCAGGCCATAAATTATATGGTACACAAACAAACTAGCAATTCATACGAAACCTTAAAGATTAATCCTTATCCAAGTGCCTGTATAGAACATTAAATTATGAATAGCTATGGTTATAGAAAATCATTTAAATTAAGGCATTCACAATAGTATTTTTTAATCCAGTGAAATTTATCAAAAACAAAAGGAATTCAAGTTCTTGTGTATATACAAAGATGAATCTTATTAAGGAATATTATCAAATTATATATCATGGAAGTATTTGATTTACATTCTGCTTTTGTAAAGATCTCTCTCAATCCTCTGTTGACTTTATTAATTGCTTCTGTGAAATGTAAGCAGGGGTTTAATAGGTTGTTACACCGCAAGGTCTTTTTCAAAGTGGTTCTGTACTTGTTCATCTCAATTCATCTTGAATTTGTGTTTATTATTTTGGAGTTCAATGTGTATCTCTCTCTGATTAGATTGGAATGTGGTGTTTAAACTGTTCTAGATGATAATTGGCCTTAGCAAGACAGCATCTAAAAATAAAATCAGAAAGTCAAATAAATCTCTAGCTCATTATTCTAAGAAAAAGAAAGGGGGGGCTTTATTTTTAAAGGAGCACAAAAATCTGTCATTCTTTGTGTTCTATCCTTTTATGAACCATGATTTCAATAAAATTTAACTGAATGTATTACTAAGGATATTTGTTCACAATACCTGGTTCTCCCCTAAGTTCTTTCCATTTCAGGACAGCTGCAATGTTTGTGTATTCTACTTTGTTAGATTTGCCATTTTTCTCCTTTGGTTGTCATTTGGCAGTTGATCCAATATTTTCTATAACATCGACTATATTTTGTATCACAGGAAAATACAGAATACTGAATCCTCAAAGATGAGGAAACGTTGCTCGTTTAAGTTACTGATGGTCCAATGACAGATATATAATCAATGATTATAATAATGTAAGAATGATGACAGAGGCTTGTCATAGCTGGCATAAGAGGCTTGTGGCCTGAGCCTTGTCTGGGGAATTCTTCCATATTCTAAGTGTTAGCACAACACAGTATGGCACACTACCTAAAATATGTATTTCATTAGAAACTTTAAAGTTTCCTTTGCTTGATCTTTCTTTTTTTCTAATAGTGCAATCCATTTCCATTTATGAATTTAAAGTTCATGGTCTTAAATATCTATTATTTGCCCTTCACTGAATGAATCATGATGTCCTTCTTGTCCTTTCATGTTTAAGTTGTAAGGGAATTCAGAGGGAAAAGTAAAAAGAACAGATAGATTAATGGTTGGAGACGTCACTCAACAAAGTGGCAGGAATATGCCAGAACCATTCAGAACATAATCACAGAAGTAGCAACAACAAATATCAGCTTCCTAAGCCAATTTCTCTATTGTCTCACTTTGAACTGAGTTTTCAAGGCTAGGACTTAGAGTATACTTAAAATCCTCCACTCCTGAAGTTTACAATAGAGGAAATGTATTGATGTGAGAGAGCTGTCTCAATAGTAGTGAGGGTTAACTCCCTTACTCCATTACCAACAAAAAAGATAAACAGAAAAATCCCAACTGTCCATATGACAAGCCCAAAATCAGACACCTGTGTGGCAAATATGCATAGCAGTGAGCACCACAGATGCTCTATATTTAGTACAAACCATATGCTCAATGATTTACTTAAATTGGATTGGGAGGATGATCCACTATAGAAAAAGTCCACAGAGCAATTAAGGAGCAACATGTTTTCCTGCTCTCATCTCGTCTTCCCTCCTTTAGTCCCAGATGTTACAAGCACTACAGAGACATTAGTCAATTTGTTAATTTATTGTCAGATTGTTAAGGGTTTATGAAGATTTTGACCCATTTTGCTGTATTCATCTTGGCAGCAAGATTAATTTAATTAGAACTATCATGGGGACAAAAGGAACACAGTAGGATCTCATGCAATTTGAATGGCTTAGTACTTTCACCAGGCACTCTAAGCATTTGTGCATTCCCAGTCTTCAAGTGTGTGATTGCTCTGGAGAAAAGAAGGAATAAAAGAAGCTAGCATCTATCAACATTTCCTACATGTCATTT
>NC_138370.1:154100083-154128277 GCF_054177405.1 Leptonychotes weddellii | reverse complement strand
CAGGATCGAGTCCCGCATCGGGCTCCCTGCTCGGCAGGGAGTCTGCTTCTCCCTCTGACTCTCCTCCCTCTCATGTTCTCTGTCTCGCATTCTCTCTCAAATAAATAAATAAAATCTTTAAAAAAAAAAAAAAAGACGTGGACTCCTTGAGTCTAGGTTTCCCCATCGAATAATGGGGAAGTT
This sequence comes from Leptonychotes weddellii, assembly GCF_054177405.1. Taxonomy (NCBI): domain Eukaryota; kingdom Metazoa; phylum Chordata; class Mammalia; order Carnivora; family Phocidae; genus Leptonychotes; species Leptonychotes weddellii. The sequence continues at coordinate 154,128,094 of NC_138370.1, read as the reverse complement.
CTATGTCCATACTAGTTGACAGTATTATTGCATAGATCAAATAGAATAATTTGTATAAAGTGTTTTCAATATCATAATAGGCAATGCTATATTAGGATTACTATTTTCTAATATATCTTTATGTCACCTCTCCAGCTAGATTCCAATTTCCACAAGAATAGAAAATATGGTATAGATAATAATATAATACTAATACAGATACTTCTAATACAAATTTAGGACAAGTAATCCCCATTAAATATATCTTGAACCAAACTGATTTGTACCTACTTAAATACTCTCTGTATATGAAAGTTGCCAGGTACAAAATACAAAGCTCAAAGAATTGTCAAAGAATTCGGAGGAAAATAAATATACTAAACCAGTGGTTCTGAAAATGTCTTCAATAGACCAACAGTATCAGAATCACCTGGGAACTTGTTAGAAATCCTGCAAATCCTCAATCTCTAGCTCTGATCTAGTGAATTAGAAACTCCAGGGTTAGACCCAAACAATCTTATTTAATAAGCTCTCCAGCTGATTCTGATGTATGCTAAACTGTGAGATCTACTGCACTAAACAACAATGATATGTTGGAAATAATTGTGTAATTATATAGAATACCCTTCAGGGGTTTTGGGGTATGAGGGCCACCATCATTCCACAACAATAATTGAATTATTTTAATGAAGGAACTGCAGTAAAATTCATATTAAAAAAATCCCATAATAGAGTCTTAATCCTGAGTGCAGCACTGTCCAGTAGAACTTTTTGCAATGGTAGAAATAGTTTATATCTGGGTCATCCAATTAAAATGTGGCTAATGTGGTGAGAAAAAAAATTAAGATTTATTTATTTTAAAGAGAGAGAGAGAAAGAACAGGGGAGGGGCAGAGAGAGAGGGACCGAATCTCAAGCAGACTCTCCGCTAAGCGCAGACCCCCTACTCGGGACTGGACCTCACAACCCTGAGATCATGACCTAAGCCAAAATCAAGAGCCAGATGCTCAACCAACTGAGCCGTTCAGGCACTCTGTGACTAGGAAAAATTTTAATATTATTTAATTATAGATAATTTCTATTTAAATAGCTACATGTGGCTAGTGGCTACCATATTAAACAACACAGCTCTAGTAACTCTCTAATGGAGACTATTAAATATTGCATGAAGATCTTTAACATCACATAAAATGGGACAATTTCTTAAATGGCACAAAGTGCAATGAGAGGGGTTAAATCCTAGAGAAAGTGGCATTCCGGTTGAGCCCTGGTGAGTGCAAGAGAATTTCAAAAACTAGACATGCGAGGGATAATAGGCAAAGGCCATGACATAGGAGAAAAATGCCATGGAATACAAGGTGCAGAAATCGCCCAAATCAGTTTGTGTGCAAAGTGTATGTTGTGAAATTGTGGAAAATAAAGATGGAAACGTCCATGCATGCACAATATGAAAACCTAAAAAGTTTGGGTTTTATTCACTATTCTTTAAAAATAATGAATGTTGCAGGCAAAGAAATGACAGTTGGGAAGATGCATCAAGTGATAGACGGAAACAAGAAATGAGGCAGGAGACTCAGTTGAAATGTAAATTTGGGGCAATGAGAGGACTCATTGAGCCATGTTTCAGCTTAATTAAATAACTCTTTGAGTACCTATTTTAGGTCCAGCATTTGCTAATACACCAGTTATCAATATTCATAAAATCACACAAGGTACTGGTTTAAAAAGTTGATTTCTAGATTTCCCACTAGATGCACTAAATCAAAATCTCCACATGTGGGCTCAAGAATCTATAAAATATTCAGCAACACTAGTGGTGACTGTGTAGAGCATATTTTAGAACTACTGAGCAAGTGATAAATAGTAAGAACCTGACTTAGATGGGTCATGTCTATAATTAAATAAATACATAATATGTAGTGATTTAACTACAATGTTTGCTGACCTTATGACTTGCACTGATTTTAAGTTCTTTGTTTCTCTGCCATACCATCCTCATAAGATTAATGGACTCTGAGAACCAGCTGTGTGAGCTTTTTAATTTAAGGGGTCATACAAAGTGACATGTCAGATTAAGTCCACGATCTCCACAATTTAACCTAAAATCATTTTCACCTGAAGTAGCCAGATAATTTGGGAAAGCGAATTGGATGTTAAACTGTTTAAATGATCACATCAGCTTGATACATTACTATGTGGTCAGATATATCCCTAGTGTGTACTCCCAGTGTATTCACATTCCCCATTTTGCAATTTGAGGAGTCATTATCTTCTGCTCCACTTGTAATTGGGACTGTTCTTATTAGAAGATGACACTGTGTGAAATACTCTTCTATAGTCTCTTTCTATGGGAGAAGGGCACTAAAACAGTAGCATGAATGCGTTTCCAGGCACTTCTGATTGCATAGTTAAGGATATATAACAAAAGGAATATATATACATATATATATGTATATATATTAATATACCTTGTGTTGGTATATCTTGCACCCTCTCAGCTAGTTAAGGATTTATAACAAAGAGAAATATTTTCTCTGAGTCCCTTGCAGCCTATTTAGATCTAAGAGATTGAGAGATTGGGGGCATGTCATTCAACTCAGTAAAAAAAAAAAAAAAAAGGAGTGGGGTAAAAAGTTTCTAAATGTGATGCTGATGGAAGCAAGGTCTATTGTCTTGTAGGCCCTTATTTTCACTATAATTATAGTTTGGAATACCAAAATCACAATGTTACAGTAATCAGCCTGGGAGTGGTAGCAATTCCAATGGTGCGTCTCCGGCAGGAGGAAGCAAAATGAAAGGAGTCCCTTCTTCCTTCTCAGCCACACTGCAATAACTTGTCCTGTTCACAATCTTCATTTGAAGGTAGGTGATTGAATTGTGAAACATAGACATTTCCCCAACTTCATTTTACCAGCAATGAATTCTATTTCCTGCATGTTGAAGTAACTTCTGTTAATATATTGCTTTTGATATAGGAAATGAGAGTAACGAACACACTTTATAAAAATGGGTACACATTCCCACTTGGATTACAAAATGATGTTCCTCCTACCTGCTGCAATTGATTAAGAGTAAAATAGCATTCATCAGGGAACTCTAGCACTGTAAATTTCTCTGGCCCCATGGTGTGTTAAAGATTTTTCTCCCTATAATTTAATTCTGTTTACTATTTGCATATTGCTTATGCATCATGGATGCTGAAAAATTGGGAATCTGCAGCCAGAAAATAATATAACAACAAACATTTACATTCCTTACATTAAATATTTACAAAATCTTAAAAACTGCTTAGAGCTTCTTCCATTTTTAATTATAATTATGAAAGTGAAAACTGTTCAGTTTTCCTCTGAAGAGATACTTTACTATGCACTGAAATAGTTTCTTTTTTTTAATAATGCTAGTCAATTGTCATTTCTTAATACAACTCTGTGGCTACTCTGTGCAATTTCATAGCTCAACCAAAACATTCAGTGCAAAATACTTAATTCACATACTAACAGTGGAGTTATGCAAAAAAAAAAATCCATGTGAACTTAGTAAATAATAAAACAGCAAGTTGACTATGTTTTAATGGACTTTTAAACATGAGTTAATAGTGTTTTTTTCTAAGAATTATTTCTTCTTATGTTTGGAATTGCTGAGCTCTGTGAAACAGAAAAATGTTCTCTTTTCTACATCCTTCTAGTATACCACATTTTACACAGTCATTTTGCAATGGCAATATTATCACATATTTCCACCCTCCCATCTACCCACTTCTTGAAAGTTGGAGCAAACTTCATATTTTAAAACGAAGTTAACATTGCACAATTATAATGGCCCATTTATTTTAAGCTGTATGCTCATGACCATTTTATGAGAGCAATAGAGTAAGCTCAGCTTTGACTACGAATAAAATTTAGTAAGTAAATTCGACATAAGTAATGAGTTGTGTACATCTAATCTTGTTGAACAGCAATCAGGCATACCTGATAAGAAATTTTTTTAAAAAATGATCATAACCAGAAGTGCTTTTACAAATAAAACTATCTTTATATATTTAAATATTTTCTCTATATGTATAATTAGCAATGAGATATACGTAATTGAACCTACAATTTAGACACCATCGACTCTTAGGTCAATTTAGCATTGGTGGCTACTTTCTTAGTCTTTTCATCCTAGACCTCCAACACACCTTCCTCCCAAAATTGTTAACCCAGTGTCTGCTTTTTGCCTTTCCTTAATGCATTTCTGAAGAAACAGCCCATCCAAATTCTTCTAAGTTCCAGACATCTGGCGTATATGAGTTCTGGTGGTCTAAATCTAGCAAGAATTCTATAGCTCAAGCCTGCCCAGTACTGATACAACCTCAGCAGTGCAGCTATAGGATGTGGTGTATCTAGTAAAGCTTAGATGAGAATTCAAGGAAGGTCAGCCATTGGGCCATTTTGTACTCCTCAGGGATGATAATAGTTCGAGTTCAGAGGCCTTACATTTTATATGCAAGGTAGGAGAAAGAGCAATTATCTCTAGAAAGATTAAAAACTCAATCAAATCCCATAAAACAGTAAGAGAACAGGGAAGTATATTTAAAAGGCTGCTATGTAAAAAAGAAAGCAGAAAATACAGTGAGCACTCAGAAGGAAAAACAGTTGGTTCAAAATTCTCAGGAAAAAACATTGAAATGGCCTTGATGCAAGGATGGGATATATATACTCTGGGGAAAGGTAGTCTCTTAACGGACATATCTCTTTGCTAGATACTTTATAAATTATACTACTTTTTCCAGCATTTAGGTGTTAATGGCTCACGACTCACATGTTTGTGAAATATCTGGAGGTAACCATGTAATGAACAGCACTATTAGTAGTGAGGATTGAAAAGCAAACACCTTTGATCCCGTAAGAAAATTGAAATCATTCTTTTTTCAAGGAAACATGCATGAATTAAAAGACCTAAATTTCCATTAGAGACAAATTTCCTCTAGGGAGTTCCTAAGCTACTTACTAAAACAAATGGGGACTTTGAGAAAAGACATGCTACGCATTTGCTTTAGAAATTTAGATTTCTGGGGCGCCTGGGTGGCTCAGTCCTTAAGCGTCTGTCTGCCTTCAGCTCAGGTCATGATCCCAGGGTCCTGGGATCAAGCCCCGCATCGGACTCCCTGCTCAGCGGGAAGCCTGCTTCTCCCTCTCCCACTCCCCTGGCTTGTGTTCCTGCTCTTGCTATCTCTCTCTCTGTCAAATAAATAAATAAAATCTTAAAAAAAAAAAAGAAATTTAGATTTCTATCCAACAACAATTTGCTTCTCTAGGAAAAATTTCAGATAAATTACACAGTCCTACTTACCTTGTGTTGCTTCTATGGCTGTTTAAACCCTAATGGAGTTCATTAAGTGCTTCAAAGGAAGCCCAGAGAAATGGAATATGTCCTTTCTTTTTTAACATATGGACCCTACTCTTTAGTACTGGAATTGCATTTTATATCTGGTTTGGAACTCAGTTCTTGAGAGCTAAACATAATCATCCTTAATCCTTTTCGCTGCTTACTTTTTACTTTGAAGAGTGGGGAGAAAGGTGCTTTTGAGTTTGCTCTCCAATCTCTGCTTCTTTAAAGAGTGAAGGTGAATAATCTATATTTCAAAGAAAGATGACCTTTACTTGATTTAATGGAATCTCTGTTTCAATATCTGAAATGAGAAAGTGATTAAAGCGTTGGTTGATAGGCAAGATGTATTTTAGGAATAGATAAGCATAAAGGTCAGACACTGTCAGAAAGGATTTTGACTTTCTTTAATATTTAAGTATTTCATATGAATCATGGTTTATACATTAATAGTATATTTTTAAGTTTGATTAAATGTCCTGCTTTTTTGTATAATTCAAAATTGGGTTCTGACATAAGGTAAAGATACTGGGCATGGCAGATATATTTTCATTAGGATTTTCATAGAGACTGGATCTATTCTGTTCTCATAAGAGCATATGTGAAGGTAATGGTCATTTGATTCACTGCTTTGGATAGTTTAAAATTCTGTTTGACATATACCTAAATTATAATTAATTTGAATTTCAATAGCCATGTTTTGAGTGTCATCTATATTCAAGGATTCTCTCTCAATAAATTAATAGGAGAATAAATATCTAACATTTGCTGAGGTCCCATTGGGTATCAAATGTTTTTTATAGCTGCTTTACAGGTATCAGTTAATTTAATATGCACCTGGACTAATATTTGACCCATAATAAAGAACTATTGAAAGAATGAGTGAGCAACTTTTTGAAGCAGGTTTTTCATCGTCCTCATTTTATAGATGAGAACTCTGTGACACAGAGAAGTTAAATAGTTTGCCCAAGATTATAAAACGAGTAAATGAGGATGCTAGTTTCAATACAGGTTTCAAGCTACAGCATAAAATACTAACCATGATGCTGTCATGTGTTCTTAATATTAACAATAGCATATAACTTATATTTACTTAGCATTTTATATTGTACAAAACACTTTTGCTCACCTTTCATTTATCCCTAATAACATTGCCAAGTATGTATATTTTCCTCTTTTAAAGGTTTCCAACTACACTAGTTCTTACTATCTATACTTTACAGGTAAGTGCTTGGATGATTACCCAAATTACTATAGTATAAGGTGGAATATATATAAAGTGACAGAATAAATGTATAATGACAACTCCTAGGGGATTTAAAGGAGAAATTATAGCCTGTTCCTGGGTCAATAAATATTTTATTGAGGAAGAAGAATTGTGATGACTACTCAAGGTTTTGACTGCTGAAAACATGACGGGCAGAGAGAACACCAAGAGTAAGACAAGAAGGCAGGTAATTACAGTGAAATTGTAAAACTCTTCCTGAATTCAACTTGCACCTACATTCCTAAGACCTCCTAGGTGTTTTTCTCTGTAAGAAACAGTGTGAAGTGCCCTGACATATTCCCAGGGTTATCGATGGTGCCCCAAATCTGTGATACCAGTGGGTTCCTTTATCAAGCCTTTACACGGTCTCTTGTAAAATAGTAAGAAAATTCATAGCCAGGAAAGGAAACCTGGCTGAAATCCTTGGTCTAATGTGTATTTGTGGTATGATGTTGGGCAAACTAATTAGTTTTTCTAAGTCTGTCTTCTCTTTTTTATAATGGAGCTAAAATGGTTAATATTACCTTCTTAAAACAGTTTTCTGTGAGACTCAAATAAGAACCTTTAAATTACAACAGATGTTCATTATAAATCTGCATTATAAATTACAAAATGTGATATATCTATTTCATGTAAAATGTCACCACGATACAAAACATTTCCTATATTTGACCTTTTATTCTACCCCTTTTGAGTAGTGTTTTGTTACTGAAAACAGAACAAGAGCCTAGTTCTATGATAGATTTCTTGGTAATTCTTGATATTTCTTCATGTATTTTTTGATATTTCTCATTTCTTGAGATATGAAGGCTCACAGTATCTGCTAGAAACTGCACTCAAATTTGAATTAAGCACCGTCACAGGCTGTGGTTCAGAGAGAGCTGTGTGTTGCAGCTGTTGCCCAAGCCTCCTTGCCCCATCACCAGGAGGGGATCCCTCCTGCCCCCACACCGGTGCTCCAAGGCTCCTCATCATGCACCATCACGGCTGACTTCATGATGCCATTATTCCTAGTCAATTCAGTCACCAAGAAAATCCTGGGATGTGTAGGTTATTCCCTAATACCTAGATTTTAATCCCTTAGACAGGGATGCACACACTCTTTTTGACTCGCTTCCCTACCCCTCAATAACTCCTGAAGCTTTTCCACTGTATCCTCTGGAACACACAGTTATCAGCTAAACCCCTGGATCCTCAACCATTTCCCTAAAAGTCCCTTTTGCCTTCTTGCTCTAATCTTGTTCTCCCCCTCAGAATTTGGCCTCCTATGAAGTCCCCAAAATGTCCACTGGCTATTTCTTTTCCCATGATTCTCTGAGCACTAAGCTTAGAGGTAGAGTAGGTGCCCTTCTTGCACCTCATTCCTACTTTCAGACTACTATGTTCCTCCCCTCCCTAAAAACAGCCAATACAGAATCAAGGTCATAAGTATATCATACATACAGCTACTTGCTTCTGTCATTTGCCAATCTCAAGGTCACTCTCAGTCATTCCTTGACGAGTTTAGCTACTTCATCATTACCCTCTCTAATTTACTCCTGCCATGTTCTTGGAAATGTCAATGTTCTCACAGATATCCTTCCAGTCCTCTGGACTCCCAGTTCCTTCACTGCTTCTCCTCCACTTGTCTTGCCTCTATCCTACCTCTCACTTCCTCAGCCAGATTCTAGAATATATCATTACCAACAACTGAAGCCTCTCCACAGTCTCAAGTTCAAGCACCCACCTCTGACCAAACTTCTGTCATCCAGATAACTCCAACTTGTACCAAGACACCAACAACTTTGGCACCCTCTGAGAATTATATTTAATAATTATTTTTCCCTCTCCATGGCCTCTCTCCCATTGTAATTCCTCACTTCACTTTTTATCCAAATTAAATTCCTTGTCCCAGCAATGAAATCATCTCCTTATTTTATAACTTCAATAACATTGCTTCTCTCTCATTCCTCAGAAACTTGTGTAATACAAAACCCAACCTTGCTAAATATCTGCTGGCTTGGCATCTGCACATGTAACCATGCTAACTGGTCTCACTTTAAGTTACTACCACTTTTCTCAATTGAGCAGATGCTGTTGCCCAGCATACATACTACATTTCTCTTATCTCTCTACTTACCCACACTCCTGGACAATTGTTAAATATCCTGTTCTTTCTATTGAAATCTTCAAAATGTTATCTTCTGTTCTGACACAGGAAGTATGACCTCATTTCTTACTTTACTAAGAAAAGAAACAATCCTAAGAAAAATAAAATCCATATGTAAGCTATCATCACACTTTCTATTTATTCCCTCACTTTGGTTTATTAATATATATTTACTCTCTGTGTTTGTGTAAGACCAACCCACCTACTTACGCATTACATCTCCTATCCAGCCCATTACTCCAACAATACCTGCTCCCTCTCTTTTGGATCATTCCTATCTGCACACATTGTGCTAATATCTTCCCACTTTAAAAATTTAGTAAACAAATCCCTCTCTTGAGTTCTTATCCCTTCCAAGCTACCATTCACATTTTCCATGATTTTATTTACAGCAATGATCCTCTAAAAAATGAGTATACTTGAAGGTCTCCATTTCCTCTGTTGCCTTAAACTCATTCCAATCAGTTTGGGCTCTAACACTCATACTTCTCTTGTCAGGATTGACAACAACCATAACCTTGATAAATCATGGTGAATCTCTGCTCTCATCTCACCTGACAGAGCAATACAATTAACGCAGATAATCTCTACCCCCCTTTGTCATACTATCTTCACTTAACATCCTGAAAAGAAGCATCTTCCTTTATCTTCCTATCTCTTGACTGCTTCTAGTTCTCAGTCTCTTTGAAGATTTTGACTAATCTCTCCATCTTTATAACAATGTACATAAAGCTTTCAGTTCCTAGACTTCTTTTAAGGTATCTAAGTCCTGCCTTGGGGAACTAAAAAATGTCATGTGAGCATAAATAAAAAGGTAATCCTTTCTTTGTAGTTACATGCAATTATTTTTATCCAAAATAATGACCTGATGTTGTATGTTTTATGTGTGTGTGGCAAGAGGAGTCTGTGAGGTTAGTTGAAAAAATAAGTTCAGCTGTTACAATAGTTCAACATAAATCCTGGAAGGGAAAAAAACTAAAACTTTTCCCAGGCCATGTCTTTGCAGATAACATGTAATGAAAAGAGCATGGGGGAAATTTTGGCATAGCAAGATTTGATTCCTTTGTTTGCCAATTAATAGTATGACTTTTGGACTTTATCTTGAGATTTCTTATCTATAAAACTGGCTAGAAAACAATACTCTGAATTTTTACAAGTGATAAAACTGGGATTTGGCTTTTCACTCAGGTTTTAAGAATGATTTCTCTTTTCTTCTGATATTTAAAGACAGTCACTTCACTTGTACTCTTGACCCCATCTCTTTTTGTCATCTCCAGACCTTTTACCATCATTAGGTTACTCTCTCTTCTGTCTTTGATTTCCTAAAAGGCTTCATTTCATTTACTCTATAATCTTGCTCAAGCCTCACAAATCACAAAAGAAATGCATGCTTGACATCTTCAGGAGAATGCACATACCAATTCCTCAAATTCAATAAGCTCTAAAACAATGTATATATTATCCATTAAATATAATATTCCTGATGATTTTCATGCCAATGCTCAGCATTATTATATAGCTAGTCACCCAGTGTAGAAATCTAGCATTGCCCCTTTGACTTACCATTTCCCATATCCTCCATTTCTAATTAATTATCAAGTCTTACATATTGTATCTCCTAAATTTTTCTTTTTTCCTTTTTCTTTTCTTTTAAATTTGTATTTTAATTCCACTTAGTTAGCATACAGTGTCATATTAGTTTCAGGTGTAAAATATAGTGATTCAACAATTCCATACATCACCCTGTGCTCATCATGACAAGTACACTCCTTATTCCCCATCACCTATTTAACCCATCCCCCCACCCACATCCCCTATGGTAACCACCAGCTTGTTCTCTACAGTTGAGTCTGTTTCTTAAAAAAAAAAAAAAAAAATCTGTTTCTTGTTTCTTGATTTGTCTCTCTCTCTCTCTATTTTTTTCCATTTGTTTGTTTTCTTTTTTTTTTAAAGATTTTATTTATTTTTTTTGACAGAGAGAGACATGGCGAGAGCAGGAACACAAGCAGGGGGAGTGGGAGAGGGAGAAGCAGGCTTCCCGCAGAGCAGGGAGCCCAATGTGGGACTCGATCCCAGGAGCCTGGGATCATGACCTGAGCCGAAGGCAGACGCTTAATGACTGAGCCACCCAGGCGCCCATTTGTTTTCTTTCTTAAATTCCGCATATGAGTGAAATCATGTGGTATTTGTCTTTCTCTGACTGACTTATTTTGCTTAGGCTTATACTTTCTAACTCCAACCATGTATCTCCTAACTTTTTCTTAAATCTATTCTCCTCCTTTTCATCTCTATACTCACTACTATAATTCAGGACTTCATCATCTACTTCTTAGAATTTGGTAAAGATTCTCTCTAATCTGATTGACATACCTCTTTTATTATACCCCTTCAATTCTAGTTCACATAGAAAACTCAAACTGACGATCTTAGATCCCTGCACAAAGCAATGAAGTCACCCCTTATTTTGTAGTACTTCTCAAATTTTTCCAAAAACATATTCCTAATGGGCAAAGAAGAGTGGCTTGCCAGGTACTTTAAAAGTTGGGGACTCTATTTCATACTATCTCTGTTTGTCTGAATAAAAAAAAACAATTAACATCTTACAATGTGTCTAAGCAAATCTTTTTTTTTTTTTTTTCTTTTCTGTAATCCAATCTACTTTTCTGTTTGTGTATCTGGATTCTCCCTTGAATCAAGAGCTGTTTCATGGAAAGGAATCTTTCTTATTCCTTTTTGTTTTATCAGTGTGGTACATACTGTTTGATTCATAGAAAGAATTCAACATATATATTTCTCAAATAAATGAGAAAAAGGGAAACAGAAGATAATGTTTTCAATAGAATACTAAAATCTAGGGGCGCCTGGGTGGCTCAGCTGTTAAGCGTCTGCCTTCAGCTCAGGTCATGATCCCAGGTTCCCTGCTCAGTGGGAAGCCTGCTTCTTTTTCTCCCACTCTCCCTGCTTGTGTTCCCTCTCTCACTGTCTCTCTCTGTCAAATAAATAAAATCTTTAAAAAAAATAGAATACTAAAATCTCAAGTTAGAAATACTATATTCAGATACTCAGATTGGATCCATATTTATTTCTACAACTGTGTACTGTGCCCTAATAGTAGGATGGAAGTTATTATGAAATGAATCTCCTCTATTCTGTACCTTTGTTTTGTTATCTATATTTTTGGTTTCCTTGTTTATGTTCATGTAATTGTTTCTTCCCTTTCAAGTTTTCCCTTTAATCATAACATGTATGCCCTCTTTTTTTCTTTTATCTTTTCTTTCTTTTCTCTTTTAACTCTCTTTTTTTCTACCCTACTCTTAGCAGTGACAATTAAAATGATTTTTTGGAGCAGACATATCTAGTATTCTCCTGATAGATTTTTCAACTTCTTCTTTAGTTATAGAATTCCCAATTTTTCACTGGGCACATGGCTGCTGGGGATACAGATGCAGTCCCCAGCTTCCATTCAAATCTAGTTGTGACTAAATAACTAACTTTTGGCCCAAGAGTGCTCTGTGGGAATTCCAGGAAGTAGCCCTACATAGAAGACACATCGCTTTTTATCTCAGCTTCCTTCCTGCTCACTGAAAGGTGGACATGAATGGTAAGACTTATAGGAGCCATGGTGGACCATGAGGAGACACATATCTGGGATGATGTTGGAGCCACCATGCAGTTAAGTTCTATCTTCCATGAGCAACTGCTCTCCTGCAGTTTCTGTCTATTGTACCTGAACATAATCCTAACTAATGCACCTAAAGGAAATTTATCATATTAACAGATGTCACCTGAATTCCTCTTAGGATAGGGACTGCAGTGCCTGGGTCCTGAAAGCAAGTGCCCCCGAAGTCTTGGATTTGGGGTCAGCATAAGAAAGGAAAGAAGAAGGGCGCCTGGATGGCTCAGTCGTTAAGCATCTGCCTTCGGCCCAGTCATGATCCCAGGGTCCTGGGATCGAGTCCAACATCAGGCTCCCTGCTTAGCAGGGAGTCTGCTTCTCCTTCTCCCTCTCACCCCTGCTCGTGCCTCTCTCTCTCTCTCAAATAAATAAAATCTTAAAAAAAAAAAGGAAAGAAGAGGACAAAGAGAGGAAAGAACATGGGAGAGAAGAAACAGTGGGAAACATAATGGAGCAACACAGAGTGATCTACTAAGGTCTATCCTAATAGCACAAAACTCAATGTGAAGAGAATGTAAGGATTGATAGGGGCAGAGCTGAAGCAGTTTGCCTATTTCCAAAATTAAGGTGATATTTTGGGGATTTTACAAGCCATGAAATTGAGGTTTAGTAAGATATAGCTATACCTACATATGATAGAAGTATTTGCAATGGACATTATTAGTGAATACTCATATTTGATGAATTAAGTTCTCAAAAAACAACAACAACAGAAAGACAGTATTAAAATAATTAGTGGGAAAATTCTGAGTTGGCCTTAGGACAAAATAACAAACAAAAAGTCCAAACAGACTCTTTACTTCTGTCTTTTCTTTTTGTGGAACATGCACTCGGGGGGGATGCCAGACACATTATCATGCAAACAAACAAGCCATCCTGGGGAGATGGCCATATTGGACAGCATGCTAAGGTCTCTGTCAAACAACAAATACCAACAGGCCAGGCACATGAGTGATCAGTGTGACTGCTTCAACCCCAGTTAAACCTTCAGATCAGTGCAGGCCCAGTGGACAACTGACCGAGAAAACTTATGAGAAACCCTAGCCAAAAACACCCAGCCCAGTACTCCTCAATCCTTGGTCCACAGCAACTGTGAGAGATCATAAATGTTTAAGATTGTTTTAACTACTGAATTTTGAGGAAACTAGTTAGACAGCAATTTATCACTCATATGGTTACTAAATACCATTAACCACTAAAAGAAACTAGGAACCTTCGAAAAATGACTGATTCCAGGTCTCATAGCTTAATAATGAAACTAAAACATCTTACTGGGCCAGAAACTAAGGAATTGCTCAAAAATAACAATGGGGGACATGTCAAAATTTTGGAAGAACTAGTTTAGCAGGGTGCCAACGAGCCAAACTGGTACAACATAGTGTCAAAATATATAAAGATATTAATGGTCCTTTTGAATAAAGTAGGAATCTTTGAGTCTGCATTGAAAATAAATGCATGCATACATATATCAATGTATGCATAAGTATATAAATAAATAAAAGAATAAATAATTAGTGGATAAGGAAATCTCTTCATTTCAGTATAGTATCAACTAATATACAGAGAGGAAAGAATATAGTTAGAAATTACCTTTACAATTAACATAGTATGAATTGATTCTGGCAAGAATCATCAATACATGTTTAGTCAGTAGGAGAGCATTTGATGAGGAACAGGATATTTGCATATTTTCATAGGATCTCTCTTCAAATTACTTATTAATTACAAAAGGAAAAGTAGTAATTATGAAATAGATAAACTGGACAACATTTTAACCAAGTGATCAAAATTAACATTACCAGAAAACTGCAAAGGAACCTGCTAGTCCACCATTGTGATGTCCTGAAAAGGACACAACATAACTTAAGAAATGTGCCAGCCAAAAATGCATAACTTGAATCTAATCATGAGGAAACATCAGACAAATGCAAACTGAGAGATAGTCTATAAAATAACTGGCTTGCATTCTTCAAGAAATCTCAATGTCACGAAAGTCAAAGAAAGGCTGAGGAAATGTTCCAGATTAAAGAAGGCTGGAGAGAGGCGCAAACTTTATTCATTACATGACCTGGTCAGAATCTTGTATGGAAAACAGTCCTACATGGGACATTATTGGAACAATTGCATAAACTGGAGTTGGACTGTGGGCTAAAATAAAATATTGTATTACTGCTAAATTCCATAAGTTTATTAATTTTACTGAGGTTTTTAAAGAAAATATTCTTGTATAAATATTCTTAACAAATGCAAATTAAAACATTAAAAGGATAAAGGGTAATGATGCCTAAAACCTACTCTTATATGTTAAAAAAATATGCATATCACACACACACACACACACACACACATACACACAGAGGATGTACTGAGAGAGAAAAAAAGAGAAAGATAACAGAGGAAATGAGCTAATAATTGCATTACTGCAACCTATCCAAAGCTTGAAATTATAATTCCTGGGAAATTTTCATTCATTTAACATTTCATTTCCAATTAGTGTCTACTTTTAGGACTAAATGCTGAAAATATGAGATGCAATTATTGGTGGTCAGAAGGAAGAAAGTGGAGTCAACTTCCATATATGGATGACTAGTGACAATTTCTATTACACAAAGGCAAAATCACAGGCATGGTGGGAGCAGGAAGAAGGAGAGGAAAGACTAAAATAAATTCATCCTGAAGTACAAGGATTATTAGAAGGATTGAAGATTTACCTAAGATACTGATAAGAAAGTTACAACTTTGTCTATTATCAATTTTGTTTTTCTACTACAGTTGGAAATTTTGTAGTACTATGAATTCTACCTAATCATGTATAGAAAACAAACTGAATCTAAGTATATAACTCTCAACCTTCAATTTAATTTTTTTTCAAGCCAATTCAGAATTTCTCAGTAAATTCAGGTTTCTCCTTTTTCACCTGCTCTTCTTATTCCATAGTTGTGCAGTGGGATGTGGAGTAATCTAAATGATGGCGAGGGTATAAGAAGAATCACAGGCAAAATTAAGAAGATAACTCAGATTGTCCTTCTTTATCAATCTTGGGTTTAGAGAAGCCTCTGTTCTCAACTTTTCAGGATTGATACCCGTATCACCCGTTGCTTAGCTGCCCCAGGCTTCTCTCCTTCAAACATTCATGATGTTGGCATTTCTTTATGATTACAAGCCAGTTATTTTATAGACTACCAGGTCACTGAGGTTACTTTTCCTCATTATCAGACATGAGGCCTCTCTAGTTCCCCTGGCCCACTCTTAGACTTTCTCGATTTTCTTTAAACAAATGGGACATTTTATAATAATCTATTGCACCTTACAGGGTCATCAGAAGTTAGGGAAAGGGGTATACCAGACACTTTCTGAACACATTTTTCCTCTCTTGTAACTCTTCTTTGTTGATGTACTAGTGGGTAGCCTTTATCTGTGATGTTGGGGTCCTCCTTATTCTTTCTTCTTCTCTGTGATCTTTGTAGGAATCTACCTGGATTATGTCTTTTTGTTGAAAAACTTGATCTTATACAATCAAGATATACCCCCCACACACTTAAAATATAACACACACACACACACACACACAGATATGCACACGTACACAATGTTTTATTAAAACACACATCCTACTACAAGTTCACCACGTTCTTAACCTGTGGATTAAACAAGCAAAATGGCTCAGTTTTTATTGTAAAATTTCATCTTTGGAAAATCTCAAAATACCAGACTTATTAGATACCTATCCCTGATTTTTTTTTTAGAAATTTACAGAATGTATTACAGTGACTTCTTTTTTCCTCTGGTTCTTTGTGTACTTTTTTCCTAGAGAAAATAAAATCTTTTAGACATGGCAGCTGTTGATCCGGAAAAGGACTAGGAAGGAAAGTAGTAAAAATAGCAACAGCAGAATTACTTTAATATTGCCAAAAGCTTTATCCCATTTCTCAGTTTATAATATAGTTCCTATTTAATCCATGAATGTATTTATGCACTCCTATTTTGTGCCAGACAGCATACAAGGCACACTTGGATGGATAAAACATAGTTTCCATCCTCTTGGTATCCCAAGAAACATCTGGTGAATACCGAGGGAGAACGTGTTCATAGGAACTCAAAGGGTAGTTTTAAACTAGTCACAGTTGTGGAGTTCTGCTGCGGGTCCATTTAGGAGTGACTTCCAGAGTAATTCTGAAACTCCGGACTTCAGGCAAGACAGTGCTAAAGCAGTCACTCCACCCTAAGCAGGGCTTGAGCATTCTGGAAGTTTCTGAGAGTCCATAAGATATATGGCTTCAGATTCTGTTTCATCAACCTACCTCTGAGCACTACTGAACAGCAGTGATAGAAACACAGCCACAGAAATATAGTCTTTTAATATAACTGGTCTGGCAACATTGAAACAATATTCATCACAGCACAGCTCTGCCGAGCTGCACATGTGCAGAAAATAGAAGACAGCAGGATATCCAACTGCTGTTGTAAAGTGAACTGAAATGGGGGTAATCACAAGCAGAGAGGGCAGCAGAAACATGTTAAGGATTCATAGAAGCACAGTCTCAAGCAATGTAGCATAACTGAATATATGAGAAGGGGCATGTTGCCAAATGAATGAAAGAGGAAACTTGCTCTTAAAAAATGGATTTCTGATGAAGCAGGACAGTATCAGGCACCTATAAGAGCTCTATCCATTTCTGGTTTTAAATAACCAAGATTAGTATGCATGTAAAACACTGTCAGAAAATGTGCATTTATATAGTGTATTTGAACTGTATTGTAGTCATTTTGCTTATTATTTTCCTAGCCAAATTAGCAATTATTTTGCATAACAGATCAAAAACAATTCTATTAATTCCTTAAAAGCTGTTGCAAGTTAATGTGGAGGGGTAGATTGTGTTCTCTCTCTCTCTCTTCTCTCTTTTTCTCTCCCTCTCTCTCTCTCTTTCTCCACCTTGAAATATTATATATTATTGTAGCAAAGATCTAAAAAAGGAAAGGATGGAGGTAAGAGTTTGCTCTTGCTTATATTGTCACAGATTACCAAAAAGTATTAAGCCTGGTTTTTGAGGGTAGCTTATGGAAATCATTCTCATTATTCCAGGCATGTATATTTATTCATTCAATCCATTCATTGAGTAGTTACCTTGTATTGTATGCAGGAACCATGCGACCCACACCTGGAGTTGAGGGATGCAGACGAGGATTATCGGCATGCATGAGAGGAGCTTTTACTGTTCCTTCCAGATTTTAGCTCTAGGTAGGTAAAGGGTGTAAACTTATTTCCATGCAGGCAGTGTTGCTCACTCCACATAACAAGAGTACTTAGCTCTCACAGACTATAATTCTGGCAAACATCCATTGAACCTTAGAACAACTTCCAGAATTACAATGACTTTATATACAGAATCAACAGTACATCATAATGATGAAAGTATCCTTTTTTTCCTCCCCTTGCCTGTAGAAAATTTTGTGGCAAAGGTGAGCTAAAGGTTGGAAATGAAAGAAAATGTAAGGGAATTAAACAGCAAGTAAATAATTAGAAGGGGTAATTTAATTTAAAAAGATTACGATGGCACACAGAGGCTTTTCAAGGTCAATTCTTTAGATGGTTCAATTTCAGTGTATATTTTGAGTTGATTTGATTGAGTTCATTTAAAATTTTGCAAGATGGCTTTCTTTATTCTCGAAGGAATTAATGAGGTACAGTTTAATTGAACTACCTGGAAAGTGAGTGAATTTGGTTATAAACGTACATAGACAATTGCTCAGTTTATGTTAGCTGAATGCCATTCACTTCCGTGATGATTTTATGCACATTCCAGGTTCCTTATTACCTGTGCAGTTATTGTCTCAGTGGAAACATTTACAATTTCTATAAATGAAGGTGTGGTTTCTTCTTACCTGCCTATAACTCTAAGGGCTTTATTTGTAGCAGCTTTGAATTGGCTGCACTTTCCCCTTTGCTTGTTATTGTTGTTGTTTTAATAAAAGAGATTATTTTCATTTCCTAATAAGAATTCCTCCCATCTCAATACAAGGCAAACTTTTCAGATTTTGCAAAGATCAAAGGTCAAGACTATAAATCATTCTTTTTTTCATAGTCAATTTCCACAGCCCGTCAGTTTTATTATTCACCCAACAGTGGACAGGTTTCAGTGTTTAATAGAATGAAAAGAATAGAATTTTTAAAAATCTAAAATGTGAATGGGAAAAAAAAAAAACACTATTTAGGCTGGACTGACTTGATATTTCCTTGCATGTCTTTCTTATTAATTATTTATTTATTTATGCATGAAGAAATAATGCTGTTTCTGATTTCATTCCCCAAACCCATACAAAAAACTTTGTTTTAGAATGTAATACTTAGAATAAAAATGATGATTCAGCTGAACACTTGTTCTTGGGTTTCTTGTTTACATCCCTTGAAAGAGATTGCCATCCCTGATGTGGGGCAGATAGTAAGTCAGAACCTGTCAGCCTTATTAAATTTAACCAGTCTCTTTGCCCCATTTATGAGCGCTTCCTGGTTGAAATCAACCCCTTGAGAATAAGGCTTCTTCTTAAGATGATGGAAAGAATACATCTTTGTGCTGGCAAGCTGTTACCCTATACTGTTTTATTCTTAGGTAAAAATCAAATCCCAAATTACAATTTGGAGAAAATATTTGACTATAGGAGATTATGTTTATAGTTTTTATTGATATGTATCTAAGGGTAAGCAAGAAATAAATCTTTTAACATTTTGAAAGTGCACAAAATTTCTTTGGACTGTAAAAATTTAGAGCTGTATATAAACTAACAAGAGAGTGAATTATTATCATTTTTTTTTCTTATAGGCACACCTTGCATGTACCTTTTGACATTCAGAAGTCCAAAAAAAAAAAAAAATTAAAACACTATCAAGATGTTCAATTTATCAATAAAGTCATAGTGAATGTAGGTCTCATCAGATTGGCCAAAAATCATCCTCATTGTTTTTGACATGCGCATGATCTATTAATATTTATTTCATACGCAAGTAAAATAATATTCCATCCTCAAAAATATGTTGTAAATAACTTTTTATTTCTATCAGACATTAATAAGTAATGTCATTTCCTTCAACTTTATCTCAAGGTGTTAATTTTCAAAAATATAATTATTTATTTTGAGCCCTCCTTAAGGTTTTCCGTATCTTTCTAAATCAGTCTCAATACATGTAACTGATAAGGGAACACAGTTCTCTTAAGTGTCTGCATAATTCTAAACAAAATGAAAGCCTTTCTCAAAAATTCACCCTGTCTTCTTTTTTATATACACTCCTGGCAAAATGCTGATATTTCATTTGAATGTGTTCACTGTACTTCCACTCATTAACATACACCAGATCTTCAGTATCCATCACCTTACACTATGGAAACATCTCCCTAAAGTGCCACCTGTCTCTTAATCTGCATTGTTCACAACCCCATGCCTTCTAATAGACTGCTACTGGTAATGCACAATTTCTCCATGATGATCTGCCAAAATCAGAATAGGACCTAGGCCAGGCATTCGAGGTTGACCTCAACTTCTGCCAGATCTTATTTTCTGATCTTACCATTCTGTTATTTTCTTCACAGCCTAATGCTAAGAAGACAAATCATTCAACACACCACTTTACAAGAACACTATGCCTTTTCCAAAAGCATTTTTCTCCACCTGGAAATTACTATAACTCATTTTAAACTACTGGAATTATTACAATTCCACCAAGCCTTGCTCAAACAAAATCCATACACTAATATTTTCCCCAAGGAGAAATTCTCTCTCTCCCTTTTGTACTTCCACATTTTGTTTCTGCATGATATATAAAATTTAGTACATTCCATTTTTCATATTTTAAAACATACATTATAGTTCTCTTTGCTAGAGATATAGATAATGATATTCACTACTTTGTAATAGCTTTCAATATGTATTTTGTATATAGTACCTTTAAAATAGTATTTTTAAACATTTAGCCTTAATTTATTATTTATTTATTCCACTAAGTATTAGTGAAATACCTGTTGATATGAAAATAATTATAAAAACAATAACAATAACATAAAACCTGCATTAATAGTTAACACATTTTGAATACCTACTTTGTGCCAGGAAAAAAGAGAGAGAGAGAGAGACAAATTGTGATTCTGAGGAAGCACAATCAGAAAAATTACATATTGGGGCACCTGGGTGACTCAGTCCTTAAGCACCTGCCTTCAGCTCAGGTCATGATCCCAGCATCCTGGAATCAAGCCCCACATGAGGTTCCCTGCTCAGCGGGGAGCCTGCTTCTCCCTCTCCCACTCCCCCTGCTTGTGTTCCCTCTCTTGCTGTGTCTCTCTGTCAAATAAATAGATAAAATCTTAAAGAAAAAAAAGAAAAGGGGGTGCCTGGGTGGCTCAGTCGTTAAGCGTCTGCCTTCGGCTCAGGTCATGATCCCAGGATCCTGGGATCGAGTCCCACATCGGGCTCCCTCCTTGAGGGGAAGACTGCTTCTCCCTCTCCCACTCCCGCTGCTTGTGTTCCTGCTCTGGCTATCTCTGTCTCTGTTAAATAAATAAATAAATAACCTTTAAAAAAAAAAGAAAGAAAGAAAAAGAAAAATTACATACTGAAAGGTTAAGAATTATCCTGGGTCTAGAATCACTCAGTAATTAAAGTCCCAAATTAAATAATGATTACTGTTTAGCATCAAAAAATTTTTTAGAATTTTTCCATTTCTTTTGTATTCAGAAATCAGAGTTAAAGACTGCCATATGTCAATAAATACCAATGAGTTTTATATATATGAAAGTTATATATATATATATATATATATATGAAAGTCTGTATTTATACAAGAGTTTTTAGATCATTTCTTTTTTACTGTTGAAAATTTCAGAATTACACTAGGGATTCTAATTGCTCTTGGTGCTTATATAATTAAGACTCAGAGACTACTTAAAAACTAAAAAAAAAAAAATCAATCTTTCTACATCTATAAAATATGAAAACATCTGTCACCTTGTAATTTAGGGCAGAATTCCTCTCCACATACATCAGTTATTTACTATATTTAAAAACAAAATTCAGATAGAAATACATATCTCAGTATTAATCTCAAATTCCATTTGTTTAACCATTAAAAAGCTAAACTGTACTTTAACAAAAATATAATTTATTTTGCTTATTGAAGTATTATAACATTAATGTATAGTAACTCAAATGGTCCTTTCTTGCTTAAGAAACATAGCCCAATGATATTTCAAATGTGAATGGTATTAACAAGAAATCAAGTGTTCAAATTAAGCTACTTAGTTTTCTTTCTGAGTCCAATGTCTGATTTAATCTTATTTCACTCTATTGAAACAAAAGATAAAAAGAATATAACATTGTGAAGACCTTAATTTGATGATGATTTGTAGTGATATTTTATCAATACATTTTTCTTTCTCTCTTTTTTTTCTTATATAGCCATTATTTTTATTTGTGTTCTTTGTTTCATGATTACTTATAATCACTATTTCTAGGGATGTTTCTACACTCTTTTTTTTTTTTTAAAGATTTTATTTATTATTTATTTGAGAGAGAGAATGAGATAGAGCATGAGAGGGGGAAGGGCCAGAGGGAGAAGCAGACTCCCCGCCGAGCAGGGAGCCCGATGCGGGACTCGATCCCGGGACTCCAGGATCATGACCCGAGCCGAAGGCAGTCGCTCAACCAACCGAGCCACCCAGGCGCCCCTGTTTCTACACTCTTAAAAAATAAGATAAGAGTAAAACTATATAAATTTAACTCTTACCAATGTGTATTTGACATAAGCTAAGTTTGAAGGATATTTCATCTTAGCTTAAACAAATTTTTTCTCTATAAAAAGTAGAGAATAACAATATGCACACAATGAAAAATAATTTAGCTTCATAGGGAACAAACTACTTTTAAGCAAATTCAAGCTCTAGCTTGCTCTCTCTTCCCCTTCCACACAACTTATACAATAAATAGAAATTATTTCATCTTGTGTGTATATGTATATGATTGCATGTATAGACAGATATATGTACAATCATAGATATATAAATCATCTCCATATATAAATATAATACATATATATTACATGGTAAGTAGAAATTATTCTACTTGTTCATTAACTTTAAATCCTAAGTTACAAAATGATCAATCATATAAGAAAGATCAATTGGGCTTTATTTAAATTGATAACTTTTATTCATCAAAAAATTCCATAATGTGGGAAATTTGCCATAGATAAAGCTTCCAAAGATATGTATCTAAATTACAAAAAAAAAAAAACCTAAAAAATAAGAAAAAGAATCAAGTTTTAACACAACTAAGTTTTGAATAGGCATTGCCTGTATGAGTCATCAAAATGTCTGAAATATATAAAGTGTACTCAGCATCATTGGTCATCAAAGAAATGTAAACTTAAACCATAATTTGGTTAGAATATTGGAAACATTAAATGTTGAATATTGAGATGCAAACATACACACATACATTTCACACACACACTTACACACACACACACACACATTCCTTATCCTTGTCCTCATTTTTTATAATTATTTTTCATCATTTTTTTAGCCATATGGTCATGGGCATTTTACTTAACCTTTCTAAATTTGTTATTTTCTTTATTAAGAAAGGATTATAAGAAGTTGCTATGTACTTTTAGAGGATCTTTTGTGCTTTGTGAGCCAGAAGGGGGGAGTCAAAAGACTGAATGGAAAGACCATTGGAGAAAAGGTATAGGGATATTGGAAAAGGTTTACAAAGGATTTTGAAGAGTGACCTCTGAAGTATGAGAATATTTTTCAGGAAAGGAAAAGGAGAATTTCAGTGATATTTACTATGGTGTTTGCATATCATTAATGTTGTTTGGGAAATGCAAAGAAAGGAACAATTACATGGAAATATTCATAAGAGTCAATGACTGTCTTCCTTTGTTCATCACACTTGTTTAATATTAAAACCTATCAGATAACTTTATACCCACAACACAACTGCAAAAAAATATTAATATTTCTATGTTTTTTGGACAAGGCAATTAAGCCTCTGAATACTTTAATAATAAATCTAAGTTTATTTGTCCAGTACAAAGCGTTTCAACCCAAGCTTATATATCTCAAAATACCATTTTCATTGACTGCATAATGGCTTTTGTTTAAATGATTTCATAAATCGTAAAGTGTATATGACACTATTTTCCTAAAAGAGACAATTATAAGAACAAAATCAAATAGGATTTTTTTAACAAGTTAAAATTGTTAAAGATGTGCTTTATGATTATTATCATTTAAAATAGTAGATGAGATGCTGCTATTGGAAGCTGTGTGTTCCTTATAAATAAAGTGCAGGTAGGGATCACTCTTTCAGCACATTCTTCTTGCCTGCCAAAGCAGCTGAGGATTTTTACTGCAATTCAGAAGCCTCTGCCACTGAGTTAAGAAGAAGGAAAATGAGTTTAATTCTTAAAAAGGTAATACACATTGTGTGCAGGGTTTTAGTTAAGAATAGTTTAACTGTGAGTGGAAGAAAACCCAAAATAAAAAGGACTTAAAGAAGATAGACTGATGTGACAGCAAGCTATTGCAACAATAATATTATGAAACAAACTATCCAGAAAGTCAGTGGCTTAAAACAACCATCATTTATTCACCAGCACACATCCATGCACCAGTGGAGGTCAGCAGCTCTTCTGCAGGCTTTCTTCCTTATGGAAGATGGGATCCAGTTCTGCTCCATGCACCTTTCATTCTCCTTGAAACAGTGAATAGGACAAGTCACGATGATGACAAATATGGAAGATACCAAGTTCACCCTGCCAAGCACATTTCCAGCATCAGCTCTAATCAGGTCTGACAAAATTGCATTGGTCAGAACACAGTCACATGGCTACTCTTAGTAGTAAAGGAAGCTGGACAATATGGTTTGGGTAAGGTACTCGGGCTAGTCAAGTACCTGGTTAAATATCACTAGTTCTTTTAATGGGAAAGAATAGGACAAATGGATATTTGGAACAATCAGCATCCAATACCATAATAGTTGATCCAGGGCTTCATCATAAGATCTCCAAGATATACACAAATCTGAAAATTGTACAGTGATGCTAAAATCTTGTCATGTCAAAACAACAACAAAAAAATCTATTCATGTTAAGATACAAATTATCTTTCTTCCTTAAAGGATTATGGATATTTTGATATTAGGAGAGAAGACTGGGGAAGTACAAGTGTTTGATGTCTATGGATGTTACAAGATTTACAGAAAGATTATGTCCAAAGAAGTTGGTGGAGTACTGATATACCCTTCTAGAAGGGACGTGTGTATATGTATATGTACTTATCCAGGCTATAGTATTTTCCTGGCTGCTTTGTACATTTTATATACCTTCTTGTTCATCTAATTATTAAAGTGTATGGATCTGTTCTTAATAGGTAACATATTTTATTTCCACAGTAATTCTGAGAGTTCAAGTTCTCTTCACTGTATGGTCCCAGATTGTACCAATTACTTAGTTCTGCTTCAGGAGTTGCTATTCACACATCATAAAAAGTGAATCGAACCCTCTGGACTTATACAATACTGTGATCGTAAAATTACAACAGCAAATTTTTATTAAGAACATTATGTAGAAATAATATTTATTCAAGATTCTAAGATGAATTTATAGTCCATCCATTCTAAATTTTAGCCTTGGGTTACCACAGACTGTCATAGACAATATTATTTTGAATGACAATAAAATTTTAATTTATTTTTTTAAAGATTTTATTTATTTATCTGAGAGAGAGTGAGCGAGAGGGAGCAAGCAAGCAAGAGTGAGCAAGCAAGAGAGAGCAAGGGAGAATGAGCAGGGGAGGAGCAGAGGGAGAGGGAGAACTAGACTCCCTGCTGAGCAGGGAGCCCAATGCAGGGCTGGATCCCAGGATACCGGGATCATGACCTGAGCTGAAGGCAGATGCTTAATGGACTGAGCCACTCAGGTGCCCTGAAAATAAAAATATTTAAACATTTGTGTTATAATACCTTTATATAATGAGGAAAATTAGATTCTGTACAAAATGTATGGCAGAGATATATGGCTATCCTTCATGATATCCATTTTTTCATCCCCTGAATATAAAATGCAAGATTCAACAACTTCTTCCATTCCCAAGAAAGATTTCACACACACACACACACACACACACACACACACACACACACACACTATACAGTGCAAATTTCTTTGGGAGATGGTACAGTTTTACATCCAACAGACTCTAGGGAAAATGCATGTAAGTTTCTGTTATGATGCTTTTCCATACATCTTTTCTTAGCTCTTAGAGAGTTCCTTGTCTTTGACCTCTCATCCTCACAAGGTGGGAATCTGCTTGTATTTGTTTTCCTTTACGTCCTACTTCTGCATTTTCTTGGTGGGGAAGTCAGGAGTGAGGCCTGGTGGACACTGAACTTATTCAATGTCTCCAAATACAAATCTGTGATGTTCAAAAAGAAAAAGACTCAAGTATAAAGATTTTGGAGAAGGCAATTGTGTTACAAATATTAAATTGCATAGTTTGTTTTTATTACTATAATTGCCATGCCTTTACTGTATAGGAATTGCTGATGCTTTTGTTCACTGCACTGGAGATAGTCCTTTTTAATGAAAATCTTCTAGGAAACATTTTCTCAAGACTCATTAAAGGAACACAGCCTCTGTTCCACTGGTTAATTTTAATGCAATCACATAGTGAATCTTATAAATTCCTGTTTGTTTGTTTGTTTTTTTCTTTTTATGGACTTGTAGGAAATGAAGGGGCAAAAATATCCACCTTTAGGAAAATATTACTTCATTTTTTTTCTGACAGAATAACCATCTATGGAAAATGTTACTTTATTTCTTCTGATAGAATAATATTAGTTAAGCTAAAGATACATTTTATAAAGCACTTCAAGTCTTCTTTTCTTATTTCTTTGCCTTCCTTTTCTTTCCTATTGTCATTTCCCCTTCCTTCCTTCCCTTTCCCTTTCTCTCTCTTTCTCTCTTTCTTTCTTTCTTTCTTCTTTCTTTCTTTCTTTCTTTCTTTCTTTCTTTCTTTCTTTCTTTCTTTCTTTCTTTCTTTCTTTCTCCCCGTCTTTTCTTCCTTCCCTCCTTTCTTTTTTTGTACCCATATGATCTGAAATTTACTGGTATTTTTCTAGAAAAAGAAAAATAAATAAGATGACTAATAGTAATGACGAATATATTAAGCAAATAGCTAAATGCATTATTGGGTGGCTTTATTTAATTATCCCCACACCTAATGAGAAATGTTGTATATTCTTTTCCTCTTTGCCAATGAGGAAATAGGGCTACAAGATGTTAAATAACCTGCTGGAAGCTAGAGTTTGCATAAGGTGGAGCTGATCTATTATCCTGAACCTTGTTCAAGTTCTTAACTATTATACTACCTTGTCTGTCAGCACTTATAATTAGCAAAGCTTGTGTATCTCAAAAGAAGTTCCAAATTGTTTTTATTTAATTTTGTAAAGTAGAGGAATTAGAAAATACTACAATAGGATTGCTAATAATAGAAGTGATTTTTTTTTATACTTGTATGGGTAAAAAGGCAAAAGAGGTCTCTCTCTTCCAATGCACACTTTCTATACTATTTTCTATACTATACTTTTCTATACTATTGAATCTGTATTCCTGCTCTACATGTATTATATAAGATTCATGATGTATATTAAGCATTTCCTCTTGGAATTGGGTTCTTTGTCAGGAAAAAAAAATGGCACAGTTATCATGGAAGACATAAAATGTGATTTTCCAGTCTTTGGAAACTTTGAAACATATTCTAGAACTTTCTTCAGAAAAAAAGATAATAAGTTGTATATGAAGGAGATTATTCCATACCTCTCATTTCAGGAAAAAAATGTCAATCCACAAAAATAATTAAACTTCATATATTATCTGCCAAACAAACAAAAAAATGGTTACTGTGGCCATTTAACCCCTACACATCCCCAGAACTCATTGTATCAGTCTTAAATATTATATTCAAAATACAAGTATAGCCGAGAAAAGAGCAGAGTATATATGATTAGGAGATGGGAACTATTATCGTGTTTCCCAAATACACATTCAAGGGCCAGTGCTAGTTGAGAATAAAGTTTTCACCAGTATGGAGTGATATGAGAATAAGCACAATATTTTGGATTCTTATGGCAAACATTGCTAATTATGCACCAAATACCCATTTACCCCTAAAAACATTCTTAATTTTGTTTTAGAAAAGTGTCTTATTATAACTTCCCAGAGTTCTTTGCAAATACATTTGATTATTTGACCTGGTTCCTGTGAATGAGGCATTAAGAAAAGTGGATAGGGGCGGAGCAAGATGGCAGGGGAGT
The DNA here is from genome assembly GCF_054177405.1 of Leptonychotes weddellii. Taxonomy (NCBI): domain Eukaryota; kingdom Metazoa; phylum Chordata; class Mammalia; order Carnivora; family Phocidae; genus Leptonychotes; species Leptonychotes weddellii. Next base: position 154,100,294 of record NC_138370.1, on the reverse strand, counting down.
AGGAGACCTGGATTTCATCTCCTCTCAGGAATTCAGCTGGATAGGGATCAAACCATTCTGAACACCTACAAACCCAACAGGAGATCGAAGAAAAGAATAGCAACAACTCTCTGAACAGTAAAGCGCCCACTTTCTGGAAGGTAGGATGTGCGGAGAAGTGAATCTGAGGCGATATTTGGGAGGATAGACGGCGGGGGAGGGGCCTCCATCG
>NC_138370.1:154072831-154099583 GCF_054177405.1 Leptonychotes weddellii | reverse complement strand
GAAGAAGAAGATAGCAGGAGGGGAAGAATGAAGGGGGGGGAATCGGAGGGGTAGACGAACCATGAAGATGATGGACTCTGAACAACAAACTGAGGGTTCTAGAGGGGAGGGGGGTGGGAGGGTGGGTTAGCCTGGTGATTGGTATTGAGGAGGGCATGTTCTACATGGAGCACTGGGTGTTATACACAAACAATGAATCATGGAACACTACATCTAAAACTAATGATGTAATGTATGGGGATTAACATAACAATAAGAAAAATAAAAAAAAAAAAAGTGGATAGGCCGGGACTGGGGCTTCCAAGAAACATACCAGAATGTGTCCTTTATCTCTTTTTTTATTCCTATTTAGAATGTGGAAGCAATGGATGGTGGTAGACCAACCATGTTAAAATAATGAGAACTAAATTTTGGTAGAAAGGAAACTAAAAGAAGTTGGATTCTTGAAGGGTTCCTAGAGCAGCTGCTTCCTATATGAACTAGATCCTCTAGACAACAGTTTTATAAGTAAAAATAAATTTCTAGTTAGCATTCTAAAAGTGTTTCTTTACATGCTTCTGAAGGCACTCCTGAGTAATACAGTTCTTCATTAAGTCAATGTAGTCCCTGTGAAGTACTGTTTTCACTCCCAATGTAAATTTCAACTTCTTTTTGTTGGTCAGAATATTTACTTATTTTAAAGAAACATAGTAAGAATAGTTTTTTTTTAAGATTTTATTTTTAAGTAATCTGTACACCCAATGTGGGGCTCGAACTCACAACCACAAGATCAAGAGTCACACGTTCTACCAAAGAGATAGCCAGGCACCCCAGGTAAATATAACATTGAAAAGACAAAGTCATTCTCAAGTTTTATATGTATTTCATTAAAATAGATATTTCTGGCACCACCATGTTAAGTTTCCAGGTTTCCCACTTGTCAGTCATCTTTGACTCCAGTACAAGACATATCATATTTAGTCAACTCACAGAATTTCCTGAAGATCAAGCAGGGTAAAGCATTTTATAATCTATAAAGCATTATGGAACTTTTCATGGTTATTGCCAATAAAATATATGTCACAGCAATCACATTCCATTCTATGTCTATGCTTGAATGAAATAAATGCCAGCAAATGAGATTTTAGTATATCCCATAGTTACACTGTAATTATATTTCCTAATTTATGATTCTGTACTAGAAGTTGTAAATATTATAGATGTCATGGATGGAAATGTAAAATTAGGTCTATGGAGGAAAGCTTAAAATCAAAAAATTTAAAAAAATAAAAAATACCCATCAACAGTGTAAGAGGATTCCCCTTTCTCTGCCAACATCTGTTGTTTCCTGTGTTGTTAATTTTAGCCATTCTGACAGGTGTGAGATGGTATCTCATTGTGGTTTTGATTCGTGTTTCCCTGATGATGAGTGATGTTGAACATCTTTTCATGTGTCTTTTGGCCATCTGATGTCTTCTTTGGAAAAATGTCTATTCATGTCTTCTTCCCATTTTTAAGCTGGATTATTTGTTTTGAGGTAGTGAGTTTGGTAAGTTCTTTATATATTTTGGATACTAACCCTTTATCAGATATGTCATTTGCAAATATCTTCTCCCATTCCATAGGTTGCCTTTTAATTTCGTTGATTGTTTCCTTCACTGTGCAGAAGCTTTTTATCTTGATGAAGTCCCAATAGGTCATTTTGCTTTTGTTTCCATGGCCTCTGGAGATATGTCTAGTAAGAAGTTGCTACGGCCAATGTCAAAGAGGTTGCTGTCTGTGTTCTCCTCTAGAATTTTGATGATTTCCTGTCTCACATTTAGGTCTTTCATGCATTCTGAATTTATTTTTTGTGTATGGTGTAAGAAAGTGGTCCAGTTTCATTCTTTTGCATGTTGCTGTCCAGTTTTTCCAACACCATTTGTTGAAGGGACTGTCTTTTTTCCACACAAACTGTGGCAGTCACTCTGGAAAACAGTATGGAGGTGCCTCAAAAATTTAAAAATAGAACTACCCTGTGATCCAATAATCACACTACTAAGTATTTACCCAAAGGATTCAAAGATACTGTTTCAAAGGGATACATGTGCCCCAATGTTTATAGCAGCCTTATCTATAATAGCCAGATTATGGAAAGAGCCTAAATGCCCATCAGCTGATGAATGGATAAAGAAGATGTGGTATAAATACACACACATACACACAAACACACAGGACTATTACTCAGCCATGAAAAAGAATTAAATCTTGCCATTTGCAATGACATGGGTGAAACTAGAGTGTATTATGCTAAGTGAAATAAGTCAGAGAAAGACAAATACCATATGATTTCACTCATATGTGGAATTTAAGAAACAAAACAGATGTGCATGGAGATAAAAAAAAAAGAGAGAGAGAGAGAGACAAACCATAAAACAGACTCTTAACTGTAGAGAACAGACTGAGGGTTGATGGAGGGGAAGTGGGTGGGGGATGAGTTAAATGGGTGATGGGGATTAAGAAGTGTACTTCTTGTGATGAGCAACAGGTGTTGTATGTAAGTGATGAATCACTAAATCTTACACTTGAAACTAATATTACACTGTATGTTAACTAACGAATTTAAACAAAAACTTGAAAGAAAAAATATAAGGAGAAGATTATAGATTGTATACAGTGTCCCTCAAGAGATTTCCTTAAACTAAAAACATACTTATGCAGGGCATAGTTGGCCTGAGCACCTCACAGAAAACTATGCTGAAGAAATCTTTACCTTCATAATTCTCTACTAACTTGATGAGAAAGAGTAGAAAAACATACCTATACAACTATGTTACGGAGAAGTTTTCTGGTCTCTCTGGCCAAAGAAATTTTCTAAATAGAAATGGAGATTTTCTGAAGTACAATCTACTTAATTGAAATTTACTTAGGCTTAAGACAATCAGACTTATATAGCGAGCTCCTTGTTGTTTTAAAGGGATTGAGCCTTAGGGCCAACCATATTTTTCTCACCTCACATGCCATATTAAATTTGTTCAGGAAATTATTAAGCTTTAATGTACCATCCTTCTCAGAATTAGAAACTTTTTTTTTTTTTACTATCTAATATGAAGAAATCCCATATAATTCAAAACAGATTTAGGGAAATAATGGTATATGCCTTTTAAAGAAAATGGTTAATAAATATTAAGTTATCAAAGCCTTACCTTAGAAACCCCTTAAACATTGCTAACTCTAACCTGTGGACAGAAAATTGCCACAGGTAATTCACAGGTGATTCAATTCCAGAGTCTCATAGATGATGCTTTGCAAAAAATAAATAAATAAAAATAAAAATTCAATTACATGAACAAGCTATTTAAAGATTATAAATAAAAGGTATAGCAACTGATTAATTAACAGAGGTAAGATTTCATGCATTCTTTACCCTTCAAATTAGTCACCTTAGCAACCTACATACTTTAACTTTGTGATCACCATCCTAAACATTTAAGAATTTCTTCTTCAGAAACTCCCTTACAATCTTGGTATCCTTCAAAGCATAAAATTAGCATTCTTTTGTATATATTTCATTTTTTCAAGTGGTCTAAATTGTTTAGTAAATATATGTATATTTATTGGAGAGATGCTACGTAAAACTCTTTTTACAGGAGCAGAGGAATATTTGTGTGAAATAAGAGAAAGAACTTTAAGTATTCTAACAGATTTCACATCATTTTCTAATAAATTTTGATTATTGAAACACATGACATCTTCTTTCCTTTTTTTATATTCCAGAGCTGCACATAAAATTACACACACACTACTTAGATTCAACACAAAGAAGTAGATCTACGAAGAAGTATATGCCAGCCAAACAAAAAGTGAAAATGTTAAGCAATCACCCAGCTTCTTAAATCAGCAGTTTTCTGGCTTCTCTGATGGCTAAGTATAGACTCTGCAGTTGGACTTAACAGTTCAAATCCCTACTCTGCCATTTATTAGCCTTGTGACCTTGAGCAGATTATAAACTTCATTTTACCCATTTTTTCTAAGTCAGAGGATTAATGTGAATATTAAATAAGTTAATTACTTTAGAGCACTCACAACTGTGCTCAGTATGGTTTGAACTTAATGAATTGTTATTACTAGTGCTATAGTCATTATTTTTATAATTATTTTTGGTCTGTATTTCTCTTAAAATATTGTTAAGACTTTATTGGCTACCTCCTTAACTGTCCCTGTTTGTAAATATTAAAGAAATAAATAAGAAAGGAATCTAGAAATAAAATATGACACCATTGTCATATTCTAAAAACTCACTTTATTTTTTTAAGATTTATCTATTTTAGAATGGGGAGCAGAGGGAGAGGGAGGGACAGTCTTAAGTAGACTTTGCACTGAGCACAGAGCCTGACATGGGGCTCGATCTCACGACCCTAAGATCACGACTTGAGCATAAACCAAGAGTTCTATGCTTAACTGACTATGCCATCCAGGCACCCAACACTCACTTTATCAGATAACGTAATGTAGACATCTTGGAGCATGATGGAAGGTTGCTATTGCTATGCTCTCTATTTTAATAAAAAACAAAACAAAACATAGACATGTAACAAGCCTGTTTGCCAGTATTTGCTTAATTGATCAGTTTTTGGTGTTGCTGATGTACAGATATAACCTGAGTGGCTGAAGTCATATCAGAATCGCATTTGGTACGGTTGCAAATTGGAAAGAAGCTATTTAGAGCCCCAAGTCCATGTATCCACGAGTGTGTGAATGTACAATCTGCCTTCTTAGAGTAGTTATCTCCCATGATATATGATCTTCTGTGAGTATTTCCTCTTTTGAAAAAAAGATAAACCTGTAATTAGTCATCCATTTGAAAATTGTTATGTATTCTTTCTTCCCTTGCAAAAAAAAAAAAATACTGTGGATTTAGGGATAGAAAATAAAATATCAAAAAGAGTAAAAAATTAAATTTGAAGTGCACTGTATCGAGACACCATGATCAAAATGATCTAGCGTCTTAATTTAAGGAGTGTCTTTATTTAACATATTTATTTAAGAATATACTCTAAATTCACCCTTTTTCTGGTCCCATGCTGTTTAGTTCATAGTTTTATTAAATGCGTATTCAAATTGTTATTAATTCTCAAGTTCCCTGTGCTTCTCTAGGATAAGTATTTGTGTCACAGGGGGTTTATTATTGAATTCTCATTTATATTAAAGACAGATTCCAACTCTAATGTTTTAATTACAGTTCAATATCAGAAAAAATCTCTTTTCCATTATCCTTTCTATTACCATAATAAATTTATGATGGTGTTGAACAATCAGCAAAACAAAAAAGGACATTGTGTTCTCAATAACATGGACTATGATATTTTTTCCTGTGAAATATATAGTCAGAATTGTTATTATCTATTTATTGAAATATTATTATACTCCAAGGTCATTATGCTGACTCCACAGCATCAATATGTAAATTTGGATATAATAATCTATCTGACATAGAATGCTGGATCGAATGTCTATTGATGACAAAACATCTGTTAGAAATTAGTTTCAGAACTATTACCTGATAACAAATGGATTTTTTTTTTAAAACTGACCTCTTTAGTAAAACACAAGTATTGGGGATGGGAAGAAATAGTCTGAAAGTAGTTCAGTGCTAGTAAAGATCCAAAATATATAAATATATTATATATTAACTATACTTACTAATATTTTATGTTTCACTAGTTACTCCATAATTAATGTTAATCTGTCTTCACTAGCTTTATGCAATATATGAAATCATAATAAAGATGAGACATAGTAGTGACAGCCTCTTTTTGGTTAATAACTTTCTTTAGTTCAACATCAGTACTGTAAATATATATAGATGTACAATAATGTTTTCTGGCTTAGAACACGCAGCAGACCTACCATTCTCTCACATGTTTTTCGTACAATATGTGTTGCCATTCCTCCACCAAAAGGTGGGGTTTAGGTCTTCTGCACTTGAATCTGGGTGGAGCTGTGACCACAGTGTATATATGACTTCTGAGGTTAAGTCATGAAAGTTAATAAAGTTTCTGCTTGATCATCTTGAGATGCTCGCTCGTGGAACCCAGCCACACTCTGAGGAAGCCCAGGCCACATGGAAGGTCTATGTCTAGGTTTTCAGGATGACTGACCCAGCTGAGTTCCCAGACTACAGCTAGCATCAGACATGATGAGCAAAGAAGCCTTCAAGCAGACCCAGTCCAATCTACTGTAGGACTATAACTGGATGAGTGAGTGGCTCTGATCAATAATCACATAATCAACCCTCAGACCTTGAAGAGATGTCAATAAAATGATTCTTTTTGTTTTAAGCAACCAAGTTTGGGGATATTTGTTATACAACAATAGATCATTGCAATAGGATATATAATGGCTTTTATTCCTAACCTTGGCTATTTTAAACTGACATCTACTTGTATTTTTTAATTAACTTCCTTAAACATCTGGATTTTCTTATTTAAAACTTAGAAAAAATATGACCTCATGTCATAATGTAACTTATAGAGCAGTCCCAGACACAAGCTCCCAAAATTCCATAATAAAGTACAAAATTTCAAAATAAATTCAAAAACTTAGAACATCAAAGATACTAAATATATAGGTCACCCTAATGCCAAAATCTGATATAAAATTATTCTCACTATTACACTGGGAGAGATCATTTGAAATATCAATGAGTATCCTGTGTAACTATGCTAAAGATGCAAAATAAGCCAAGAAAACTAAAAGTAAGGAGATATTTATGACATATTCTACTTTTTTATCCTTCCTCAGAGAATCTTTTTTACTTTGCATTCAAATAAACCTGTGCATCAAATATTATCAGTATTATGTCTATGTGCTTCATCTCTGTGATTTATTTAGCTGTAGTTTGTTTTTTCCTTGCTTTTTATCCCATTATAATAATGTATTCATTGTGAATAAACATTTGTGTTGTTTCCAGGTTGAAGCTTTCATGGATATTATTTCTATAACATTTCTTTAATGTCTTTTGGTCCACTCATAAGTGTATTCCAATGAATGGATTACTGTGTCATATTTTCACTTTACTAAGTGGCTTTGCAAAGCGGTTGTAAAAATTTATATTCCTGCTTGCAGTGTTTGAAAGTTTCAGTTGCTCCAAATCCTTGACAATACATATTACCAGTTCTTTTAATTTTTGCTATTCTAGTAGTGATACCTCATTCAACATTTAATTTTTATCCCCCTGATGGCTAACTATAATTTGGCCATGTGGATATCCTCTTTCATAAAATCCAATATTAATATTTTATCCAGTTTTAATTGGGCTATTTGCATTTTCTTATTGATCTTTTATTGAGTTTGTTAATACACTGTATCTGATATATGAATGGCAAGTATCTTCTCCCACATGTGACTTGTCTTTTCAGCTTCTTTTATAGTAGCTTTGAATATTAGAAATTCTTAATTTTAATTACCCTATTTCATCAGTATTTTTCACAATTAATGCTTTTTGTTTCCTAAGAAATCTTTGTTTACCCTGTTTATGAAGACATTCTCTCATGTTATTCTCTAAACATTTTTTGTAATATGCCTTTCACATTTTTAAAACAACACTCTAGATACTGTGTAATAAATATATGACAACGCTCAAGAGAGTATGCAGAGAAGTTTGTTAGGAAATTGTTAGTGGCCCAGGTGCGATTGATCATCACAAAGACTAGGATGACAGCAAAGGAGACAAAGGAAGTGAACTGAAATAAAATAGATTCTTGATCTAAGAGAGATTTGCTGCTTGGTTGAAAGCTGGGATTAGAAACAAGGAATAGTTGATGATGATATCTGTGTGGGTTCTTTTGGATCAAGAAGATGCAACTAAAGAATGTGAGAAAAACAATTTGTGGTTTTGGGTAAATAATGAGTTCTGTGTAGTATATATTGAGTTTTGTTAGCAAATCTCAAATAGGTCATTACATTTACAAGACGGACTCATGGAATAAGTGAGACTTGGAATAGAATTTGCAATTTACCAGCATGTAGGTGGTATGGAAAAGGGCCATACGGCTCTTTGCAACATCTGGAACTCCAAAAGAGGAGGAACATAGAGTAAGCAGTATCCATTGTAATATCCAAAAGGTAAAGCAGGAGAACATACTGTTACAGAAGTTCAGAGGGGAAAAAAAAGGTGTTTCAAAAAAGCAAACAATTGAGGTAGAATGATCCTGACAGATCGCTTAAAAAGAGAAGGAAATATCTAGTGAGTTGGTGACAAGAAGCTGGTAACAGAACCTCACAAGAGGAGTTTTACTTGATTGGCGGGAACAGAAAGCAAATTAGAAAAAGTAAAGGCTCTACAGGACTAGAGGATAATTAAATAATAAATACAAGTTATTCTTTATAAAAGATTGCTTTTCTTACCTTTTTTTTTTTTTTGAGAAGTGGATTGGAGAAAAGAGTTAATACCTGAAAAGGATATGCTTAAAATATTGACTTTTTAATAAAAGCAAAAATGAATAAATTCATTCATACATACAAACAGACAAGTTTAGGCAATAGAAATGATCACGTTGAGTGAAAGAGGTAAATGATGGTGAATAAAGCGGAGCTGAAGCAAAGTCCTTGAGAAAGAGAAAGGTCTAGCATCCAAACCACAAGATAAAGTATTGGCCTTTGAGAAGAACAGAGGCTCTTCTTTCATGTAACGGGAAAGACAATGGATAATTTAGCTATCAATTCAAGTTTCTGTGCAGACTCAATAGAAGAGGAGATGAGGTATTTTCTACCTAGTTGTTTATTTGTTTTTTCCCCTTCAGTGAATACTAATACGAGGCCATTGCCTTAAAATGAGTTAGGAAAAGGGAGTTTTCCAGTCTTAAGGATGAGAAGAACAATTCATCACCTTGAAGAGCGGGAAAGTGATTTTACTGGGCAAACAGTAAGACAGGTTGTGTTGTGAGATTAATTGAGGTCTTTGTTTTAAAGTAAATCTACACTAAAATTTAAAAGAAAACAAATCAGCCCAATTTGGTGATATTTGCTCTAATGTCTAATTACTTGGGTTTATGCACAAAGAATGAATAGATAAAATAGTTAGTTCTACAGACTTTCAGATTTGCTAGATCAAAATAAGAAAATGATTGGCACATGAGGAATGTGAGTGGCTTGCAAAAGACTGACTCTCATAATAGGCTATGATTATAGACTGACTGGGGATAGGGCAAAACATGATAGGGTCAGTGGAATAGGAAGGGTCTTGATAAGGTAGAGATAGAAAATTACATTTCTGTTATGGTACATAATATTAGGATAAACCTTGTATCTCAAATTTCAGTTGCTTTGTAAGTCTTTAGATTTTAAAGGTTTTGTTTTTGTTTTTTTTTTACAGTGTATATATAATATATGGTTATTTAAGAAAAATAAACTTTGTAAATGATTCCAACAGTACCAATCAATAAAATATAAAATATGCATACAAGATAATATGATTCAGCAATTAAAGATATATCTACAAAGTAAATGTATACTTATGCTATTATATAAATTTCCATGTATAAAATTGTATAAAAATGTCCCAATATAATGATAATTAACCAATATACAAAATATTCATTTAAGCATTTTATATGTATTAATTTACAAAAGCCACATGAGGTACATACAGTTATGATTTCCCTTGCATTGCTTAGGAAATTAAGCCTCTGAGATGTGTCATATGCCTAAGGTCACATAGCTTAATTGGTAGAGTCTAGATTTGAATGGAAGCTTGCTTGCGGATGATGGTCCATTACCACTACATGGTATATATGTATAGGGAGAATTCTGGAAGGACTCACTCTTAAAAATAATAATAGTGCTTGCTTCTTTCTGTTTGTTGACATTCTTAAAAATTGTTATTTATCTGCATTTTCTAAATTTTATATTATAAAAGCATTATATGATTGCAATGAAAGGAAGAATATATTTTTAAGAACAGTGGGGATTTTATTATATAACCTGAATTAATGCTTTTTCATAAGCAAACAGAAGCTATGCAGACATAAAACGCTTTGTTGGGTATAGTATGGTTCAGGGGTTCAGACTGAGGTAAGAAATAACCTCTCCCTTATATTGAAAACTACAGTACTGTTATTTTTGCCTTCAAGCGATTGAGGTACGTAAGTGGAATCATCCATTAGGTCAGTATTTAAAATTACAGAGCAGAAAATAAAAATCTATCATATTATGAATTAATTGAATATAGGCTACCCAATGCCTTGAATTGAAAGATTAATCCTAGTAAATACACTTAGCCCCCCAAAATAATTTGTCATAGGTAAATTATTAGTAAAATTTGCTATTTTCTTATCTTTGCTTTTTCTTCAATTTTCATTAATTTGAACTTTCATCCTTTATTTAATATGTATTTACAATTCTAAATAAATTGCAAGTCACCTATAGCTATCTAAATTATTGATTCAAAAAATGAAATGATATTTTAAATATGCTTATTACAAATAAAATTATATAGTTGACCTATTACCAAAATACCCACAGGGATAACAGTTCTTGAATCTGGATAACTTCCTTATTGATTTATGATATATTTTTAGTCATATAGATGTTTAAATAATTTACTCAAAAATTAGGAAAAATATGACAGAGTAGAAAAATTGCAAGTCTTCAGAGTTCTGACTAGGTGACCATGTAGTTCATTAGAAAACAGAGGACAATACTGACAGTGAAAGTGGTCTTTTAAAAATTATTCCAGGATAACAACATAAACCTAAACTCTGTTGGGCAATCAGTGTTATGTACACTACCTAGTTATAATCCTCTTTTACCTCAAACCTGATATCTTGCATATTTATTTGTCTTCTTGGACTCAATTTTCATATCTGAATAATGAGCAGTGGAGCAGAAAAATCTCGTACATGTTTAATATTTATTTATTATTCACTTAATGAATGTTTTTTACATGCATACTGTATGAATGGCATAGTTTTATAAATGTTGGGATAATAGTGCAATAATAAATAATACACAAAACATCGCTCGTGAAGACTATACTTTGTGAAAGAAGGTAAGCTGTGTATATAATCAGCTCAATACATGGTAAAGAGTGGAGAGTGCCATAATCGGGATAATTAGAGTGACTTCCAAGTTACTTTTTTCTAATGACCATTCTAGAACTTGGATTATATGCTTTCTCTTACCAACAGCTGCTATCGAAATCAAAGTTGATTTCAACAACTCATCTTAAAGGCCCATGATTCTGACTGCTTCAACAACCTTTAGTCAATGATCACATTTCAAACCTTGTCAGCACCTGAATCTCAACATCTAAAACTGTACATTTTATAATGCCCATAGCTGGTTAACAGTAATCTCACGACATTTTGTAAGACTGATTAAAGCAAAGATAGGCTAAAATAATGGAACTCTCTTTTCAGCTTAATTGAGGACCTAACAAAAATGCAAAAAATCATTAGGAGAGAAAGTGGATTCTAGAGATAGTGTGAATTGAAAACTTAACCAGTCATAGCAACTATCTAGTGAAGATGAAGTGGTCAAGCATGAGCTTGGTTACCTGAATGGCAGCAGGGCTCTTAAAAGAGAAGCCAGATAGACACAGGTTTATAAAGTAAAATTATAGCATTGATTATTAAAAAGGAGAGAGTTCATTTACACCAAATGTTCTAATCATTAAAGAATAAATTAGTGTATAATACAACAATGTTTAAAGAATTCATATCTTTTTTAATTTTATAAAACAATATTGATTGAATACTTGGTTACTTCTAATGGTTATAGCAATTTTTTTTTTTACTTAATTAGATCTTAATAACCGTTATTAGAAAGATACTTAGCATCATGTCCTGGCACAATTCCTCATTTTTCCCCAAAATTAACAATTATAGTCATTAATGGATTTGCATGGGATTGTCATTGTTGATGCTCATTTGTCTAAACTAGTAACTGATTGGTAGTGGAAAGAAGGTGAGAGGGATGTGAAGCATGGCTTTATTTAAACCAATTAGACTGGGTTTAAGCATCTGTGAATACATCATAGATGAAAAACTGAAAGAAATTCTTTTCATGAGTCAAGTAATAATATTTTAGTCATAAGAAGAAGTGCTTCAATGTACACATAACAAAATACGTCTGGAGATGGGAAATAAGCCGTTCTGTAACTTCCGCACTGAACCGAGCAACACCTGGGCACTCTCAGAACCAGAAGCTGGGTACCCAACTGCGGTCACAGCATTTGCCATGTCAGTGCCATACTAATGGCAGGCAAAGACAGGAGGTTTTGCCAAATGACTTCATGGAGATTTGACTATAACAAGAGGGCAATGGAGCAGAGAAGGAGAAAGGGGAAATGCTCCACAAGAAAACTGTAATTGAGAGTCTGCATGAAACACTACCATGGAGACTCTTAGGTATAACTGACAGACATTTTAAAAAGGACTAATTTCTAGAAAAAAAGTAGGTGGGAGATTGTGCCGTCATGTCTTAATTTTAAAAAAGAAAAATAGTTGAACAGGAGACTGTATCCTGATGAAGTTTTAGATATATAGGTCGTGTAAATAGCAATTTATTTTTAAAAAGTAATCTTCATTAACTTTCAGTTTATTAAATTAAAATAAAGAAGTGGTATAATGTCTCCATAGAGAGCAAATCAAGGCCAAAACAAAGTAAGAATATTGTTTCAACTACAGATAATCTTTTAATCATCTGACTTCAAATTTCCTCAATCACTGTGTTTATGTAAGTCTGTAATCAGTGTGTATTTGTAGGAAATTTTACAGTTCTACCTGTGCAGTCTAGAACCCACTCATTCATAGACAATTTCTAAAATAAAATTCTCCTTCTTGAGAGCATAGCATAAGGCATACAGCCTTGACTTTGAAATCTTAGCAGTAACTTTGTATCCCAGGTATGAAAATAAGATATATCAACTTGATATTTCCACTTCAGTTTATTACCTTACAACTCACATCTTCCGTAACATTTCTGGAATCATAACACTTTCAAAGCCTGTGATAGAAATAAATACAGGTTTTATTTACATTTTATTTTTCGATCATCAATCCTCTTCCAGCAATTTTAAAATGCCCTACACTTCATGTCTCTTTAGGGGAAAAGAAGATTTTCTAATCATAGCATTACAAATGTGGAAACAGATATAAAGAGATAAAAATTGCTCAAGGTCAGAGGTGCGATTAAAAGCAAGCAACCACAGAATAGAGAACATTATACAGATGTTCTAATTGCAGAGAATATGGATAGTTGCAAAATGAAAATAAATGACTTCAAAAATATTGTAGTCTAATGAGAAAATAAGGAAGCACATTATAAAGTTGCAGAAATATAAATAATTAGAAGAAATCTACATATACTCCCCGATTATTATCATAGCACTTCCCTTGAGACGGGAGTTTGTTATACAATAGCATGGTGTAAAGCAGGCTGCCTATTTTCAGTGAGGATCTAAGGCTGTGTTCCTACAGATTTGGAATAGAATAAATATGACCTAAAAACACAAAAACCAAATACAAAAGCGATAAATCTCTATTATCATGTAAATTATGAACTAGGTATATATATGAATAAATGCACACAGATGTCAGTTACATTATACACAGATACACACACACACAACTGCAAGTGCATATAACAACTATTTGCAGTCAGGGAGGCCTGGAATGTTATGATATGTTTTCCATGGCTTTTTGCTATGTCAAGGAAAAATGAATTGAGTTTATTCTTTACAATATTGTGCCGAACAAATCATATATGCTATTTCAATTAGGACTCACAAAAGTCCTATAATTATTATTCTCCTTTAAAAAAGAAGGAAACAGTCAAAAGTAGAGCTTCACTGATATCACAGAACTTGCAGGAAATACATCTAGTATTAAAATTTATATTTGTCATAGTCTTTCCACCCACTCATCCTTTCAAGGAGACCTCTGAAATGTAACAATCCATCATGAATGGGGAAGTGGAATTGGGGCTGAAGTGGAGGAGAGAAAGAATGAGAGAAAATGAGAGAGAAAGAATGGGGGGTGGCAATTTGGAGATCCTTATGGAACAAACTGAATTTCTAGTAAGAATGTACCCTATACACTCTCTAGAAGACAGAAAGAATTAGCATGCCTCCCCCCAGTCTAAATCACCACCAGGAAAATAATTTGGCACTGGGGCAATCATTTTAGAAAGTCTGCATCCACAATACAACCATTAATATAATAGTCCCACAGGGGGTAATAAAGAAAGAAAGGGTTCAGAATGAGTACTGTTTTAGCATGTGCCAAATTCTAACTGAAAATCCACTTCAAATAGAGTAGCGTTACTTCCTTTTTATTTCATTTCTCCCCCAGTACTGCTTTGAATATTGGATTTTCTTATGATAAGGGTTCCAAGTTAATGATCAAAGTGCACATGGTGAACCAAAATGATTTTAACTCTGCTTTTCAGAGTGACTCTTCCTAAAATGCTCCCTGGGGAGTCCAATTTCCCTAACTCAAGATATTTCTATTCAGGGTCTAAAACCACTTTTAAGGGTAATAGCTAAGTAAACACTGTTATATTTTGGTTGATTGAATCCGCATGAATTATTTTTCATTAAATAGCAAAATCTAATTCTAGGGGGAAGAATTCTTGTTAATTGTTTTCATAAAGATGTGCCCCAGGGCAGCATTTAGTTTTTCACTGACCATGGGTTTCAGAAAGCTTTTCAATTCTGCCAAATCATTGCTTGCTTATATTATTCAATGAAAATGGAAAACATAAAAATGACCTTTTATGATGAATATTTATTAAATATATTTTTACTTGTAGCTAAAAACTTCTTCCTATTATAAATATTTACTTGTATTCAGTAAATGAAAACAGACATGAAAGCAAGTAGACTCACACATTTGCCCATAAACCAGTTGACAGTTTCAAGTCCTCTCTCTAGAAAAAACTGGCCATTGTGGACCTCTGCTCATTTCTCCTTATGCTGCAGAGAAAGAAAGGGTGTGGCCTGGAAAAAATGCAATGTTACAGATACTTCAGACTCGTACATATACAATAAGTGTCTTTAAAAAAACGTGTTGCAAGAAAGAAGGAATGAACCATTGTCCCCTAAGAATAAGCAAGATTCTTATTCATAGCTGAAGATCTAGGGCAAGGATACAAAACAAGCCAACTAATTACTCCACTTCAGTAATAGCAAGGAAATTCTTTTGTCCACATGCGCACACTCACATACTCACAGTGGAGAATTGAGTGAAATATTGTCTTAGCGATGTTTTAAGATGTGTTTTTTCCTGACCAAAGCATAGATTTTTGTAGCGTTACATCACTTTTATAAACTGCTTTTATTTTTACTATGGTCTAGAAGCTTCCTGCTGCAGAATGGATCGATCTTACTTCAGCTTATAAAATTACTCCTAAATGGACTTGATTCCTTCAACCTTTCTACTTAAAATGTCACTAAAGCTTGCATGTCCAGGGCAGAATGTACTTTTCCTTCAGGTACATATTACTTGCATACCTTATTGTGTTTCCTAATTGAGAAAAATTGTCAGTGGCTGATCTGAGTGCTTCTACTAATACAAACTAAACTGGAGGATTCTAGTGACCTTACCTCTCTGGTAAATGTCCTTCAAATATTAAAGTAGAAAGTTTCCTGAAGTTTCCATAGTAATGTAGTCAAGTGGTTATTTCTACATTCTAGAGTCAACCACAGAGACTAAGAGAAAAATTGTGCACTTCATAAAATAAATAGCACGTTTGAATACCATGTTAGTAATGTTATCATTCTATGAATATCCTTAATTGCAAAGACACTTTAACTAAATGTCAAAATATAAAATCTGAAAATGAACTTATCATTCTCTATATGAAAAATTTTTTCTAATTTATTTATTTTTTCGACAAATATCGTTGAATTCCCCTTTCATGAAGTCTGTCTTATTTCTCAGCGAAAACCACAGCATTTATGGGATGCATATATGGAACAAATCTACATGCATTCTCCGTCTTTCTCCATCTGGATTTAAAATTCCTTACATGAGGGTGACTGGGTGGCTCAGTCATTAAGCGTCTGCCTTCGGCTCAGGTCATGATCCCAGGGTCCTGGGATTGAGTCCCACATCAGGCTCCCTGCTCGGCAGGAAGCCTGCTTCTCCCTCTCCCACTCCACCTGCTTGTGTCCCTGCTCTCGCTCTCTCTCTCTGTCAAATAAATAAATAAAATCTTTAAAAAAATAAAATAATAAAATAATAAAATAAAATTCCTTACATGAATGGAACCCATGGAGCTATTTTAGAGTATTTTAATTCCAGACATTGAACAAAAAGTCATTTACCTCCCAGTGAAAAGTTTGCAAGTTTTAGTAGATTTCCTAGACTGAATATTTCCTTGATTGAAAAAAAGAAAAAAAATCACCATTTAGGCCCAGATCTTACATTAATACAGTGTCATTAAGCTTTTTGGCATAATTATCTGAACCTTGGTTTTCTCTTTGGTAAAACAAAATACATTTTAAGGATTCAATAACAATTTATTGGTAGGCTGTTATACTGATTTGCTAATGAATACCATGTGTTTGTAAGAAGCAGAATATGCATTGTTACTTTAGAAATGATGTTAGTACTAGAATTAATTACAACTGTCAATTATTGAGAAAAATCTAAATACTGAGTGTTGAGCATTAGGCAAATTACGTAGATTATTTTCCACATACATGCAATTTTGTAAAATTAATAATATTCTCATTTTAAAATGTGTGTCAGAAAACCTAAGAATCTTGCACCAATTAGTAAATAGAAATATTAAATCCAAACTTGAGTCTGTTTTAGTCACTCCAAAACATATGTATCTTCCTCTACACCTTAATATTAAGAACAGAATCATTCAATCCACTGAAATAACCTATTTTAGTGGAACTGATATCAGGAAAACTGACTGAGTTCGGCTATTAGAAATTTAACAATTGAAACAACATAGGAGTAAGTCAAAGATTAATGAGATTGATTGCCTGTAAGTAATGGATGAGAACAAGAGATAGAAGGACGGAAGTGAGGGAGTAACACATCTCCAGATTTATTTATTTTTTTTCTACAATCCTGATTTTGAAAACATGCTGTTGTTTCAAATACTCAAAGAGAAAAAATTAAAATCAGGAAGTTTGAAAGAAACCCTAAAATTGAATAAAAAAGAGAAACAAGTTAAATAGTAAGTTAGACTGTATTTTAAGTTAATAAGTACGCTGAAGAGTGGGTGGGAAGAAAGTAGTCCAAGTATATTTTGAACACATTATTTAGACCAAATGACCTAAGCTAAAAGCAGTACACATATATACATATAATTTTAGAAACTAATTTTTCTATAAATTTTAGGACTAAGCAGTATGTAGATATGTTGTGACTGATGAGAACTAGCTTTGTCAGAGAAGATAGTTATAATGCAGAAGGGAAAATGATAGAATAAACCATGTGGTGTTGAGTTGGAATTGAGGTTATCCTAGGTTCCAATATAAATGGACAATTAGATATAGAAGTAGAAACAGAAGCATATGGAGAGTGTGCGTGTGCGTGCATTACATGATTTCCTAGTTTTATCAGCTAAGAACACTAAGAAGCAATAAAAACCCAAAAACAATGAACACACAGTACTTATATCTTGGTTTTTAAATATCGTTCTCCTCAAAAAGGAAGCTGTGAAGAAATGCCTGAATCCAGAGACATGGCTGAAAAAATAATAAAATAATCCTGGAATAACCTGATGTGTCAGAAAACAGGCAAGTATTAAGAGAAAATGATATGGATAGGTAAAAAAGAGCAGGAGTCAGCTTGAAGGGGCTTCAACTAGTGAAATCTGGGACAATTTGAGTCTCAAAATAATGACAGTAAAGGATTATAACCTACTTAATAAAATAATTCTAAGGATCCACACTGATACAAAAATAAATAAGAGAGAGATGATAATGATAATGATAGATTGATAATTGATAGATAGACAGGTGATAGATAAAGAAAGGAAAACTCTTCCTAATGACAGAAAACCAACTAATAAATATAGACAGAGTGATATAATTGGAAAATAAATCCCAATTTTTCAACCATGGTAATAAAAATTGATTGATACATGAGTCATTATAGATGATAAAACTTGTGGTAGAAATTTTTCAAAATATTAATATATTCACATAATTTCAGAATATCTCTCTACAGGATATTTATTAATTAAAAAGAATAAAATCATAACTTTATGATATAGAAACCTGGCAGACAGCAATTTAACCAAGTATTAAATTAACACCACCAATATTCTAACACACTAACATTTTCTGCCTACTGACACAAGGTGCCAAGAAGGATACAACATCAGTTTTGTTGTAATTCTGTCCCCAGGGAGCATAACCTGAATCTAGTCATGAGGAAACATCAAATAAACCCAAACTGAGGGACATTCTGTAAAATAACTAGCCTGAATTCCTTGAACATGTCATTGTCCAAAATACAGAGAAAGATTCGGGAACTGCATCAGATTAAAGGAAACTAAAGACATGTGACAAATAAATGTGATTCATAATCCCAGTTTACTTTTGCTATAAAGGATATTATTTTAAAAATTGGCAAAATCTGTATATGGATTCTGGCTTAGATCATACTGTACCAGTATTAAATCTCTTGACTTTGATAATTATACTGTGGTTATGCAATAAAATGCCTGTGTTTTTAGGAAATAAACACTGAACTCTGTAGGGGTAAAGGGCCATCATGTCTACAACTTACCATCCAAAGATTCAGGAAACTAATTGTATATACACATAGAGATGCCTTAACAGATACACACAAAAGAAAACATACAAAAGCTAAATATCTAGCAACACATTAACACTTGGGGAAACTGTACAAAGAACACATGGAATTTTTTTAGCACTATTCTTGCAAGTTTTTAAGTCTGAACTGACATTTATATATATATATATATATATTTTTTTTTTTTTTAAAGATTTTATTTATTTATTTGAGAGAGAGAGCACATGAGAGGGGGGAGGGTCGGGAGGGTCAGAGGAAGAAGCAGACTCCCCGCCGAGCAGGGAGCCCGACGCGGGACTCGATCCCGGGACCCCAGGATCATGACCCGAGCCGAAGGCAGTCGCCCAACCAACTGAGCCACCCAGGCGCCCCATGTATATTTTGAAATTAGCAGTAATGGGCTCAAATTTCTCATCCTGAAAATCCATGCTCTCAAAGAAGACTTGTCACTGTAAGATTCTCTAATGTAATAAAACAATTTATCAAAATGTCTTCATGGTAGCTTACTTCTCATCAAGCATGATTCTTAAAGCTGAATTCCAAAATTATCTTTATGCCAAACCAGCTGTAATCCAGCAGGATCTTTGAATTTAGGAAACTCATTTTTCATAATAATAAGAAACATGCTGGGCTTGAATGTCATTAGACAAAACGTGTTTATCTGCTGCCTTGTTCAGTGTTTGATATTGCCCTGAAATTAATGAAATTCACTACAACTCACTCATTTTATTTTTCCAATTCTTACAGTATTGCAATATCTCATGTAGTGATTGTCATTAGCAAAAGAAATAAAATAAAATGCAAGTGATATGTGTTGTTTTAAGAAACTTTTACCTACCTCAGTAAGACTATTTTCACTCAGCTTATCTTCAGAGCCTTTGGGTGTGCTTGTGTACAAGGCTGGTTTCTTATATCCTGTTTGGGTGTTTTCAGATTTGCGTCATGAATTCAGGGTTTTGAAATGCTTTGAAGACAAAATTCATTCTTCTCTCAACATTTCTGTTCAAGGTGAGTTGACTTTAAGTGAAACTACAATTGTTGAAATTAATTCATAATTTTAAAAGGAAAAAATCTAGACATTGTCTACCTTTTGAAGGAAGAATTAGACAAATGAAAACATCACTTATGGAAAAATTGATACACCTGTTATAGAGTCATAAATTTCCTGGTACAGAATTACTATAACAATAAAATAATAGACGAATGGATGCATCTTATTGCACAATGCTTCCTTGTGACCATATACATTTCATTTGTTTACCTTAAAGTAGAGGTCTTTAGAGTGTTTAAAAAAAACAAAATTCAACTGCACAAATTGTAAAGGTCTTATTAGATATATTCAATGATTCATGAATTGGGCAGCATCCAATTTAGCAGATAGAAAGGAGCTCCAAGGAACTGTACAAAATGAAAGACTTTTATGGGCAGAAGAGAATGGGAACAAGGAAGTTATGCTAGACAAAAGAGTCATTTCCTTTAGGGGATGGAAGGGGCCTATCAGGCAGATTCCTTACTGATGCTGACTAAGCAATTCCTGATTGGCTGGTTTAAAATTCCTTTTCTGGGAGAGCCCAAACTGTAATTAAGTTAATTCTTGGTTTGGTGATGTGGGACTTAGCATAAGCAACTCCATTTATTGTCTTGTTTTTAACAAGAGCTTAAAATTGTCTCTTTTGAGAGACAGGATAAAATTCTTTATATTGAGACTTTGGGAAACAAAATACCCGCATATTTCTAGTAGCCTGATGCCTTTATTTTTTTTCAACCTAACATGTATCTTTACCTGTTTTATGCAAAGGTTCCAACTGATGGTGTGAGAATGATATACTGGGATATTTTCTTATGACAAATGAAACTGACAAAGATATAAAAATTCAGGATGTGGACTGAGAGAGCAAACAAGCGTAGAGAAAATAATTTCTCCATTCTTGGGTAAAGTAAATGCACATTACTTTCCATAAATTATCCACCCCCTTTGTGCTTCATTTTGATTGGTTTCAGAGCCTAAAATAAAATCATTTTGCATGGTATATTTGTCTTAAAGCTCAACATTTTTGCAAAGTCTTTCAGAAGCAATGACCCAGCCGTATTCTGGATGGTATCTAATACATTGAAAAATAGAAGAGGAATTTTCTGAAACATGTGCTAGTGAAGAGAATAGGTAAGTAGATAGTACCAGAAACCCAGAGAGAGTAACAAACAGATCAAAACTTAGGAGGATCCAAAGAAGTAAGTTTTACAATGGTATGTTTTTCCCCCCTTCCTTTTTACGTCTTTGTACCAATTGCAGTTTTCTCAGGACCTGTAACTTTTTTAACATTAAACAACTTCCTTAGAAATTGTCTCACTCCCTTAGAACCAATAGAAAGTTGAATTGAAATTTGTATGAACTGAGCTGTCCCGGGAACCCTTAATATTTTGTATGTTGCCAGAAGGATATTATGCAATATCTTCTTAATGAAATTTCATTGTTCATGTTAATTCATCTGATCTGCAAACCTGAAAACTGGCTCTTATTACAATTTCAGTCAATTTCTTGAGTCCATTAACCAGTCAGTGTTCTCTAGTGTTAAAAACAAGACCACAGGACCCAAATGGAGTTTTTCTTGCTAAGCTCCATATCACCAGAGACTTAATTACAGTTTTGGCTGTCCCAAAAATGGAATCTTAAACCAGTTAATTATGAATTTCCTGATTAGACTAGTCAGATAATCTGCCTGATAGAAACTAACCTTGCCATAACCAATCTGCTTTATTGCCTAGTGTAACTTCCTTATCTCTGATCCCTTCTACCTATAAAAAACTCAGCTTGCATAGCTCCTTTGGGCTCCTTTATAACTGCTAGATCAATGTGAATCAATTTTTGCTCAAATTAACTCTTAAAATGTTTAATTTGCATCAGTTTATCTTTTAACACCAAGAAATAGAACCAGTAAAATATATATATTTGGAAAGAGAGAGAAAGAGACAGAGAGAATGGGAGAGAGAGGTTTATTTTAAGGAATTGGTTCATGTGATTGTGGGAACCTATAAGTTCAGGATTTATAGTGCAGGTTGGCAGGCTGAAAATCAGGCTGTATTTCAATTACAGGATTCGATTCCTTCTTCCTCAGGAAACACCAGTCTTCACAGTAAAGGCCAGAACTGAGTAGAAGAGGCCCACCCACATTGTCGTAGGTAATCTACTTAAACAATTATAAATGTCAATCACAGCGACAAAACAACTTCACAGCAATGCCTTGACCAGACAAATGGGCACCATAGTCTTGCCAAATTGATAAATAAAATTTATCGTTGTTCCTAACCAAAGTCCTGCCAAAGATATATTATGAACCCACTGACAAAGATTTTTTCCTTGACAGAACTTTATCACGTGTCCGGTGAAAGCTTCTTGACGAGGCTTCAGCATTGTCCTATAAAGACCTGAACAAAACACTAGCATAGTTTCTAATAACTCAAGTCCATGCCCCTAAGATGACCCTAGTCTCTTTGTAAGTGCCTGCCTGAGAAAACTCAAGCCTGCATTGAGATTTTGATATTTTTTTCCAGCCAATGACCAGACAGGACCCTTGTCTCTCAGTCTTTGTGGGAGAGTAGGAGTCTAGTTTCAATGAGCACCAGTTAGCAGCAAAATCAATTGGGTTCCCCCTTTCCCATTTGCAATTTTTCACTTCCCTAACTCTACTGAGCCCCTGTTCACCTTGTTGGCTATTCCCTCACTCTTCGTTTAGAAGGCCCAGTCACTTCTGTACAAATTGGAGTTCAGTTTACCTTAGACTCTTATCCCTATTGCAATAACACATTACTGATTAAAACCTGACCTTACCACTTTAACTAGTGTCTGGTTTTGTTTTGTTTTTTTTTAAAGATTTTATTTATTTATTTGACAGAGAGGGAGAGAGAGAGATAACAAGCAGGGGGAGCTGCAGGCAGAGGAAGAGGGAGAAGCAGGCTCCCTGTTAAGCAAGGAGCCCAATGTGGGGCTCGATCCCAGGACCCCGAGATCATGACCTGAGATGAAGGCGGACACTTAACTGACTGAGCCACCCAGGCGCCCCAAGGTTTTGTTTATCTTTGACACCATTCTCCTTTCCAAAACACAAAGAAATTTTGAGAAAACAACAGCAAGAATGTATTAATTAATTATAATTTATTACAATATAACTGTAATTATATTAATATTAATAATTAATCAATCAATTCATATGACATGGAAACCTCTGATGCCATAATAAAACCAGAAAAAGTTAGATTTTACAAGACAGTGTAGTTAAGCAAGGAGGTCATTAGACCTAGATGGCTCAAATGCCATGTTAGCCCATATAAGCAAACCAAAATCTAAGCCTATAAATTCACTTACTTACAAAATCGAAGCCTAAGGACAACCAATCACAAAGAGCAATTAGTCTTTAAGCTACAGCCAATCAATGATTTCTTTTCTTTGCTTCCCCACTTCCAGTTTGGCTCTGTACAATTCCGATCAGTTTTTGTTCAAATAAACTCTTAAGATGCTTAATATACTTCAGTTTATCTTTTAACAACAGAAAACTAAACGCGGAAAAGTTGCTAAGTGATTCAAGAATTCAATAAAAAATGAGAAGGAAAAGCAATATTTTAGATATAAATAGACATATAAATAATATATAATTTGTAGTATTATTTATATAACATATAAATAAGAATATATTATTCTCAACAGAAAAATGAGAAATGACTAGGAACTCACTCCTCTGAAATTGCCATTTTGCCATTTGTCATCCTGATTCCATGGTTGAAATACACAGTGTCTCTTGCAGGAGTACTAAGGTCTTTCATAATTAAGCCAAAGATGTTTCCTTCTTCAAAGTTTATTCTTCTATTCACAAACAATCCTGCCTGGACTTTATTTCAATGAATAATATTGTACTTCCACTTCCAATTCCCACTATAGAGTATCTACTATCTCGTTTTTCCTCTTCTCAGTTCTAGTTTTATATGGCTGAAGACATACAATGTACATCCTGTCACCAATAAAAGCTGTTTCTTCTCCTGGTAGGAGAAGCTCAATCTAGTTCAATTCATAGGTACAATACAGAATTCTACCGTTCATTTTCAACTGCTCCTGGACCCATAACACAGAGCACCATCTGCCTCTGTCATTACTCATTATTCATTTCTCATGCCAATTTAGATCAAATACCCCTTATAACTCTATTTTTTTTATTAGGGAGGGCATGTGCACAAGTGCATGTGAGGAGGCAGGGAGAGGGGCAGAGGGAGAAGGGAAGCAGAACCCCCGGCTGAGCAGGGAGCCCAATGTGGGGCGGATCCAGGACCCTGGGATGATGACCTAAGCTGAAGGTTTTGTTGTAAAACATTTTTGCTTTTGTTCAGTTAAATCCAGTTTTCCTTTCACTATTAAAAAAATCTATTGTTTTGAATGAAAAGATAGGAAAAATAATCCTATGTAAGTATTCAGCTAGTTAAATCATAGAAAAGGAAAGGAAAAGGCCAGCCTCACTAGTGTTAATGTTTTCAGATGACTAAGCATATATATAACAGAAGGCTTTTACAGACTTTTCTCCCCATTTTTTTAATTGTCATCTTAAAGGTTGTTAATCACTTATTTTCAAGATAACTGAAATTCTTATAACACAGAGGGGGTAGAAATGTAGCATAATTGCTTTTAAGTGTTTCATGCAACAATAGACATTTCAAAGCAAGTTTTAGGGAAAGATTTAGATTAGGAAACCAGGATTTTAGTTTCTAAACCAAACATTGGTGATTATAAGTCTCTTAGCTTCACAAGGCCCATAGTTCTATATCTGTAACAGAAGAGGCCCAAATGATCAAATCCATAAACTTTTTTTTTTTTTAAAGATTTTTATTTATTTATTCATGAGAGACAGAGAGAGAGAGAGGCAGAGGGAGAAGCAGGCTCCCAAGGAGCAAAGAGCCCGATGCGGGACTCGATCCCAGGACCCTGGGATCATGACCTGAGCCGAAGGCAGACGCTCAACCATCTGAGCCACCCAGGCGCTCTCCATAAACTTTTTAATGACTCCAATATCCTATGATTTTTCAAACTCTATCAAGTGAAGGATTCATGTTTGTAGTATTTTAATGGTTCTAAAAATTAGGAAACAACAACCAAAATTAAAAGAAGAATTTACCCAAAATGGTTATTCAACTCTAAAGCAATTCTAATGAGATTAAAAATAATAATAGCAATTATATCAACAACAACCAAAAATAGCACTAGTAAACTTAAAAAGACTTTCTAAATGCTCAGGGGAGCTGAAAGACATACCAGGATATTAAAAAACAAACAAACAGAACTATAGTATGAAACAAAAAAGTACGGGGAAGAAAGCCAAATATAGAACAAACCTAAGCAATAATAAAGAAAACTAGGATATGAGGAATAATATTATTTCAAACTGGAGATTGCTTTCTTTGTTTGTTTTATAAGTTTATAAGTTTGACCACAAGAAAATAATGAAAACATTTAAATTAAATTTAGGACTTTTTTTTAGAAAATAAAACAAAGGGGTTTATATAATGTTTTTATTAGAACTCATATATGTTACCAGAGGGATTAAAAAGGTACCTTTTATTTCCTGCCCTCAACAGTCTCTCAGCAATCTAAAATACTGTAGTCATTTTCTGATAAAAAGATCTCATATTAAAATCAATTTAGAAACAACTGTCAAGATGGATTCAGATGAGAATGATTAAGTTCAGCATTTATGAACAAGATTTTAGACAAGGCCTTTGGAAAACAGTTTGAGGCAAATCAGAACCTAAAATTATTTTTAGTAGGGCTCCTGGGTCCTTTCCTCAATACTCAAATTTAGAGAAACATTACAATCAACAAGTAGAACACTTTCTAATTCATTTGACTGAGCTGAACAGATAAACGGAAAAAGCAAGATTCATTCCTTCCCACTATATGGCATTATACTTATTTAAAGAGTAAAATTATTTTCCTAATAACTGAATAATTCAACCTATTAAATCAGAGCAAAATAATAAAAAGTTCTCCCTACTATCAAGCTAATTTTTAAAAAAAGGGTAATAATTTGCTGAATCAAACCTCAATTGCAAAAATGTAATCCTTATACATGAGCCAAGTGTGATAAATGATGTTTAATTTTAGCATTTTAGATATGAACTTTTATACTCATGAGTGGACAAAACTCTAAGTTTCTAAGAGTTAATGATCATTATTAGAAAACTAATTATGATAGGTTTGTATTCCTGAAATATTTTCATTCAGATTATGGATAGAGGAGCTAGGTTCTCAGTGTATAAATGAATGCAATTAAATCACTCTTTTACCTTCTGTTCAAGAAAACTGCATTTGGATAATCTAAGTTTTCTATAGTAAACACAGTAATTCCATAATCTTTAAAAAGTATTGAAGTTTTACTTTTAAGTTCTTTTTATTTATTTATTTATTTATTTATTTATTTATTTATTTATTTTTTAAAGATTTTATTTATTTATTTGAGAGAGAGAATGAGATAGAGAGCATGAGAGGGGGGAGGGTCAGAGGGAGAAGCAGACCCCCCGCCGAGCAGGGAGCCCGATGTGGGACTCGATCTCGGGACTCCAGGATCATGACCTGAGCCGAAGGCAGCCGCCCAACCGACTGAGCCACCCAGGCGCCCTACAGCTTAATTTTTAATGACTTCTTAACATTTCCATTGTGGATATACCATAATGGATCTTGCCTAGCTCCTATTAGACATTTGAGTCTAATAACCTAGTAACAATATTAATAACTTAAGGATAAATAACTCAAATAACAACGTATAGAACTTACGTGCACATTAATTTTTGCACACACATGTCTGATTATTTTCTTGGGGTCCTCTTTTTTTTTTTTATTCTTATGTTAATCCCCATACATTACATCATTAGTTCTAGATGAAGTGTTCCATGATTCATTGTTCGCGCACAACACCCAGTGCTCCATGCAGAACGTGCCCTCCTCAACACCCACCACCAGGCCAACCCATCCT
>NC_138370.1:154048439-154072331 GCF_054177405.1 Leptonychotes weddellii | reverse complement strand
GAGAGAGAGAGAGAGAGAGCACATGAGAGGGGGGAGGGTCAGAGGGAGAAGCAGACTCCCGGCCGAGCAGGGAGCCCGATGCGGGACTCGATCCCGGGACTCCAGCATCATGACCTGAGCCACCCAGGCGCCCGATCACCAACATTACCAATGTTGATTTTAAAGATTTTAAAAATACCTTGGCCAAATATTTTTTCAATCCTGTATATAAGTTTTAAAAGTAAAAAAAAATGAAAGAAGCTTACGTATGGAAATTCACTATTCAAGGTCACATCAGTTCTTTATATTGAAGTTTCAATTCTACTTAAAAAAATTACATAACTTGGTATATAATTTCCTACACCACAAACATGGGTTAATAAATTGGAAATATTATGGCATGGTTATACTGATAATGTATGTTGATAATCAGAAAACAACATCTCACATCAGGTAACTGTCCTAACTTTTTTTTTTTTTCTAATTCAATTCTACTATCAACTTTTCTTTATCTATACTTGCAAAAAGTACTAATTATGTTGTATTCTATCTGGGGATCCCAACTTTAAAGAGAGTATTACTTCTTTACAACTATTCTTAAGCTCTTTATACTTAACATGGTTTTAATATGCTTAAATATTAAAATTATTCTTTCCAAAAGTTTTTAATTTGTTGCTTAATTCCAAAGTGAAGAAATTTCTAAAAATGTTGAAATGCCTTACTAAAACCCGTGACCTAATTTCATATGGAAATGCAATTTTGAACTAGTAGAGTTCTGTGCTAGAATATTTTAATTTTTTCCTGTTTCCAGTGAAAATCTATTTTAAACTACACTTCATAAATCATTGAGAATTACTACCAAATGGGACTTACTTCTAAAAGAAAAGAAATTATATAGATGCATACACTGATGGGGAAGGAAGGAAGTATAGAAAAAATCTGGTCCAATGCCCTTATTTAAAAAAGAAATTTAAAATCAGACAGGTTAAGTTGTTAAAAATTTATTCAATGAAGCAGAGTCACAGCCAAAGCTAGATACAAGTCACCCTGCTCACTGACCATTTGTCATGAACAATGTTTAATGTGGGCTGGAATGTTAAATAATTCCCCAGTACAAAAACTTAAATGATGTTTAGACACTAAGTATATCAGTTTTTTGGGGTTTTTTTTGTCTTTAAAACATTGAAACCCATTAACATTGAAGAGGAGAGGACTAATAAATTTTTTTCAAGTTGAATTGTACTAACTAGTAAATTCAAAGCATTGGCTGCAGACATTTTTTTAGCACTAAATATTTTATACTCAGATACATCAGCAAATAATTCTCAAATAAATTTAGAATTGTGGGCAAGATGTATTCTTTCCTCTTTCACAATAGTCCAAAAATAACTTCTATTTCATTCAATACAGAAATCATTCTTCTATCTCACATTTCAAGATGTTTGGAAATGATCTCTCCCCCCCCCTCTCTCTCTCTCTCGCACACACAACACACATGCACACAGAGGAATATACATTTATAGGCATATTCATTGTTTAAATCACATATCATCATATCATCATCCTACAGAAATTAAGTACAATGTGAAGGAGACACAGGCATTAGGCATTTTCACCATCAGTAATCATGGCTGTATAATAATTAAAATTATAAATGCAAACAGATCTGAAGAATTTTAAGTGACCCCATAATTTTTTAAAAGACTTCATTTATTTGATTTATTTGAGAGAGAGAGAGAGAGAGAGAGAGTGCAAGCACATGAGTGGGGGAGGGGGTGCAGAGGGAGAGGGAGAAAATTTCAAGCAGACTCCACCCTGAGCTCCAGGTCAAGGCAGGTGGGGCTCAATTCCATGACCCTGAGATCATGACCTGAGCTGAAACCAAGAGTCAGATGCTTAACCAACTGAGCCACCCAGGAGCCCCTTAAGTGACCCCATAATTTAACTACCTGCTCATAGCCACTGTAAATATCCCCATTCCCTCATATTCTTTACTATCCATGTGTATGTTTCTGGGTGTATCTGTATGTGTCATGTGCTAAGAGAGGAGAATTTAGAAAAATCTAAATCCATGATATTTGATTTCTTTTTTTCAAGGATGGTATTTGTACTTTAAGACTTGAACTACTGTATTGAGGCCAAGTATATATTTTTCTACCTCTTTAAAGGTTGATGTATAGATATTTATGCTCTTAATTTAAACATTTTGGTTAAATTTTTGTAATGTTCTACTTTAAAAATAGTGGGATTTATTTCTATAAATTTACCTCTAAATACAACTGGCCAGATTCTGTGAGTTTTGATTCAGATAACTTTCATTTTTTTAAATTTTTAAGTATTTTCTTATTATAATTTTGATCTAATCATTCACTAATTAGAATGATTTCCATTCATTAATTCAATAAATAGTTTTGTATCCATAGTACCTGAGACTCATTCTCTTAGATGAACATAAAATACAGTGAACAAATGCTGACCAAGCAATAATAAAGCCCTGCCCTAATAGAACTTAACATTCTCTGATAGGTAAATAGAAAGGGTGAAATTTAGGCAAATGGATATACAATATGATGGCAAGAAGTGATAGTACTATGAATAAAAATAAAGTAGGATAAAGGCATAAGAACTTATAGGAAGCATTGTTTGAGATGGGGTAGTTTCAGATAGCCTTTCTAGTGAGGTAACATTTGAACAGAGACCTAAATAAAGTGAGGGAATGAGAAATGTGTCTCCTATAAATCCCATAGCCAGATGGAATGAATGTTGCATCAACTCCCTGAACAGGGAAGCAAAACTTTTCTTAGTCAAGTATCCGGATGAAAACCCAGCCCGGGCTTTATCCCTTTAGAAATCCTAATCAAAGATCCAAAGTAAGGAATGCCTGCACTCCTGACTCATCATGGAAATTGTGAGATAAGAAATGTGTGGATGTTTTGCACCACCACCAAGTGGAAACTAGTACACATTTTAATACCTGAAAGTGGGGTACTGCTGTAAGAAATACCTTGAAATGTGAGGGTGGAATTAATCTTGGACAGTAGGCACAGGCAGGATTTTGAGGAGCATTATAGAGAACCCCTCAATTTCCTTGAACAAACTGTTAGCAAAAGTATGAAATTGAAGGACACTGCTGATGAGGGCTCAGAAATCAAGGGAGGAATATGTTTCTGGAAACTGAAGGAAGGGGTATCCTTGTTTTATAATGCCAGAGAGCTTAGCAAAATTGCCTCCTACAATGTATGTGGAAAGCAGAACTTGTAAGGGATAAACTTGTTTACCTAGCTAAGGAGATTTCCAAGCTAACTGTTGAAAGCACCACATGTTTTTTTTCATGTTGCATTTAGTAAAATGGGAAAGGAGAGAGATGAATTGAGGAAATATCAGAAAGAAGAAAGAAAAAGGGAAGAAAGGAAGAAAGAAAGAAGAAAGAAGGAAGGAAGGAAGGAAGGAAGGAAGGAAGGAAGGAAGGAAGGAAGGAAGGACGGAAGGACGGAAGGAAAGGAGGGAGGGGCGGAAGGAGGAAGGAGGGGAGGAAGAAAAAGGAAACCAGATTTTTGATGGTTTGGAAATAGTCTTCCCAGATGGTGAAGAATGCTAAAATTAAGAAATGTCTTTCAAAAGCATGGTATAAGAAAAAGCTGAGAGTGCAACTATATAACCATTTGCTATCATCTCAGAAAGATTGAAAAGTCAGTCATACAAAGGGCCCTTAAGTAAATTAATAATGTGCCTGGTGATCCTCTCCATCTTCTCAATGAGCCTAGGAAGATTGAGAGCGTTGTCCTTCAACTATCTGAACAAGAGATAGGAATTATCTCAAACATGTCTGTTAAGTATGGCTTGTGTCTAATGGACTGACCCTTACTGAAATCCACAGGAGATCCATAAGCCTCCTCAGAAAGCTATTCCAGCAGATTTATTGCCTGCTTGGACTGAAAGAGATAGAGAAAGGACTAAAGGAGGTAGTCAAATCCCAAAAATTCCACTGGCAATCTCTTAGTTCATTCAGGCCATTATAACAAAAATACCATGAATCCCATGGCTTATAAATAACAAAAACATGTCTTTTTCATAGTTTTGGAGACTGGAAAGTGCAAGATCAAGATGCCAGATTAGGTGTCTGGTAAGAGGCCACTTCCTGGTTCATAGATGCTATGTTTTGCTGTGTTTTCACATGGCAGGAGGGGCAAAAGAGCTTCTCTGGGGCCTCTTTTATAAGGGCACTCATCCCATTTATGAAGCTCCACCCTCATGACCTAAGTACTGCCCAAAGGCCCCATCTCCTAATACAATCAGGGGTTAGGATTTCAACATATAAATTTGGGAAGACACAAGCATTCCGTCCATAATAGGCAGGAAGCAGACTCATAAACCAAAGCAACAGCAAGCACATGCTATCTTTCATGAAAAGGAGGAATAACTCAGAGAACAAAACTTAGAAACCAGAGGGTGGGAGAAGGAGCCACGAAGAATTCTTCTTAAGCTTTAAAATCTAACCAAAAAATTCCTAACATTTTCTCAACTAGACCAGAACTCCTCTTAAACAGGGGCTTATTGTTGCCTCTTATTTCCCACTCCTTAAGCTGAACATTTATAGCTTTTATCTTGTGCCTGACTTACAGTTGTACATAACAGAGGCCATAGGTCCACAAATGAAAAGGAATTTGAGCCCCTAGCTATATTTAAGGGATTACACTCAGGGACCTCATCTGCTGCAGGACCTGATTTCAATGATAAGATTTTGGACTTTGATTCTGATGCATAATGGGATGAGATTTGGAGGAACATTGGGAGGGAGTGGATGTATTTTGCATTTGGCGAGAATATGATTACGTTTACATCAGTGAAACGTGGCTCTGGATCTCCATCCCTGTACATTTACCCCTCCCTCTCCTACCCCATGAAATAGTTAGAAAACCACTGGACCAGGTTATTCCAACTCTTTTCATCTCTAAAGTTTACAATTTATTTTTCAGAAAGACACACAGGTATTAAAAAAAAAAAAAAACTTTTTCAAAAAGTGTGACTCATGTTCTTATCAGAAATACTGGGTTTAATTCCTAACTGTAACAACAACATTATTAAACTATTTAAATCTTAAAACTCCAATGTTGTCTAAACATTTAAAGACAAAAATTCATGTAGAGTGCTTAACTCAAAGAAAGACTAGCATGGAGTAAGTGCTATAGTCTAGATATTACAATCATTATTACTAAATGGTAAGTTCCATACATTACTTATTCTGCAGGTAGGGTAGAAGTATCTAATTGTGAAAAATAAGCACAAGATGAGATGAATAGCAAGTCAAACTAATTTAGAAACCAGAAAATTTTGGTTTCATAATGATTCACATCATTGAAAAATCTCTCTCCTTAAGTGACTCACTTTACTCCTGAGAAATCTAATGCTTTAATAGGTAAAGTAGAAGGCATTGGTAAAAAGGTAAGCTTATTTGTGCATGATTGCATGCTTTTATACTTTTCTGTTTATGAAAATATTTTTTCCAAGCTTCCTGGCACATACCAAAATCCTCCTTCTCCTTGGAGACCTTACCTGGCCACTGCAGAAACTGTTTCCAACTAATTCTCAACCTATTACACTTTTCTCCTCAAGGCATTTATCACTTGCTATATTGTAAGAGAGACCTCACTGATGATTTCTTCTCCCCTAATGCTTCCGAGCCCATTAGGACAGAGTTTATTTTGATTCACCTTTATCCCACTCTCTGTACAGGGTTTTGTGATTGTGAGGTACACAGACATTTGTCAACTTGTTCTACAATCTGCCACGATGACTCAAGCCTAGGGATTTTCTCAGTATTGCTTTAATGCAAATAATAATTTTATTAGGAAAAGGATATAGTTTCTATCCTCTACTTGTTCTACTCTCCAAATCACAACATACCATAGCTTTGAAAAGTATGATATCCTCTCTGCAATTCCCTTGTATCATTGGTAAAATGGTATTATGTCTTTTAGCATAAGAAAATCATGAACCAAAAGATATGTTCAGGTCTCTTGCAGTCTTAGATCTTTGATAACTGAGGCCTTTCTGAACTTCACATAGAAGATATGTCTCCTGAAATAGAAAGTAATTTCTTTGTATTATTCACAAGGGAATTATAAAGATTTGTGAAAAATACAAGCGACCTTCTTTCAATTCTTAACAGGATTTCCAAATGGCTTTGTTGTGGAAGGATTTTCTTTTTACAAAAAAGAAAAAAAAAAGAAAAGAAAAGAAAAGAAAGAAAAAAAAAAGAAAGTTTGCTTGAAATAACAAAGCAAAATTATGGGATTGGACATGAAAGAAAAACCCAACGTCCTCTGAGTTTAATTTGAAAGTGAAAATAAGTGCTTGAAATAAAGAAGATGGGGATACAAAGAGGGGAAAAGGCAGACTCATGCATATAATCAAGGTATATTGAGACTAAATCCCAATTGGGAGGACTACCTGAAAAATTAACAAATCTCTCTAAGGACGATGACCAAGTATTAGGGATGTGTACAACATTCTAGACTACATGCTGCTCTTCACTAGTTCTTTATTTTTGTGTATGATAGTCTTTGATTTGGTTAGATGAATGAGACTTAGGCATTATTTGGTTGGTGAAAAATTTTGCAGTGTTACAATGAAGAGATATATGAGTAAGATAAATTTAGAGGATCTCATTATTTATCAGTGTAATAGTATTAGTATTTTATCTTTATATTCCCCTTCTGCCATCAGCCAGAAAATATTTTCTGCTTTTAAAGAGTTCATGCAACTATATTAGGCCTGCCCAGATTGCCTCCCTATCTTGAGGTCAACCATGTCATATAATGTAACTTAATCACAAGCGTGAAGTTTCATCATATTCATCGGTTCTGGCCACATTCCAGGGGAAAGAGAATAATTCAAGGCCAAGGTCACTGAGGATCATTCTTAGAATTAAGTCTACCAAAATAGGAAAAATAGTTCAACTTTAGCCCAGATTTATAAGCTTTCATTCAATGTGAAAAGGCTGCCGCCAGTTACCTTTGTTATATATTGACTGCTACGTTTAATGGAGAACATAACAATAATCAAAATTTATGCAACAGTATTCCACAGACACTTTCACATTTGCCCCCCCTCCCCCACAGACAAGCTAGGAAATTCTCACTATACCTATTTCTAGAGAAAATACAAGTGGAGCACAGAGATTTCAAGGAAACTCTCCTCAAGTGCTACCAGTGGAAAATTCTATATTCAAAGAAAAGACTGATTCTAAATACATTATGTTTTACTTTACACAGAATGATTTATTGTTGCCAGAATCATCAAACATGATTGCTTTCACTATTGACAGAGTGAGTGTGTTCTAGTGCCTTATGGTGTGGTTTGTAATGTGACTACATGAGTTCAGATGATGTGAATATTAAATGTGGCATATACAGTCCAAGATAAAGAGTCATGTTTCCCTGCATCTCGGAGTCAATGATGGTCTTGAATATTAGGGGTGAAAATATAGCAAGAGGACTCCCAATTCAGCAGGATTCTTCATCACCAGGTGACCCGTTTCTCTTTAGGAGGCTCTCCAAATGCTCGAGTTGTAGAAATTAGGCTTTCTCCTTCGCTAAATGTCTGGAAGCCTATTCTGACCTACTTAGGTTTCTAAATAGATTTCCCTGACATTACACATCAGCAGTTGCATTGAGGAGAGAAAAACACCACTTAGACTCCTCTAACCTGTCCGTTGCCAAATTTCTTTCACTTCCCAAGAATTGTGTCTGTCTCTTCTCTTTTGTTTAAATTAGTACACTGTTATAATATAGCTTCATTACCAGAAGACTAAGTAAATGAAGTGTCATTATATGCAGATACAGAGGGACATTGAAGTAATTTAAGAAAATATAACCCCTGCTTCAGGATGATATTTTTTTTTAAAGATTTTATTTATTTATTTGACAGAGAGAGACACAGCGAGAGAGGGAACACAAGCAGGGGGAGTGGGAGAGGGAGAAGCAGGCTTCCCGCCGAGCAGGGAGCCCGATGTGGGACTCGATTCCAGGACCCTGGGATCACGACCTGAGCTGAAGGCAGTCGCTTAACCAACTGAGCCACCCAGGCGCCCCAGGATGATATTTTTTAACAGAAATTTTACCTCTGGCATTTTTCTGCCAAGTTAAAAAAATCAACAACTTTAGTAACTCATTGGCCTTAATATATTGCTTGTAAAAACTTGTACAAGGAATCTCAATGATGGTCCCTAGGAGAATTCGGCTTGAGTAGGATTTGGACTTCAATAGTTCATGCGTTGTTGATTTTTGGGTATTGGTATTCTGAGAAAGACAAAGTACTTTATAAATCATGCACTTTAGCCTTGGTGGCCTTGGAATTTCTCACAGAGAATATCTTCTCTTTCATATGCTGAGTGTGATTACATAACACCTTTTCTAAGAGTTCAAGTGTCAAAGTGAGGAACTCCATAGGAATTACTAATTATAATATTTTCAAATGGAAAGCTAGCCATAAGAGGCAAAAAAAGAAAGCACAATTTAAAAAAATAAAATACATGGTAGAAAGATAACTGGGCAGGTAGATAGTAGATAACAATTGCTACTTTTTGCCTGTTCAGTTTTCTGAAATGCTTAAGAGTTTGCATGGTAAAAAGATTTAAAGATATTTTCCTTCAATTTTGACTTTTGGATAAGAAAAGCAAAAGTAGATACCTAGAGAGATGAACTGATTTAATAGACTATTTCTTCCAACTGTGACTTAGAGCATACATGCTTGCTTATATAAGCACCACATTTGACTCCAAGAACCTAGATTTACCTTCTCAAATAAAACTGAATATACTGGTAAAAGAAGTTAGCACCTGCTTATAATATGTTCAATTTTAAAACAATGAGAGTCATGATTGGTTTCTTAGAATAAATAAGAACATAGAATTTTAATTATTCAAGGAGTTCTTAGAGGATTTCTGACCTTTATATTTTCCAAAGAGATGGGTATTTATTGAACGACAGTGCATTAAAAGTTGTCATAAGAGTCTTCCTTTATTCACTTCCATTTATATAGAGAGAGAGAACATTTCAGGTATATCATTTTACATTGTCACTGACTCACTTTATTATTAACAGGAAAAAGTGTGTCGAGGTTCATTAGAAAATGGTAATTATATCTCAGCAAATTTTACCCTAAAATTTGCAATTTTGATGATTCTAGTTTAGTTCCTAAACCAGCTAAAGTGCTGATACATTAAACCAAGTTTCTTTAAACTAACAAAATAATAATAATAAAATAAAATTGTGGTAGCAATATTGAATTTTGTTTAAAATGAAAATAACTTATCTTTATTGACTTTAGCATACATGAAAAATATGTCATATTAATTCTGGAACTTTATTAAAACATTATTTTTGGCTTTTGCAGATGTACATATACAATATTTTTCAGGAACTTATTACAGACAAATATATTGTTTTCTCCAGCTTTGCTATTGAGTCATTAATTACTTTACTTGGTACCTGTCAAATAATATGCAATGCTCAGTTTTGGGTTTTGTTTTTAAATTTCATTTAGTTTGAAGCACCATATAAATGAGACCAATGGCAGGAGTTTGATACTTAACTTGGCTCTTCACAAATTCAAACGGAAATGCCCTCCCTGGAAAATGGTTGCTTTGAAAATTCTAATTGAATGAATTCTATTATGTTAAAAAACTATTCAATAGTCTATATATTTCTGAATATATAATATATATACTATATATTATATAGTATATATATTATATATTATTATTATATTATAATATATAATATATATTATTAATATATAATATATTATATATTTATTGTATATTATATATATATAAAAACATGGTATGCATGCCTTATAACAACATAACAACTTCTTGCATCTTACATTGAAATTATAAGAAATTATAACTTTTACAACAGTGAAAAGCCAGTAGATCCATAGATAGACATTCTTTCTGGTAATAAATTTACTCCAAGGTAGGCATTGGACTTTACACAAGTTATTGAATCTTTCTAAAAATCAATTCCTTACTTAGAAAATTAGGCAAACTAACCAGAATCTCAAAGGGCCGTGGTATCACCCGGATAAGCAAGGTTATGCTGATAGAATGGGGAAAAAATGTCAAAATCTCATTGGCACTTTTTTTAATTCGCACAAATTCTTCTGAAGATCCAGGCCACTCTCCAACCGTCTGAGGCTGCTGTGCTCCATGGAACTACTTGGTGACTAGAAGTAAGCCTCCTGTCTCTATATAATCTGAAATATGTAGCTTTCTTGGATGATTCAAGAAAGTGCAGGTGGGTCACACATAAGCAAGTATGTGCTTTGGAATGTGACAGAGACTCTCTCTTTAACTAAACTCTAGACAGGCTCCTCTGAGCTCTTTTTCAACAAGGTCCCACTCTTTGGTCTTGTCCTCGAGATCCCAGAAAACTACTAAGTCAGGTTAGTGAGATTCCCCTAATCTCAATATCTAATCACCCTTGATAGACGATCAAATTCCTCATCCTTCACTATTTTAGTCTGAATATTTATGTCTCCATAAATTCTTATGTTGAAGTCTAATCGTCAATGTGATGGTATTAGGAGCAGCCACATATGGGAGGTGATTAGGTCAGGGCGGGCAGAACCATAGTGAATAGGATCAGTGCACTAATAAGGGACCCCTGAGAGCTCCCTTGCCCTTTCCACAAGATGAAATTATCAGTGAGAGGGCACTTTTTAGGAAGCAGAAAGTGGTCCCTCCTTAGGCACCAGATCTGCTGGCTCTATGATCTTGGAGTGCCTAGCCCCAGAACTATGAGTTTACAGCATTTTATTATACCAGCCCAAATAGACTAAGATACCCAGCATCCCCCAGGTAAGATATAATCACCTTGACCTGAAATTGCAATTCTGACTTCAGAAAGAATTCTTTTAGGTCAATTTGGCAAGAATTTCCTTACCCTCTTATTAATTTTCTGTCTATTGGCCCCCTCTGCCTAAATTCTGCTCCTTGACTATAAATCCCCACTTTTCCTCGTTACATTTGAAAGTGAGCCTGCTTCAAAACTGAGGTCTATTTCCTCTGTTGAAATCGTGCCTGAGTAAAATCTGTTTTTACTACTTTACCTACTATCCAGCTCTGGTTTTCTTTAAGAGATGGGAATGATATATGACTCTTCTGCACACATTTCTTTGGTCACATCTAGTCACCCAGTCACACTTATTCAAAGAGGCAAGTGGAAAGAAGATGAGGAACACTAGTTGTGAGAACTGATTATGTCTGTCATATTCCTTCGTAGTTCTAACTTCCTATAATTCCATTATGCCTTGAAAAAGAGGATTATGACAATATTACTGATAATAAAAGCTTGAAATTTTCAGCATTTTAAACATATTTAAATACCTTTTCTCAGTGTGTATTCACACACACACACACACACTATGTTATAGTTAGGTATGATAGACATCATTCCTATCACAAATAAACAAATTGAGGCACAGAATAATGAAATAAAAGCATTGAATAACATCTAAAAGTTATACCCATCTGCTCAGAGGCAGAGCAAAGTCTAGAATCTAATCTCCTGAATCCTAATTCAAAATTCTTTTCTGCAAGACTATGTCAAATTCAAATGTAAATACCTAGAAAATCCAAGGAGAACCCAGTGTTGATGAAAATCAGCTTGAAAGAATGTTCCAGTATTTGAATGAAAACAAGTAGTTTCACTTATTTTTATTAAAAATATGAACTTCCCCAAACAGAAGTTAGGTTCCATTCCCTATTTGCTTCTATCACAAAGTTCAAGACAGAACAAGAAGATGGAGGGCTCTGTTGTTAGACCAGTCATAGCCCCAGTCAAAATTCATTTTTCTTGAATGTTACTCAAAATGTCACAAATAAACCTCTGCACCACGCTGTGATAATGTCCTAAGCACCCCCAGATAAATCGTAACTTATAAAACATTAGAATGTAAAGGTACTTAGAGAACATCTAGACTAATACCCTCATTTGCACATAAACTATACGAGATTCAAGGAGATTGATTTTTCAACTGCCATTCTACAGTTGATAAAAGATAGACTAGATCTAAATCTAAGCTCAAATATTTGCAACGTTTAGTACAACTGAAGAGGGAATAAGAGACCTATATGGGAGGTGGTTTTAGAAATCTTCCAATAGTAAAGTTCATGTAGTTTGATTTTTAAAAGTAACCTCTTTGGGCGCCTGGGTGGCTCAGTTGTTAAGCGTCTGCCTTCGGCTCAGGTCATGATCCTGGGGTCCCGGGATCGAGTCCCACATCGGGCTCCCTGCTCGGCGGGAGGCCTGCTTCTCCCTTTCCCACTCCCCCTGCTTGTGTTCCTGCTCTCGCTGTCTCTCTCTGTCAAATAAATAAAATCTTAAAAAAAAAATAAATAAATAAATAAATAAATAAAAGTAACCTCTTTGCCACTAACCTTCTCCCACCTCTATATAGGCTCCATATTTCCCTCAGTCATGGCAAGTGAACAAATACAATTCCATAGCACCCCTACCAGAAGACCTCTTCAAGACTCTGTTGCTTTTGAGAGAACGCATGGATTCTACAGTATTTCATGCTGCAGTCTGGCTTCCACTTTCTTCTCTACTCTCATCAGCAATCCTACAGCCCATGATACAATCACACTAAAGTCACTCATTTCTGCACACATGATGGGATTTCACAACTCTATGGCTTTGCCATTGACTACTTTTAGCCAATTTCCCTGCCTCCTGGTCCATCCTAGGCATATCATCTCACATCCCTCATCTCAAATGACGCCCGTTCAGGGAAGACTGTCCCATCTAGGGAGCATCTGTGCCCTCCTACAGCATATTGTCACATCATTATTAAACTATTTACCAAAATCTACTGCAGTTGTCTCTGCTTCATCCATTAGAACCCTTGAGAACAGACAGAATATTCCATATATTTCCCCCCCTCAGAGATACCAGAGTATCTGACATCTGATAGCTGTGTAATATATTTTGTAGAAGAGTGAAGATGTTAATGAATAAAAACTGCTTGCATTGACATAACTTTACAAATCACAAAACACTTTTCACATTGTGTTATGTCAATCACGTCGTATCCATCGATTTATAATTCTTATACACAGGATTGGCCATATGTGGGGGAGAGGTGCTTTTGAAAGTCCCATGACTGAAGAAAACTGCTGGTAATTGGAAAATGGGAAACATTCAACCAACTCTCTCCACACATCTGTGCCTCCTGGTGACTTATCCAGTTGTGTACGACTCTACTTTTGAATGGCATGACCACAGCTACCCAGCAGTAATCTAACCTAGCAGCTGGACACATTTTCTTAAACTGTAGAAAATGAAGATTTCAAGGCTACACACCAATTTCCCTTTGTAAGGTGTTTCACTCATTATGTTCACTGACCTTATTTCCACTGTGTTAGTTTATATTGCTCTCTGCTTGAGGAGTTTAATGAGTGTGTGAATTCCACTGGGCATTCTGATTACAATATCCTTGCATATGTGCACCTTTTTTATGAGAAAACAGATTACCATGCATCTAAAAAAAGTGTTTTTTGGGGTCTTCCATCTGAATTTTACAGTTTTGTTTCAATTATGTGTTTCTTGGTGCAAATTATAATATTTGTGACAAATAAGCTAGTAGGTCAAGAATAAATTCATGTATTTTATTTTAGCCAGCTGTAAGTGGAAAGAACATGAGATTTTGAGTGAAACAACTAGTTCCACCTTCATTGCTTACATTTTGCTTGACATTGGGGAAGTCTCTAACTGCACTTAGCCTCAAGTTATTCTGCTAAATGTAGATAATAATTAGATTCATATTCTGTCAGAATCAAAAGAGGGAGTAGATGTAAATGTGCATTTTTATATTCAGGGATGTATATAAATTTCATAGAACCAGATCATATATGCACATTATCATTGGTTCTTGCTAAATCCTATTCAGGTATTGACCTGCTGCTTCTGAATGTGGTCAAAGAATATAATTAAGCATATATGACATCTAGTTCTGGCTCTTTAGTCAGGAGCATTAATGGGCGACATTGGGCAGCTTACAGTAACCTCAACCAAATCTGCTTCCTACGTTTAGTATTAACAGATTCTGAGAACTATGCCTGTTTCCGAGTTATTGGATATCAATACATCACCATTAGTCAAAATAATTCTTCTCTTTTGTATCTTTTATCCCCTTCCTTCTATAACTTAAATGCCAACACAATTTTGCCTGTGCCTGGAATCTACTCTT
Organism: Leptonychotes weddellii; assembly: GCF_054177405.1. Taxonomy (NCBI): domain Eukaryota; kingdom Metazoa; phylum Chordata; class Mammalia; order Carnivora; family Phocidae; genus Leptonychotes; species Leptonychotes weddellii. The sequence goes on along the minus strand of NC_138370.1, from coordinate 154,058,096 downwards.
TGTCATTTATTCTGAAGAATCTGCCAATACCTCCATGGTATTTGTCAATAGGAAGAAATCACAGAGTGCTGATTCAGTTCTAAACTCAAATTCAAAAAATCTGCAATTTAATATGAGGATTAACATCTAAGTGCTACACATTCCCAAATTTATATCATTTACTAAAAACCCTCTGTTGGCATTCAAGAGCTAAAATATTCAATTGCCCACACAACATTACAATTTTAAAATATATACACAAACCAGGTTTCTTCACCATCATGTAAGGAGCTTAGAAGTCAGCACCGCATACTAACAAGGTAAAACCTGAACAAAATGAAAAAGTCAGTTCTTCTGAGATCTGTCATAGAAGTGAGGTCACAGGGCAAACTGCTGCAGAAAAAAATTAGGCAAATGAACATAACATAGAATCACAACTCACCAGAGCAGAAAACCATGAGTAAAAAGCTTCTCAAGAACGAGGACATGGGTCGAAAAACCTGAATTATAATTAAAAAACTCCTGGAGGCTTACTGTAGACAACTCTGACTTAAAAGCTCCAGGAGGAGCCAGGGAAGGAGGTTCCCCACACTTTTGTGAGTTTTCCTCCAGAAGCTCTACCAGGCCTTCACAGTGACTATCAAAGAAAATTTTCCTTATGTTTTTGGCAGGGGTGGGGAAAAGTAACCATTTTTTAAATATTCCAGAATATTCTTCTCTTCTAAACAAGTCCCACCCTCAGGAGAAACTATTTACCCAAGCTTAATCTGCTGGGGTTTTATCGAGCCTAACTTACCTGGTGGGAGGAATATACCCAACCTTACCCCACTCCAGCCATCGTTTCCCACTTGAGGAGAGTAAACTGAGTCCTGGGTACAGGCTAAACAAAATACTCTAATTATGGGACAATCAGAGGCTTCTCTTCCCCCACACCTCATGACAGCATTACTAAATGCCTATTTATAGCAATTCCTTTTACTCACTTGATTATGGCTCCTTTCAACCAAAAAATGCAAGGCATATTAAAAGGCAAAAAAACAGGAGTACCTGGGTGGGTCAGTAGGTTAAGTGTCTGTCTTCAGCTCAGGTCATGATCTCGGGGTCTTGTCCTGAGTCAGGCTCCCTGCCAGTGGGCAGTCTGCTTCTCACTCTCCCTCTGCCCCTATTCTCCCACAACACCCCCGCCCCCACCGGCTCATGTTCTCTCTCTCTCTCTCTCAAACAAATAAAATCTTTTTTTAAAAAGGCAAAAAACAAAGTTTGAAGAGACTAAACAAGTATCTGAGTTAGTTATGGAAGGACTGTTAAAATTATCAGAGCAAGGATTTTTTTTCTTTAATTACGGTTATATGCCAGGAACTTTAATGGAAACAAAAGATGATATGTAAGAAAAGATGGATAACTTAACCAGAAAGGAGTAATTCTAAAAAAGAGTAAAATAGAAATACTAAAGACCAAAAACACTGAAACAGAAACAAAGAACGCTTTGATGAACTCACTAATAGACTGGATATGGCTGAGGAAAGAATATCTGAATTTGGGGATATGACAAAAGAAACTTCCAAAACTCAAAAGCAAAGATAAAAAAAGGACTGAGAAAAACCAGAGCAGAATATCCAAGAACTGCAGGACAATTACAAACAGTAGAATATATGTGTAATTGGAATTCAAGAAGGAGAAGAAAAAGAACGAAAGAAATATTTGAAATAATAATCACTGAGAATTTCCCCAAATTAATGTGAGACACTAAGCCACAGATATAAGGAGCTCAGAGAACACCAGTTAGGTTCATATATATGCATATCACTTGAAAACTACAGAAAATCGAATATAAAGAAAAAATCCTGAAAGAAGACAGAGGGAAAAAAGACAGATGCCTGTAGAGAAACAAAGATAAGAATTATATCTGAATTCTCCTCAGAAGTCCTGCAAGCAAGAAGAGAACTGAGTGAAATATTTAAAGTGTTGAGAGAGAGGAAAAAAAAAAACAAAACAAAACCTAGAATTCTCTACCTTGTGAAATTACCATCCAAAAGTGAAGGGAAAATAAAGACTTTCTCAGACAAACAAAAACTAAGTGAATTTGTTGTCAGTAGACTGCCTTGCAAGAAATGTTATTCAGAGAGAAGACAGTGATACACGTCAGAAAATCAGATCTATATAAAGAAAGGAAAAGCATCAGAAAAAGAAAAATATTATTTTTTCTTATTCTTAATTTAAGAGGTAACATTTTATCCAAAATAATAATAGGAGCAATTGATTTGATTACATATGTATATATACACTTATGTTTAAGTAACATGCATGTCATCAATGATACAAGGGATGCAAAGGAAGAAATAGGAATATTTTGTTACTATAAGATACTTACACTACAATACTATTATTTGAAAGTGGACTTGAATTTTTTGTAAACATACATTGCAAACTCTGGACAACCATTAAAAAAAGCTGTAAAAGGAAGTATAACTGACGTCTTAATAAATAAGAAAAAATGGATTCTTATAAAATGCTCAATTAAAAACACAAAAAGCATGGGCGCCTGGGTGGCTCAGTCGTTAAGCGTCTGCCTTCGGCTCAGGTCATGATCCCAGGGTCCTGGGATCGAGTCCCGCATCGGGCTCCCTGCTCAGCAAGAAGCCTGCTTCTCCCTCTCCCACTCCCCCTGCTTGTGTTCCTGCTCTCGCTGTCTCTCTCTGTCAAATAAATAAATAAAATCTTTAAAAAAAAACAAACACAAAAAGCAGAAAAACTATGGAAGATAATAGGAACAAAAAATAAGTGCAACAAATAGAAAACATCAACAGATATGATAATTATTAATCCAAATATATCAAGAATCACTTAATGTTAATGGTTTCTGTATACCAGTCAAAAGACAGAGATTGTCAGAGCAGATTGAAAAACAAGACCTAACTATATGTTGTCTACAAGAAATCAACTTTAAATAGAAAAACACCTATAAATTAAAAGTAATGGGATAGAAAAAGATATACCATGCTAACATTAATTAAAAGAAAACAGGAGTGACTATATTAATTTCAGACATTGTAAACTTCAGACTAAGGAAATTACCAGGGGAAAATAGGAGCATTATATAATAATAAAGGAGACAATACTCCAAGAAGAAATAACAGTTCTTAAAATATGTACCATACAAATGAAAGTCAAAATATGAGAGGCAAAAACTGATAGGATTTTAAGGAGAAATAGATAAATCCCCTATTATAATTAGACACTTTAACACCTCTGTTTCACAAACGGACAGATAAAACAGGCAGAAGATTAGTAATGCAACAGTTGAACTCAACACCACCACCAATCAACTGAGTGTAATTGACATCTATAGATGGCTTCATCCAGCAGCATCAGCCTACACATTCTTCTCAAGCTCACATGGAACATTCACCAAGAATAGACCACCACTCTGAGGCTTAAAACACACCTTAATAAAGTTAAAAGAATAGAAATAATACAATTCTGGAAATCACTAACACAAATATGGCTAGAAAATCCCCCAAATACTTGGAGTCTAAACAACATACTCCTAAATAACACAAGAGTCAAAGAAGAAATCTCAAGAGAAATTTAAAAGCATTTTGAAATAGGGGCACCTGGGTGGTTCAGTCTCTGGGCGTCTGCCTTCGGCTTGGGTCATGCTCCCAGGGTCCTGGGATTGAGCCCCGCATTGGGCTCCCTGCACGGCGGAAGGCCTGCTTCTACTTCTCCCACTCCCCCTGCTTATGTTCCTTCTCTCACTGTCTCTCTCTCTGTCAAATAAATAAATAAAATCTTAAAAAAACTTTTTTTGAAATAAATCAAAATGAAAATGCCACTTATCAGAATCTATGAGATGGAGTGAAGGCAGTACTGAGAGCAAAATTTAAGCATTAAATGCATAAATTATAAAAGAAGAAAGATCTAAAATTAATAAACTGTACTTTCACTTAGGAGGACTAGAGGAAGAACAAATTAAATCAAAAGTAAGCAGAAGAAGAGAAATAATAAAACAGAAGTCAATGAAACTGAAAACAGGAAATCAATAGAGAAAATTCAACAAAACCAGAATTTGTTTCTTTGAAAAGTTTCATAAAATCAATAAGCCTCTACCCAGTCTACCTAACAAAAAAAAGATAGAAGACACAATTACTAATACCAGAAATGAAAGAGGGAGCATCACTGCAGATCCCATGAACATTAAAAGGATAATAAAGGAATATTATGAAAAACTATGCATGAAAATTTGAAAATCTACATGAAAATGAACAATTCCTTGAAAGGTACAATCTGCCAAAATTCACACAAAAATAAACAGACAATCTGAATAGGCTTATATCTATTAAAAAATTGAATCGATAATTACTAACTTTCCAAAACAGAAAGCAGCAAACCCAGGTAGGTTCACTGGTGAATTCTACCAAATGTTTAAGGAAGAAATTATTCCCTACAATCTCTTCCAGTGTATAGAAGAAAAGAGACTATTTGAAAGCCAGTTTGGCAGTTTCTTACAAAACTGCAAATACTCTTACCATACAGTCCAGCACTTCTGTTCTTGGTATCAACCCAAAAGAATTGAAAGCTTACATCTACACAGAAACCTGCACATGCATGTTTATCAGAGCTTTATTCATAATTGCCAAAACTTGGAAACAACCAAAATGTCCCTTAGCAGGTGAATGGATAAATAAACTGTTGTGCATGCAGAAATGGAACATTATTCAGCATTAAAAAGAAATGAGTTATTAAGGCATAAAAAGATATGGTAGGCACTTAAATGCATATTACTGAGTGAAAGAAAACAATGTGAAAAGGCTTTATACCATATGCTTCCAAATACATGACATTCTGAAAAAGGCAAAATATGGAGAGAGTAAAAGGATCAGTGGTTGTTCTAGGGGAGAGGGAGGAAGAGCACAGAGGATTTTTAGGGTGGTGAAACTATTCTGTATGATACAACAATAGTGGATACGTGTAATTATACATTTATCAAAACCCACAAAATATACAATATATATATATTCCTACTTTTAGGAATATCTCTATACTAAACCACCCTTCCCATCTATGCTCATCCTCCAGAGTTCCAAACATAGTAATTAGAGTACATGCATCTAAATTGTTTTTGAACTATTCATTTATTTATTAAATATAGTGTATCATGTTTATGCCAGGCATTATTCCACGCACAGGAAATATAGCTGTAAACAAAGACAAAATCCTTGCCCTTGTGAAGCTTATATTCTGTTCTAATGAGTGAGATGGATAATAAACAAAAAATATAGGATATGTAATTCAATGTCAGATACAATTGCCATGAATTAAAATGGAGCAGGAATAAAAAAGAGAAAAGTCTGGAAGAGAAGAAAAGTCTGGCAAGACCTTTCTAGGGAGGTTATAGTCTTCCTAGGAGAAGAACATAAACAAGAGCATCAAAACCTCATGCCAGGAGCAGGAACTTTTAGGAAAATTAGAGGCCAGTGTGACCGAATGAGAGAATTTTGATTATAGTAGTAGGAAATTAATTCAGAAAGATATGGAGAAGACCTTAAATATTTGTCATTAAGAACTTCTTTTCATTATAAAAGACCTTCAGTCTAAGAACTCTAAGTGCTATCATATTGGGTACCAGGTTCAACCACATTTAGTCAATTACTCAATTCCAGGCTCTATTAAGAGTAGTTTTAGAGTGTTGAAAAGGTCAGTAGCAAAGAATTTTAAAACAGAATAATTCAGAAAGCCTAGATGCGTTCTCTAAAATTTGGAGGACAAAGGAAATTTTACTTGCATGTCTGACAATTTCCAAAGAAAGCAAGCTGATCTCCCACAGATGATAGTGGATATGTGGGGATTTGCCATTGAGCCAATTGTGGACTCTTTGATAGCAGTCTTTGAGTAATATTGAAAATGTCCCTGCCTAAGAGGATTTATTGCTAAGAGTAAGAAAATCTCATTAAAAAGAGGCTTAAGGTGTCATCATGTATAAAATAGGCATAGGTCAATGGTGGGGTTGGAGGAATTCAGGAGGAAGCATTGCTCATGTCAAGGAACTGAAAGCCGAGGTCCCCAGTGGTATTCGAGGGTAAGAGAACTCTGAAGAATGCCATAAAACTTATTTTCCATGGGAAAAAGAAGGAACAGCATAATGCCAGATTAGTACTGCTCCAGTGCAAGTATACAACTCCTAGAATAAGAGTAAAATACAATTCTATTTATGTATTTATTTAGGCTCTCACAATCCCTTTAAAATTTATTCATAGGGGGTAATTTCCATGCCTTGGATGGAAACTTTGGAAAGCTTCCTGACCTGTTAGGTAATAGACAATGCTATTCCCTCTTTATAGTGTAAAGACAGTCTCCATTCTAAAATTAGATTATCTTTTTTGAAGATGGTAATCCATAATTATTTAATTATAAGAAATCTCCCAGTAAACACATTTTCCTCCCCATGCCCTGAAATTGGTAGTTCTTTGGCCCTCTCCCTGGTTACATCGGCTCTCCCCGTAGCTGGGGAAGGGGTAAGGTGTAGATTCCATGGCTGTCTGCTCTCTGGATCTGTGAGTGGTTAAAACAGCTTCTTTCTCCTAGGTTGTTTGGAAATTCCCATCTCTGGGCATCTCTTACTATTGTCAAGATCAGATGTACCACCTTCAGTCCTCAATAATTCAGCATTTACTACGTGTTTCTTGATGCTGTTGTCTCTCCCTTTCTTCCATTGTCTCTTTTGGACAGGACACTAGACAGTCGTATGCTAGCTCTCATGAATGCTCACCTCTCACACACGTTTCCTGGTTGAACTCACATATTTCTTGGCACAACAAATTCTGGGAAGACATGCCCATCTCAATCAGTTTATATTTTGCCTTTATGTGTTCCCAGAGGCTGTCAGTACTCAATTCAAATTCAGAAAAACAAATCACCTTCTCTGAAGCAAATTAAAAGATGTCTTAGAGAAGAGACTTAATAAACTTTGGGAAACTTGATAAAAATATCAATATCTGCTAAATCAGCATCTCAAATAAGGGGTGAAGCATCTAAAATTTTTAATGTACTCCCCTCAGATTATTGTAATCCATACCAGAGTTTGAGTGAGATTAGTTTTTTCACAGCTTTCTTTTTCTTTTTTCTTTCTTTGTTTTATTTTAACTCAGTCAACCTTTCATCTGTCAACAATTTTAAGACACATAACACCAATTGTTAAAACCAATTTAGTGAAAGGAGGACATGCACTTTGCTATAAATTTTTCCTAACATTACATATTTTTCCTCCATATGTTATTTTGCCTTATGAGAGTTAATAGATGTAATCAAATGTAAAAATGGTATTTTTATTAAAGAGGAAAAGCCATGGCATTTGTTTGCAATGTACTTAAGAGCTTCCCAGGTAAAATCTGAAACTGGCCACTGAATGTGGAGGACGGGGAGAGAGCAAAGAATGAGGCAGGCCCCTCCTGGTTGATAGGTGCTGGTTTAATAAGCAAGGGAACTTACATATGAGGCTTGTCTTGGGTGGCCACAAGATGAGAAGATTCACATACCTACCTACCAATTCTTAAAAGTTTATATAAAGGCCTTAACTAGGTTTAGTCACATATGCCCTCCAGATGGTCTCAGCATCACATTAGTACCTCAAGGCTATGTCTTGGTCAGTTCTTGGACAAGGCAAGCAGAACTTCCCCCAACACATGACTCCTGGAGAATATGATGCCATAGCTATCTGTAGCTTTCATTAAACTGCCCATCAAGTCTACTAATAGTTACACCTGCACCCCTGTGGAAAATACCCTTGTAAGCCAGCAAAGTGCTCCCTGAACAGCCAAGCATAGGTAAAAATATCTGACACTATTGAGAAGGATGAGATGTATTTGTGGATTTCTGTAAATAATCAAAGGAAATCCAGATGGGATATTATCCTGCTGGAAAGTATATATAATTAAAGATGTAGTCACTTATTAAAATATATTCTCAATATATACTTATTCCATATATTATATATATGGGCATAAATAAAGGGAGAAAATATAAAGATCTATTAATCTTTTTACTAAAATAATACTTAAACTTCTTACTACAAAAAATGGTGTGAACAAAGTGTTTCTTCGGATGTTCTGTCTGCTGGTACTGAGCACTTTCTGTAGCTATTCACATAGGCAAGTAATCAAGCCAAAAGAACAGCAGTATCACTAACATAAAATTACTTGCTTCCAGTGGGTAGGGTACTGGCTCTGTGTAGCTTGCTACAATATTTGCTGTTTTCTCAGAAAGTGCTGAGCATTTGGACCTGGGTTGCTCGTTTGTGATGCAAACCCACTGCATGAGTAGTGTCCATCTGGGCTCATTGTCTTGCCCTGGTAAGACTTGCAGGCAAATGAAACCAATGTAAATATGCTGATACTTTTATTGCCTGCTATGCTGTGAGTAATAAATTCCTTTGTCTCTGAACCAGAGGTCTTGTATTATCTCTCAGAAGCCATGAAACTACGAGCTAACTTTTTAGTTTAGTAGGGTAAAGTCTTGGACACTTTATAGTCCTTGATTTATTCCTTAACCAGTCTTACTCATGGACTATTTTCAGTCTGAAGTGGAAAATTTTGAGTTTACTTCTCAGTAAAACGAGAAAAATACTAACTGTCATATAATGTTTAAGCAATGTACTGGATTTCTATTATTGCTGGAACAAATTACCACAAGCTTATGGTGGCTTAACTACGGGTTCTAGAGGGGAGGGGGGTGGGAGGATGGGTTAGCCTGGTGGAGGGCACATTTTGCATGGAGCACTGGGTGTTATGCACAAACAATGAATCATGGAACACTATATCAAAAACTAATGATGTAATGTATGGTGATTAACATAACAATAACAATAAAAATAATAATAACAAATTTATTATCTCATAGTTCAGGAAGTCAAAAGTCCAAAATTAGTCTCACGAGGGTACAGTCAAGACATTGGCACTTTGGAGACCCTTGAAGAGAATTTGTTTCTTTGCCCTTTCCGGTTCCCGGGAGACATCTGCCAGCCTTGTCTCATCACGGCCCCTTCCTCCCAACGGAATCACTCCAACCTCTGTTTTTTTCGCCATAGTTCCTTGTCACTCTGACCACCTACTTTTCTTTTGTAAGGACCCTTGTGATTACATCAGACCCACCTGGATAATCCAGGATAACCCACCCTGGTTCAAGATTCATAACTTAATTACATTGCCAAGTCCCTTTCCCATGTATGATATCATCTTCACAGGTTTTATAGCTTAGGACATGGCCATCCTTGAGAGGCCATTATTTGGTCTACCACAAGGGGTTTAAAGATGCTAAGAAGTCCAGCAAAGGCCCAAAGTTGACCATTTAGGGAGTGACTTCAGGGGAAATTTTTAAGGGATTCACAGACCTTTATAAGTCTCCAGAGGGCCTGAGGATCTAAGAATAAGAAATAAACCTTTATACACAGGGATTCTTAGGACATAATTAAGATTTAGCTGCACCAGGGGCGCCTGGGTGGCTCAGTTGGTTAAGCGACTGCCTTCGGCTCAGGTCATGATCCTGGAGTCCCGGGATCGAGTCCCACATCGGGCTCCCTGCTCGGCGGGGGGTCTGCTTCTCCCTCTGCCCTCTTCCCTCTCGTGCTCTCTGTCTCTCATTCTCTCTCTCTCAAATAAATAAATAAAATCTTTAAAAAAAAAA
>NC_138370.1:154032396-154047939 GCF_054177405.1 Leptonychotes weddellii | reverse complement strand
ATGCAATATATGTTAAGAAAAAAAAAAAAGAAGAAGAAGAAGAAGATAGCAGGAGGGGAAGAATGAACAGGGGGAAATAGGAGGGGGAGACGAACCATGAGAGACGATGGACTCTGAAAAATAAACTGAGGGTTCTAGAGGGGAGGGGGGTGGGTGGATGGGTTAGCCTGGTGATGGGTATTAAAGAGGGCACACTCTGCATGGAGCACTGGGTGTTATACACAAACAATGAATCATGGAACACTACATCAAAAACTAATGATGTAATGTATGGTGATTAACATAACAATAAAAATTTAAAAAATAAATAAAATAAAAGTGCCAGAGAGCTTTCAGTATATTATCATTTAAATAAGTAACAAGGATAACTAATTTGTTGAATGAGCTGGACAAAATGGAGTATGAGCAAAAACTACTTTTTTTTTTTCACCATTGCTTTTTAAACTTATTCTTTCGACTGGTTCCTGACCTTGAAAGAAATCTAGCTCACACCTCATAGCTTATATGATCACCTTTAAATATGAGTAAATAGTCTTATTTGTTCAGACATTAAAAGTTCAGGAAGTCCAAGACTCAATTTCTTTTACCTCCAGCTTGAACCTGACTCAGGTCTAGAAGTGTATGGTAGGGAGGGGGGCATTTCCAGTCTTACTTTGCCTTCCCCCCATTCTTTCCTCCCTATTCATCCGCTGTTCTTCCTCTGTTCTACAAGGCTGATTTTTATTTTTTGTAATTGAAGTATAATTAACATGCATTATTATATTAGTTTCAGGTGTAAAATATAACGATTCAACAACTCTGTACATTACTCAAAAGAAGTATACTCTTGATACCCTTGAGCTATTTCACCCTTCTCCCCACCCCGAAGAGCCAAAACAATCTTGAGAAAGAAGAGCAAATCCCAGATTTCAGGTTATCCTACAAAGCTGTAGTAATCAAAACAGCATGTTACTAGCACGAAAAATAGACACATAGATCAATGGAACAGAACAGAAAGCCCAGAAATAGACCCATGCTTACATGGTCAGTTGATCTTTGCTTATTTTTGAAGAATGGTAATTGAGGGTTTAAGAGCAAAGTGCAAAATTTAGGATGTGAGTGTGTTTATAGTACAATACAGGCTGTAGAATGCCCTCAGATTTGGCAGATTTTTAAATGTAGGCTTTTTTTTTTTTTTTCCTATGGGGTTTCTTTTGTTTATTCTCACGGGTACTTACCATGTGCATTTCCTCGAGGTGAGATATGTCTCCTCTAGAATTCCTGACCTCTGATCTACATCTCAGTCCTTGGATTTAGTGTTTAAGTCCACACAGATTCCTTATCCTGGAAATACCTTATTCCTCTGTTCAGATCTTTGGGGAAGACTTAATTTCATGATTCTAGCCTCCCAGATGCTACATGTGCCCTCCAGTAGTCACTTGTTTTTGACTTCATTGGTGCAACGTGAAGTGCTCCAGCTGTTTCTGTACTTGTCCTGCTTTGGGGGCTGCTCCAGACTCACTCCTGTTTTTAGTTTTTTCCATATCCAAGTAAAGTACTGGTTCTATGCCCACTAAACTCTGTGAAATCTGCCAAATAATACAAATGCAAGTAGTTAGAGAACAGAGAAATCAATGCCACTTACGGAAATCAGAACTCTCAGAGAGAGTGGTATGTGAAATTGATTGAACTTGTACAAAAGAGACTGAATAGCAATGGCATGCTAGGTCAGAAAGTTTTTGCTGGTTTTAAGAGTTCGAGCTTTATAATTAGGTAGCCTTAGGTTTGAATTTAATTTCTAGGATATATTTCCTGGTTGAATCTGAACCAGACGCTTCCATTGCTTTGGCTTCCCTATCTTTTCTGTAAAAGATAGGTATTTCTTAAGGTTATTATGAATATGAAATTATTTAAGGTATGCAAGGACTTAATACCTAGTTTATTGTAAATAGTCAATATATCATAGCTTAAGTCGTGCCTCGGTGGCTCAGTTGGTTAAGTGTCTGCCTTCAGCTCAGATCATGATCCTGGAGTCTTGGAATTGAGCCCTCCTATTGGGCTCCCTGCTCAGCGGGAGCCTGCTTCCCCCTCTCCTTCTGCCTTTCCCCTCCCCCTCCCTGCTCATGCTCGCTCTCTCTCTCATACTCTCTATCTCTCTCAAATGAATAAATAAATAAATATTTAAAAACAATAAATAAGTCATAGCTTAAAATAAATATGGTAGAGTTTCTGGAGTTAGGATTTTCTTTCTTTCTTTCTTTATTTGAGAGAGAGAGAGGGAGAGAGCATGACATGGGCCTTGATCCCATGACCCTGAGATCATGACCTGAGCTAGAACCAAGAGTCAGACACTCAACTGACTGAGCCACTCAGGAGCCCCTGGAGTTAGGATTTTTAATTCATGCATGGATATGAAGAAATAGAAAACAAATATGATTTAATAGTGAGAGCTACATTTGGATGGGAACAATGAGTTCATCTTCCAGGTGCTCCCATACTACTTTGTACATTTCATTTTAATTATCTGGGCAGTCACTGATCTTGCCTAAAAAATTATGGGCTCTTTAAATCAGAAACAGTATCTTACTCATCCTTTATGCCTTGGCACTGACACATAGCAGTCTTTAAAAGGAATTTCCTGAATGAATACATTAAGGTATTATGAAATAATTGTTATGAGAAATTAAATATTGGCATGATTATCAATAATAGATATTGAGAAAGAAATAATGAAAGTGGTTAATTGGCAAAAGTAGCCTAGTGTTGGAATGTAGAACAAATTCAATGAGATAAAGATGAGCAATTAGAAAATTATTTTTCTAGATGTGACTCACAGTGACAGGATTCCAGACCAAGTGGCAGCATTGGATGTAAATAATCATCCAAGAGATAGTGTGGAGGGTAATGCATGATGAAGTGAAAATAGAATATAAAGGAAAAATTAAAATGTGAATTACTACTCCTAAAATGAAGAAGAGACATATTTGGAACCTAAGTGTGGGACTTAAGAAGCAAATTGACCTAGGAATAAAAAATCAAGTATTGGTATTTGGACTTTGAGACAACATCCAGGCATTTAAGTGTAAATTTCTTTTCCAAATTTGGAAATATAGACGTAGAGAACTAATTAAGATAAAAATCAACATGTAGAATTATTACTGAAAAAGCGACAGCTGTAATGTGAGCTTAGATTAATTGGGGAGAATTATATAAAGTACATTTTCAAAAGCAGGAAATCAACAGTGACCTCTGAATTCTGGTTAGACTTAGTGACTAAGAATGCTACCACTTATTGAGTGTGTGGTGCGTGCCAGGTAAAGAGAGAAACTGGGCTTTGGAGAAGATGAGGAATTTGCCTAAAATCACACCACTAGTAAATGCTACCAAACGGAAGATCCAGGAATCAGCCTCACTCTGTCTCAAAATCTCCTTTTCCCTACCAATTATAACAAAGGCAACATATATGGAATAGACAAAAGAAGGAAGGTAAATCCAGGTTTTAATGGAGATGAATGTTTTAAGAATATATTATTAAATGTAGAGGCTGAAATGGCCACAAAAAGTTGAGGATGATAAATATAAAATGTGATAAAATGACCAAGCTGCCCAAATTGCCTTGAATGGCCATTGAAAAACTGTGCAGCTCTCTTTCTGGCCATCAATAAATAACACTTATGTTAGCCATGTCTTTATTAATGATTAAAATCTTCAGGTCTTATAAACAGCCTTCCTCAGCAGTACCTCTAGCAAATTCGTCTTGAAAGATTTCCACAGCCCTGCACACTGAAGGGCTCATGTAACTGACAAGGTAACGACAGGGGCAATTTTAAACCGTTAAAAGACTGCTGTATTTGATCTTGCCCAATGCTGATTTCAGCAAAAGAAGGGGAAATGTTCATTATGTCAAAAAGAATGTAAAACACAAAATATGATGCCAGTTTCTGAGACCTTTCCATCCAAATCCTCTCCTACCAAATGGCAGGAATATGTCAAAATTATAGTCACGGAAAACAAAGTAAATGTTGGTTCATCTCAAGCTAAGAAAGTAGTTACTGTTAACAAGCTTTGCAATTTTACAAATCCCCATTTATGTATAACAGTACACGATTTTATTTTTTTTATTTTTTTTAAGATTTATTTATTTATTTATTAGAGAGAGAGAGCATGAGAGGGGGGAAGGGCAGAGGGAGAAGCAGACTCCCCGCCAAGCAAGGAGCCCGATGTGGGACTCGATCCCGGGACTCCAGAATCATGACCTGAGCCGAAGGCAGTCACTTAACCAACTGAGCCACCCAGGCGCCCAACAGTACACGATTTTATATTAGCCAGAAAAGATGACAGGGAAAGGGGTAATATTCACTGTAATAAAAATGATCTTTGCTTATATGAGGCAGGTTTTATTCTTTGATTTTCAATTTGATTCAATGCTTAACCTAATGAAAATGCTACAGCAAATAAAATGCATTTCCATTGCACAATCATTTGTGACTTTGTTTAGACTAGCTGTGAATAACTCCAGTTTTTCCTAAATGAAGTTATTTAGTTGTCTCATATCAAACCACTTGCTATGTTGCAAACAACAGAAGAGGTTAATTTAGAACAGCATTAAGGAAAAAAAAAAAAGTTCAACAAGGGAAAATGCAAGGTTTAGTCAAAATGGACAATTGGGAACAAATGGCAAGGAGCAAAATACACTAATTGAAAACCAGGAGGGACATTTTTCCATTTCTTTCTTTTTTAGTGCACTGATTAAAAAAAATAGTTAATTAGTACACATCATCAGATCTACTCCACACTGGGAGTTTAACCTTGTAATTTTGTCATTTTTTAGAGAAGTCGGGTGTTCAATGAAAGCACCATTAAGTTATAAATGCATAATGATGTGTATTGTCGATAGACCAGAGACTACTCAAAACATTCCTTTGTAAATTTTGCATATTTCCAGCATTTATCTACCACTTCGTGTTTACCAAGTGCTTTATTCTTGTTCAAGAATCTATTTTCCAAAATCATGTGTAAATATTCTTTTCCAAAGGCTATTACAACACACAACGGTGACAGTTCTTAATTTTTCTTTAACAGTTGATATCATTTACATTATTTAACCCAATTTCTCTCAATTTTATAGGTAAGTTATATAGAACTCCCTGATTCAACAATTAATTATCCATTGCCTATATGTGAATGTACATGCTAGGTCTTTATCTTTTCAAGGACTTTTATAACCTCTTGGAGGAACCAGATTTCTCATCATGTTGTTACGATAAAACAAGGCAGTTGAAACTTAGCTAGGTACTTAAACCTACATTGATGCTGTGTGTCTTCAAGAATACCCTCTGGCAAAAAAAAAAAAAAAAGAATACCCTCTGGCATTTACTACCACATTCAAAATATTCTCAACTCATAACCTTCCAAGGACGAGACGACTGCATGCCGAGGACTCAAATTAATAAGAAACGGCATTAGTTGAGTGTGCATCCTGCATCAAGCATTGTGATGAGCGTGTTTATCAAGTACTCACCTTTTAGGGACTGATCATAACTTCATAAGGCAGCTGTTATAATGACTTAATGACTTCCCATTTTCCAATAAGAGAACTGAGTTTTAGAGAATCTAAATAATTTGCCAAACATTATATAACTAAATGAGGTGGAGCTGGGATTCACATTCATATAACCTGAATCCAGACTCTTTTATTTTTGCCCTAATGAAATATACTTCCTCCCCATCACACTGGGGATTTGGAAGGCCTCGCTATTTAGACAAGTGCTATTTTAGTTTAGCCATCCTTTGACCACCCTAATTACAATAAAGAGGACAAGCAGAGCCAAGATTTACTCCATTAGGTGGAAAGAATAATTTCCTATCTTCCTCTGTCCATAGGGATCATCTCACTTTGGCTCATGAGACACCTGAGCCAACAAAAATACATACATACATACATACATACATACACACATACATACATACATACATACATACAATAATCCAAGCAGAACGGTTTCAGCCTTGCCCAGCTTCTGTATATGTCAGGAGAGCAGCTGTTGTTGCGATGGCCAGATTCTCTGGGGACGCCTTGGCTGTGACTACCCATATTATTATGACTGCAGATTGCAGTTTGGCAAAGAGAAAGCATATTCTGACCAGGGCAGGTGAAGGAGAGAGGGTCGTGCATTCAGAGTATTGGGAAATTATGAATTTCAGAGTTGGAAGGGCTCTTAAAGTTTACTATCCCTTTATATCAACAGCATCTGACCCAATTCAGTTAGATCATTACGCTTCTCATCACATTACTTTCTCTTGCTTCAATCGCTGATTCATTCTTACCTTCTGAACCAGTCCAATCTAGGTACCTAGCCAACCCTGACAGATCTGGCAGCGTTATTTCAAGCTGATTCGCCACCCCACTGCATTGGTGTGGGTCACAGATACTGACAACCTTAAAAAGTTAGAGTTTCCGGGGCGCCTGGGTGGCTCAGTTGGTTAAGCGACTGCCTTCGGCTCAGGTCATGATCCTGGAGTCCCTGGATCGAGTCCCGCATCGGGCTCCCTGCTCAGCAAGGAGCCTGCTTCTCCCTCTAACCCTCCCCTCTCTCATGTACTCTCTCTCTCTCATTCTCGCTCTGTCAAATAAATAAATAAATCTTTAAAAAAAAAAAAAAAAAAAGTTAGAGTTTCCATTCTTATCCTTTCGCCCTTGCCAAATTTCACTCCCTTGCCAGGCGTTCACCCCTGCCATTTTCACCCAGTCTTTCGAACTGGACTTGTGTTTTGTTTCCTTCTTCATGAGTTTTTCCACATTAAGCTTGAGTCCTGTCTTAAGCCCCGGGGCAATTGACTAGGTCACCCACCAGATGACTTCTGGAAGTTGAACAGTTTTATTCTGACTCCCATGTCTCTACTAGTGAGACTGATTTTACTTAGATGGACCTATTACACCACGACTCTTACTTATAATAATTATCACCTCCACAATATTCTACTTGCCGCCCCTGCGCACTTAAACAGTGCTACAAGATCCAATTGGGCAATGGTCCCCCGTGTGATCTGGACTAATGTTCACACACATTTGAGGCCCTCCATAATGGCAGATTGTTTTCCACACTTGATCTTAGCCAAAAGGCCGAAAAGCAATGGCAGATTGTTTTCCTAGGTCCAGTCATACATTCTTTTTGTTCTTAATCATCTGTCATTTAGGTTTCAACATACCTCTCGGCTGCTCTTCTTACAAATTGATAAGAAGCAATTTTTTATTCTTCTTTGACTACAAAGAGCTTTTTTAAAATATCCTCCCGGACGTAAAAGAAGGACTCAACCTCAGGGAAAAAAAAAAAAAAAAAAAACACAATAAAACATGTTATACAAGGTGCAATACCCACAAAAATCATGACAGCAATACTCTTTTATTTTGAAATATATTTCCAAGATTTTGGAATAATCTCCTTTTTATCTTAAGGAAAACCCTTAATCTTATCAGCCAAAAGGTTTTAATACATGGCTTTTAAGCCCTTGGTTTTATCCAGAAAATAATCTATTTAGAAATAAAAGTGGCATTAGGAAAGTGGTTGAAGAGGCTTGCATGAACTTTCCGTAGTGCGTCAGTCTCTGTACACTTAAAGAAATGAACTGTCTTTAAATAGTCTAATGGCTTTTAGAGGCACTCTAATAAAACAACACTTCCTTTCAGCTATTTGATGCACTAAATGTATTTCTGCTCCACTGGTTTCATGTTAAGTGTGCCTTTCTCCTAAATTGTTTTTCTATTTGCATATGTATCTTTATAGCCATAGATATACAGTATATTTTGCACAATTAAAGGAAAAGGATTTTAAATCCAGAAAGTTCATGTGTATGAAGTATAGCTCCCAGAAACCCTGAAATATAGTTTCACAAACTGTTTTTTCTAATTCATGGCTTCTGTTTATTTCAAATGGTCTTTGTTTTTATTACTTGAATTCTGTGTTTATATGGGTTAATCTCAGAAGTTCATTTATATGCTTGTCATTAATAGTTAATATTTAATGCATACTTATTAATGGCTGATACTGTTCAAAATGTTTACATGTACTAATTTATCTACCACTCCCAGGAAATCATTAGAGTGGGTGCTACTGTTATTCTCATTTGATAGGTGAAAAAAGGAAAGAGAAGTTAAATAGTGCATAGTTGCACCGGAAGATAAGCAAACTATCCCAGAGATTGTGCAAGTGAGAGAGCCACATGATAAACCCTGTCCTCAGGTCAGACCTCATAGCTTTAGCCTCTGCCTTATGCTGTCTTAGTTGATCGGAGAACCTTACTAACTCATGTAAGGCCTCTTAAGTAGGATTTTAACCCAATTCTTCTAACTGCAATTCCAGCATCATGTCTATTTTACCATCAGAATATATGTCCTTCCTGATACGGTCATAGAACTGGGCATTGTAAAATAGTTTTGGCAAGAAGAGTATCAAGATACCTTTTCCTAGCACTTCCCCCCTCACCACCGCTGTTGGTATGCCCAATTGGAGAAACTATTTGGAAGCATTTTGTTAATCTAGAACCTCTGCATTTGGATAAATATATTTGGATTGGGGGAGGGGAAAAAGTTCTTTTTCTGCTTTGTGATGTGTTCTGCATTGCCTTCTCCTTGCTAGTATGTAATGTGGACACTTTAAGCAAAAGGGCAGATATCCTAGGCTTCAGATCTAGTTAAAAGCAGAAAATGAATGTGAAAACCAATGAAGATCTTTCTTATTTATTTAAAAAATTAGAGCATGACTCTCAGCACTCAGAGCAAAATTCAACCCCAATGGTTTAAGCTATCACATTGGAGACAATAGCCATGATACCCTTATTATATATTTACACTTCTAGTGTGTATTAGGCATTGTATCAAGTCCTAAGGTTAAAAAGGGAAAAAGAGAAACAGGACAGGGATTTTATTATGCTTTCACCAGTAAGGTATAAAGGAAAAAATACTGCAAGTTTGAAGTAAGGCACACTGTCCCCTGGCAGAGAGCAAGAAAAACTCTAAACACTTACACATTAGACCTCTTCACAGACCATACTGGCTGATCTTTTGCTGGTTCCTTTTCTTTTCTTCAACCTTCTATTGTTGGGTTTAGCTCTTGGACAGTTCGTAGCCTTAAATCTCCTAATTTTTTTCTCTGGCATAGACCTTTTATCTCCTCTGTACTCCAGACTCATATCTCCATTCTCAAACCTAATATAGCCAAGTCTGCATTCCTAACTTATTCCCTGTTCCCCAAATTTGGTCCACTCACAGTGTTCATACATTAGAAAATTGATTTTCCCAATTTCTCAGTGAAAAACAAAATGAAACCCAAGACTCATCTATGAATTCTCTCCCAATCCACATTCTATGGGTCAAGAAATTCTGTTCATGCACCTTTTACAATAGATCCAGAATATGAAGGCTTCCCACCTGGTTCATTCAAATTGTGCCCTGGTCCCAGCTGCCCTCCTTTATGGCCAGGATGACTGCAATATCTCTCTAATCAATTGCCCTGCTTCCACACCTGTTCCCTGCCCACACTCTCCTCTCAAAATGCTACAGTGATTTTTTTCAATTGTAAGTCAGACATGTGCCACTGCTCAGATCCTGTTCTGGGTTCCTTATTTCTCCCAGAGTAGATGCTAAATTCTCTAAAATGGCCTACATGGTTCAATATGATCTGGGCAACATTACACTTCTCACCTCACCTACTTCCCTCCTCATTCATTGCAGCCACAGTGACCTCCTTGCTACTTTCAGAATATGTCAGGAAAGCTCTTACGTGATGGATATTTCACGGATTATTCCCTTTGCCTTAAATGTTCTTCCTCCAACAGATAACTGCATGGTTTGCTCCCTAACTGCCTTCAGTCTTCATCAAAGTCATCTTTCACTCAAGCCTGCCCTAACTACCTTATACTAAGTTAGCATCACTCTCTTCAGGTCCAGAAGCACTCTTCATTTTCTTGCACTTCTTTATTTTCTCTATTGTACATATTATACTCTAATATATGTTACATGCTAATTACTGTTCTAAGCATGCTGCATATATAAATTAATTTAATCCATACAATAACTCTACTAGGTCAGAAACATAGTACCCTCCTGAAAAATGAGAACATTGTGACACACAAAAAATTAAGTATCCTAGCCAATTTACGTTGCTAGTAAGTGGCTCAGCTGAAATTCACAACAGTCTGACTTGAGATTCAGTTCTCTTAATTACTGTGCTGTGCAGCTTCTAGGAGGCAATATGGAGTTTACTAGACTAGAACGGTGGTATGTGCAGGGTTACCATGGGGACACCCAGGAAAGACACCTAAAGAAGGGAGTTTTCAGCTTGAAGTTTAGGAATTGGCAAGAGGATGCTTTCCAAAGTAGACAGAGTTCATTTTTGAAAGATACAGTGGTGTTAGGGGGGGAAAAAAGTGAACAGAGCTTCACAAGAAGAAGGGACAGAGTAAAGACAGAATGCTTGGCATGTACAGAGGATTTCATGAAATGATAGTATTACTTGACCATTAAAGCTGTCATAAGGAACCATGTATGCATCTATATGACAGACAACATGAGAACACCTGGGAGTATGAAGCAGGGTTGTTCTCAGCAGACCCTGAGAAAGGTAGCCATGTGAAAGAGTAGGATAGGAGACCCTTGGGGACTGAAAAGGAAGGAGAACAATAGAGGGTGATGTATAAATGAGGGAGCGTGAATGTGACCTAATCTCAAAAGGGAATCCTGCATAATTGGTTTTGAAGTAAAAGATATAAGGTGAAATAGCTACATTATATATCTCCTACAATGTTTTGGGAAAGTTTTATTAAACTAAAGGTGCATTCCTAAATACACACAAACTGTATGGACTTTACCATGTTAAGCTATTCCCTAGGCAAGGGGAAGATGCCTGGGTGTGAGGAAAATCTTACCTTCTTATAGCCGTGCCTTTTTAAGTGCAAGTCTTCTATTTCTGGCTTATACGTAATGAACATAATGAAGGTAAATAAGCTTAAATAACAAGTCAACAGAAATCTATGGAGGTCCTTAACAAGGAGATTTGCCTTTAGTGACTAAGAATTGAAGAAAACTAATTTGGTAGTAAAAAGACTATGAGGGCGCCTGGGTGGCTCAGTCGTTACGCGTCTGCCTTCGGCTCAGGTCATGATCTCAGGGTCCTGGGATCAAGCCCTGCATCAGGCTCACTGCTCAGCGGGGAGCCTGCTTCTCCCTCTCCCACTCCCCCTGCTTGTGTTCCCTCTCTCGCTGTGTCTCTCTCTGTCAAATAAATAAAATCTTTAAAAAAAAAAACTATGAAATATTTAACAATTTATGAATGATTCTTTATTAGTAGAATGTGGTGTTATCTGTCCCACCAACACACAGTATTATTGTGAAGATCAGAGGATAAGGGGCGCCTGGGTGGCTCAGTTTGTTAAGCGACTGCCTTCGGCTCAGGTCATGATCCTGGAGTCCCGGGATCGAGTCCCGCATCGGGCTCCCTGCTCGGCAGGGAGCCTGCTTCTCCCTCTGACCCTCCCCCTCTCATGTGCTCTCTGTCTCTCTCATTCTCTCTGTCTCAAATAAATAAATAAAATCTTTAAAAAAAAAAGATCAGAGGATAAAAAGGATATTAAAAACACTTAAATTGGGGTGCCTGGGTGGCTCAGTCATTAAGTGCTTGCCTTCGACTCAGGTCATGATCCCGGGGTCCTGAAATCGAGCCCCGCATCGGGCTCCCTGCTGAGCGGGAAGTCTGCTTCTCCCTCTCCCTCTGCCTGCCGCTCCCCCTGCTTGTGCTCTGTCACTCTCTCTGTCAAATAAATAAATAAATAAAAATCTTAAAAAAAAATAAAAGACACTTAAAATTGTAAGTACAACAAGACTTGATGTACATAAATGAGTTTGAGATGTCTGGTTTAGACGAGCTATACCATCCAGAAATTCCTATTGCAGACCCTTTAACGCAATGCTTTTGTGTATTTGCACAGTATATTTGTATGTATGTGTGTTTATGTGTGGATACCAGTTTTCCTCCCTTAACCATAATGGTAAACAGAATAATGAACCCCCCTAAAGATTTCTATATCTTAATTCCCAGAACCTATGTTATGTTACATGGCAAGCAGAAATTAAAGTTATAGCTAGAATTAAAGTCATGAATCATCAGACCTTGAAATGGGGAGATTGTGCTGGATTATCTGGGTGATTTAAATGTAATCACAAGGGTTCTATAAATTTGTAGAGGGATACAGAATAGTATGGATCAGAGGAATGCAGTGAGAAAGACTCCACTGTCCATTGCTGGCTTTTGAAAATGGAAGAGGGCCATGAGCCCAGGGTAACAGGCAGACTCGATAAACTAGAAAAGCAAGGAAATGGCTCTCTCCTAGAATTTCCAGAAGGAACATAGCCCTGCCAACACCTTTACTGTAGGCCAATGAGTCCCATTTCGGATATCTGAACTCCAGAACTTTCAGATAATAAATTTGTGTTGTTTTAGTTCCATCCACGTTGTGGCAAATGGCAAGATTTCAGGTTTTTTTTGATGGCTGCATAATATTCCATTGTATATATATGGAACTAGAGGGTATTATGCTAAACGAAATAAGTCAATCAGAGAAAGACATGTATCATATGATCTCACTGATATGAGGAATTCTTAATCTTAGGAAACAAACTGAGGGTTGCTGGAGTGGTGGGGGATGAGAGGGATGGGGTGGCTGGGTGATAGACATTGGGGAGGGTATGTGCTATGGTGAGCGCTGTGAATTGTGTAAGACTGTTGAATCACAGACCTGTACCTCTGGAACAAATAATACATTATATGTTAAAAAAGAAAAAAAGAAAAAGAAGATAGCAGGAAGGGAAAAATGAAGGGGGGAAATCAGAGGGAGAGATGAACCATGAGAGACTATGGACTCTGAGAAACAAACTGAGGGTTCTAGAGGGGAGGGGGTTGGGGGGATGGGTTAGCCTGGTGATCGGTATTAAAGAGGGCACATATTGAATGGAGCACTGGGTGTTATACGCAAACAATGAATCATGGAACACTACATCAAAAACTAATGATGTAATGTATGGTGATTAACATAACATAATAAAACAAAATTTAACAAAAAAATGTGTTGTTTTAAGCCACCAAATATGTGTTGATTGTTATAACAGCAAGAGAAAACTAATAACCATATAGATAACAGAATTTCCTGCATGTAGATTTTACATTGATGGTTTTAAACTTAGACTTTTGGAAAATAAATTTTTGACAATGTGTTGCTATAAAGAGATATGAAATATTTCTCCCTCTCTTTTTTAAAATTTTTTTTTAAAGATTTTATTTATTTATTTAAGAGAGAGAACGAGAACACATGAGAGGGGGGAGGGTCAGAGAGAGAAGCAGACTCCCTGCCGATCAGGGAGCCCGATGTGGGACTCGATCCAGGGACTCCAGGATCATGACCTGAGCCGAAGGCAGTCGCTTAACCAACTGAGCCACCCAGGTGCCCTCTCCCTCTCTTTTTTTTAAAGATTTTCTTTATTTATCTGAGAGAGAGAGAGAGAGTGAGAGCACAAGCAGGGGGAGCAGTAGAGGGAGAGGGAGAAGCAGGCTTGCTGAGCAGGGACCCTGGCACGGGGCTCAATCCCAGGACCCTGGGATCATGACCTGAGCTGAGGGCAGAGGTTTAACTGATTGAGCCACCCAGGGGCTCCAAAATATTTCTATACTTATTTCCCAAACTGAAGGAATAATTGCAGAGGAATATAATGTCTGCAGAGGCAATGGGAACATTGAATTGGTCAGCCAGTATGTGTGGAATTTACCAAGCTCTTAAGTTTTTGGGTTGTTATTGTTATTATTAGTATTATCAGTATTAGTAGTAGTAGTAGTTGTAGTAGTAGTATTTTGATGGAGAAGGAATACTTCTGGGAAAGGAAACTTATCTTTTACCGAATAGAAATCACCCACTTTTCTGTTAATTAAGGTCCTAAAGAGAAAAAAAAAAATGTATAGCAGTTGTGAGGGAAACACAAAATCCATTTATTGTGAATTATTGTAATGGATGCAAAAACCCAGTTTTCTCTTGTGAGCAAAGAGAATTGCATATGTGACAAAAGAGAAACAATGTGCGAAGACCACGTTCATTTTTCTGGCTGTTTACAAAGCCAACAAAATACCCAACTGTGATGAGTTTTAATGTTATTATTGTAATGCTCAAAGAAAATTAACACTTCCAAGCACAGTGACTTTGTCATAAATGGGGAGGCAGAAAAGGAGGGGGAAAGAGAAAGAAGAGGGAGAGAGAGACTAAAGGAGACAATGGGTTCTGGCACCATCTGTCAGTGTGCTAAGAGTTGCTTCTATAACAGCAGGAGGTTTAAGTCAAGAAAATCAGGCATTTGGATGATTCACTGTTGCATCAGATGTTGTTGTTTGCATTTTACTTTTGCTCATTATCTTTATTAGGTAAAGGCATTGGATATCATGTTGCTTATTCAAAGCAATTATTGAGTGAGGGAAAAAAACAAAATCTGCACATAGTATTTTAGAGACAAGTAAATGACAAAGGCAAAGAGAAAAGATGCTAAAATAGTAACATAATTTTATGTTGACATATTTAAAAATTAAAATTTGGAAAGAAGAGATTTTGAATATAAGAGAGTTGACACAGAATTGGGATTGCTATACCAATTGACTGTCTCCTTTTTCCATCTATCTAACATGAATTATGCTTAAAAATTAACAAATTCAAAAATTTTTATGGCATGTCATCAGCTCACCCATTCTCCATATTCTCAATTTGTTCCTAATATGACCTTTCCTAATAAGACCTTGACACTCTAGCTGGGATGGCTCAGTAAATGCTCCACGTTAGGCCTGTTTGTGTGCTTCCATCTCCAAGATAACCATGATTTCACATCCAGATTTTCTTTAACAGCCTATATGAAAATCACTGCCTCTGTGAAATTAGTTTGACATGAGTGATGAGTAGGTGTTAAATAATGGGATGTTTAATAATGTTAGTAATAGGTGTTAAGTGATGTTAAATAATGGGGACAGAGGAAGATACTTAGACAATGAAACATTCTGAAATTCAATGTGTAAGTAAGAACAGTGTGGTCAAGGTAATATTGAGAGGATGGATGATATAGAGTGAGTGTTTTGTTTTGTTTTTTTTTTTCTTTGCTGTATTTCTTTCTTTTTTATTATGTTATATCACCATACCTTACATCATTAGTTTTTGATGTAGTGTTCCATGATTCATTGTTTGCGTATAACACTCAGTGCTCCATGCAGAAGGTGCCCTCTTTAATACGCACCACCAGGCTAACCCATCCCCCCACCCCCCTCCCCTCTACAACCCTTAGTTTGTTTCTCAGAGACCATAGTCTCTCATGGTTCATCTCCCCCTCTGATTTCCCCCCCTTCATTCTTCCCTTCCTGCTATCTTCTTCTTCTTCTTTTTTTTTTTTTTTTTTGTGGAAAGAGCCAAGATGTCCATCGACAGATGAATGGATAAAGAAGATGTGGTATATATATACAATGGAATATTATGCAGCCATCAAAAGGAATA
>NC_138370.1:153999061-154031896 GCF_054177405.1 Leptonychotes weddellii | reverse complement strand
CAACTTACATTGGACCAAAAGATAGACAAAGGCGCATTTCTTTTTCTTTTTTGTATAGATCGATATAACCTTAAAATAAATATATATCCTGAATGCAGTGGGGATAGTGCTTTACATGTTTATGCAAAGCTATGTCAATCACCCTCCCTAGATTCAAGATTATGCCCAGAAGTTTACCAATGGATAAGAAACAAGCCCATTAAAATGCATTATCAAACTGCAAGACCAACTACCATTAAAAAACAAAAAACAAACAAACAAACAAAAAAACAACAACAAAAAAAACCCCAAAAACACACCATTGGTTATGTTAAAATCAAGTGAGAATTTTTACTTTAAAGATTTCCTTTACTTACGTAAATGGACCAGTATAAGCATTTACTAACTTCTATCCATAGTTAGTTAACTTCTAGGTCTGGGTTGAGATGGTCATTATTTTTTTTAAGTTACAAATGTAAAGCACTTAAGACACAATTTAACACACATTTGGTAGACAGAATAATGTTTTATATATGTGTTATTAAATCAGGGAAAAATAAGATTTTACTAATTATAATGCAAAATTAAATATTGCAGTAAATAGCACAATTGGCACCAAATGGGAAAACTTTTGTTGTAGATGAATATCAGACAGAGGCTTAGCTTGGGTAACAGCAAAAGGTAAATTGGAGAAGTACAAATCAACAGAAGACAGAGAATTCTCTGGGAGAACTACATAGTGGCACAGTCCAGTCAAACTGGTGTGTTATTGTTGTTGTTTTTACTTATTGGTTTATTTTAATTTTAAATTTTTTTGGGGGGAGGAGTAAATTTGTTTTTAATTTGAGTATAGTTGACACACAATATTACATTAGTTTCAGGTGTGCAACTTAGTGATTTGACAAGTTTATACATTATGCTATGTTCACCACAAGTGTAGCTACCATCCGTTCCATTACATCACCATTACAATATCATTGACTATATTTCTTATGCTGTGCCTTTTATTCCCATGGGTTATTCATTCCATAACTGGAAACCTGTATCTCCCACTCCCCTTTGCCCATTTTGCCCAACACTCAGACCCCTCCCCTCTGGTAGCCATCAGTTTGTTCTCTGGATTTATAGGTCTGATTCTGTTTCTTGTTTGTTGATTCAGTTTTTTTTAGATTCCACTTATAAGTGGAATCATATGGTACTTGCCTTTCTCAACCTGACTTATTTCACTTAGCATAATACTTTCTAGATGCATTCATGTTGCCTCAAATGGCATGATCTCATCCGTTTTCATGGCCCCATAATATTGCATTGCATTGTGTGTGTGTGTGTACACACATCTTCTTGTATATACATACATGCATATGTTGTATGTATGTATATACATGTATATTCTATCATCTATCTATCTATCTATCATCTATCTATATCACATTTTCCTTAGCCATTCATCTATTAATGGACACTTAGGTTTTATTCATACCTTGGCTATTGTATAATAGCCAAGCTGTATAACTACATAAACATAAGGATACATATATCTTTTTGAATTAGTGTTTTCATTTTCTTTGGGTAAATATCCAATAGTGGAATTACTGGGTGATATGGTATTTCCATTTTTAGTTTTTTTGAGGAATCTCCATACTGTTTTGCACAGTGGCTGTACCATTTACATTCCCACCAACAGTGTACAAAGGTTTGTTTTTTTCCACATCCTTGTTAACACTTATTTCTTCTCATTTTGATTTCAGCCATCCTAACTGGTATAAGGTGATACCTCATTGTGGTTTTGACTTGAATTTCCCTAATGATTAGTGAGGTTGAGCATCTTGTCATGTGTCTGTTAGCTATTTGGATGTCTTCTTTGGAAAAATATCTATTCAGGTCCTCTGTCCATTTTATAATTGGATTGTTTGGTTTTTGGTGTTGAGTTGTATAAATTACTTGTATATTTTGGGTATTAACCCCTTATAAGATATATCATTTCCAAATATCTTCTCCCATTCAGTGTGTTGGTTTTTTGTTTTGTTGGTGGTTTCCTTTGCTGTGCAGAAGCTTTTTATTTTGATATAGTCCCAATAGATTATTTTTGCTTTTGCTTCCCTTGCCTTAGGAGACATATCTAGAAAAATGTTGCTATAGCCAGTGTCAGAGAAATTACTGCCTATGTTCTCTTCTAGGATTTTTATTGCTTCAGGTCTCACATTTAGGTATTTAATCCCTTTTGAATTTACTTCTATGTATGGTGTTAGAAAGTGGTCCACGACCAAACTGTCCTTAAAGGTTAATGTAGGAAAGGAAATTATTAAATTATTGTTATTAATGACCACCTAGTATCATTTTTATTAACGTATGAACAATTGTATCTATTCAGTGATGTAATTAGTGCCTGCCATATGCTATTTTCTAGACACGGATAGCACAATAATGAACAAAATAAACTGATGTGTTTTCTTTCGTGCAATTATATACTCGTGGAGGGATATAGAAAATAAACAAATGAATATATGTCACACAGTGACAAGTAATATGAAGAAAAGTAAGATAAAGAATGGAACACAGTAATACTTTATTTGGATTGGAAATGATCAGCACTGATTTCAAAGGGGCTAAATTTGAGGAGAAATCCAAATGTATAAGGGAGTGAACTGTGTGAGTATCTAAGGCAAGAAACCAGACTGAGAAAGTAGTAAGCACCAGAAGTATGAGAGATGTTTGCATAAACACAAGAATTCATTATGCCAACTCAGCAAGGGAAAGAGGGATAGGAAATCAAGTTGGAGTGAGATCAAGGAGCCAGGCCAAGTGGCGCCCTTGTTCTCTTCTGTATCACTTACCCACTCCCTCTCTAGTCATCCAGATTCTGTAGATGAGCTGATGATCATTATCATTAGGTGAGAGGCTGGGTACTGTCTTTGGGTACAAAGTCTGCAGGCTGATTGATAAGGAAGTGAAGGCGATGCTGGTAATGGATGGTATTTTTCTGGTGATTTCCCAGTCATACTCTATTCAGAGTCCTTCTTTCTCAACCTCACAGCCTTGTGGAATTTTTCATTTAGTCTAGGGGTCAAGAAATTTTAATACAGTAGTCCCCCATTATATATGGTTTTGTTTTCAGTGGTTTTAGTTACTCACAGTTAACCAAGGTCCCAGAGCAAATGATCCTAGTTCTCATGTATCATCAGAAGGTCAATAGCAGCCAAACGTTACAACACAGTGCCTACGCCATTCACCTCATCACGGGGGCATTTTGCCATTTCCCATCATCTCAAGAAGAAAAAAGATGAGCACAGCACAATAAGATATTTTGAGACAGAGACCACATTCATGTAACTTTTATTACAGTATATCTTTATAATTGTTCTATTTTATTATTGTTGTTGTGAACTTCTTACTGTGCCTAATTTGTAAGTTAAATTTTATCATTGGTATATATGCATAGGGTTTGGTACTATCTGCATTTTCAGGCAGAGGGTTTTAGAATGTATCTCCCTATGGATAAGGGGGAACCACTGTATATTAGTAACCAGTGGCTTTCTAACTCTAGAAGGTAAGAATTTTTTGTCCTGATATCCAACTTGCCGTGGTATTCCCTCCTCCCCAAATAGTGAAGAATTGTGTCTAGTTAACTCAGCTGAGTATAGTCGGTATAGATGGGGAAAGGACTCTGATGTGTGCAGGAGGTCAGCAGAGAATTGCAGTGCCGGGCACTTGTTAGCACTGTGAAAGAAATATTGCTATGTATTTATAGAAAATTCCTGGAAGGATATACGCAAAGTGATGGATGAAATTTATCCCTAGCAGGTTTGCAGAGGCAAAAATATGTACTTTTCATTGTATACCCATTTCTATTTTTTGCAATTTAAAAAATAATTCCCATGTATTAATTTATAACAACAAAAATAGCTCAAATTTAAAGTGCTGATTAAATGTGATACTGAATATCCCACTGAAATTTAAACCAATCTAAAATGTTGGTGGTAAGGGCCAAAATATGTGTATTGTAAGGCATATTACGATGTGTTAAACAACTTTGTAAAGTTAAGGTGCTCTGAATTCTAAGCCACTTAAATAGAAAAAGTAGTACAGGGAACAGATTGCTAACATATTGTAGATAATGTTTGTTTGACAAGCTTGCCATGCACATTAAGTAAAATGGACCATATAACTTTCTTATAATTTTTTTTACAAAAGAAGAAAACTATCTTTTTTACTTTTTGCTTTTGTTTATAAAGCTTATGTCTATAAAGCTATCATATTATATATTATAAATTCTGTACATTTAAATGGCACATGATGTAATGAGCACTGGGTGTTATATGCAACTGATGAATTATTGAACACTACATCTGAAAGTAATGACGTACTAGATCTTGGATAATCGACTCTAAATAAAAAAATAAATGTAACTGTTTGAATTAGGAGCTTTATATTTTAAAAAAAGGAGAACAAACAAGCCAAGACTCAAATATTTCTCAAACTTCCTATGAAAAGACTTTTCTGGAGTAGGAAAAATCAATATAAGCTGGTTACTTTGGATCATGCTAAAGTGATCCATAAATTTCTACATTCCTCACAGTAAAACAGTGAATTCAGGAATGTATACATCCTGTGATGTTGGCTTCCTTAGAGTTCTTAAATATATTGAGTTGTTCCTTCCTTGTAACATTTACCTTTACCATGCCATTCTTTCCCTAAAAACAGCCTAGAAAGTTGTTTGCACAACTGATGATCTCTTTCCATTAGCTCAAAGCTCCTCAAGATGGCTTTACCTTACAACCCAATTTCAAGCTTCCCTCATATACATCCTACATACTCATAAACTCATGCCCTTATCAGTGAAGATGGTGAAAATCTATGAGGTGTCTGGGTGGCTTAGTCGGTTAAGTGTCTGACTTGGGCTAAGTTCCTGGGATTGAGTCCTGCCTCCACACTCAGCAGGGAGTCTGCTTCTCCCTCTCCCTTTCTCTCCCCACCCCCAAGGCTCTCTTTCTCTCGTGTGTGCGCTCTCTCAAGTAAATAAAATTGTAAAAAAAAAAAAGATGATGAAGATCTATGATGAAAACTAGGAGACATGAGAAAGTTAATTTTCTGCAACCTTAAAGACCTTGAATCTTTCAGCATTGCAGACCAAACAGCCTTTCTTTGCTGTTTTGTTTTCATCTGGATATTATCCTCACTTTCAGGTTGACAAATTCACTTTTTTTTTTCTTTCAAGAATGACACCATGTTCAAGAGAAATCGCAGCTGGCCTTTCACAAATCCTGAAGAAATGACCTGAAGAGATACCCAAGACACAGCAGGCACCTAGTGATAAATTCTGATCCTGCATTCATGTCAAATTAGCTATTCTCCTCTTTACCTTGTCCTGCACCAACTCCATATAAAGCAACAAGAAATAGAGTGAAGTTATAAAATAGGTGACTTTGGGTCATATTACGAATAAACACTTCTTAATTTCACCTTTTGCATATAGTTTAAGAAAGTGGGTCTTTTGTAAAGTACATATTTTCTACTACAGAAGTTGACATTTGATTTTGGCATTATATGAATACCTCCTCCTAAGAGTTTGAGGTAGGAATCAGAATTTGCCTTTTTACTGTAGACCTCAAGTGACCCTTAGGGCCATAAGTGTCAAAATGAATGTACTGGAGTTAGAAAATAATAGTCACACTAACCAAAAGTCTGCTAACAAGTTTTTAAGAGGTGTGTTTATTGATTTACAAATACTATTGCAAATGGAATATTTTCGGGAATGCATGCCATTCTTTTTTTTTTTTTTTTTTTTAGATTTCATTTATTTACTTGAGAGAGAGAATGAGATAGAGAGAGAGAGCATGAGAGGGAGGAGGGTCAGAGGGAGAGGCAGACTCCCCGCCGAGCAGGGAGCCTGATGCGGGACTCGATCCCGGGACTCCAGGATCATGACCTGAGCCGAAGGCAGTCGCTTAACCAACTGAGCCACGCAGGCGCCCAATGCATGCCATTCTTAAACTTCCCCATCCCTACACACATGACATTGGTGTTGGTGCCAGTCATATTGGCTGCTTGTCCCCTGGATGTAGGGATTGCTCTGGGATATAGGGCTGGCCACTGCGGCACACCAACCACATATCCCTATCAGTTATTCAACCACTCCGTAAACAAAAGACTCAAACAAAGACCGCTAATTCATAACACACAAACATGTACACGTCCATACAGCACATGTACACACAAGCCTCTGCATGTGTACATATGCTTACATAGAGCTATACTCTTTACATTTAAATACACATGCCCACGCGTGCCGACGGGCACACACACTTATATATTCTACAAGAGAGAGGAAAATCACCAAACTAGTAAACAAGAACCATATACCTCTGGAAGTGTTGGGACCATGTTAGTACAAGGTGGAGCAAACCTGCTGAAGAGTAAAGGTAACACAAAAGCAAGGAGATTTGGGAGACACAGAGATTGGTATCATTAACATTCAATGTCATTAACATTTTTCAGCCCCTGGTTACAACATGTGGAGGGTTAAACTCCCTACTCTCATGGATGATCCCAGTCTGTGTCAGTGTACCAGTCCCTCAAAACAGCCCTTCTGATAGAATGTATTTGTGCTTACATTCTTCTATTGCTGTCAACTAATTACATTTCCTTTGTTTCCTTTAATATTTAAAATAGGATATATACCTAAAAAGACAATTGAGCTACGCTGAGAACATTCTATGTGCACATCTGGCTAGGTATTTTGTGGATTTATCTCATAGAATCTTTGTGTAGCCATGTGGTTATTGTCATCTCTATTTAACAAATGATGTAACTAAGGCTTAGAGAGTTAAAACACTGTCCAAGGTCAGACAGTTTGTATATGGCAATTTTCAATCCATGTGTCTCAGCACTAGGTTAGACTCCCTTTTTGTAGCACATGCAAAGCATATTTGTACTACTAGGAAGAGATAATTACATATATCTCCACTTATCCAAAATATTTATAGTTAAACAGATCTGATATTAACATCTAAAAGCCTTCCAGAATAAATTATCCTCAAATGGGTACATTAATGATTCAAATATAAAATCTGCTATAAAAGTAAGAAGACTAATTTGTAAACTATTTTTCAAAGGTAAAAACATCCTTCTTAATACAGAGAGTATTAAATTTTAAAGCTCTCATTAAATATTTAAAAGTCATAAAGTTAAAAGAATTTCTTAACTCTTTTAGCAAATTGGGGAACTATCTCAGAGATAATTGGAGGAATCAAATAAAATGAGAAATTATAAAGGGTTAAATAATTAAATCATAAATAGAACAGCATTTTTAAGAAAAAGGTCAATTTAAATAATGTATACATTTTAATGAATTGTGTGTCCTTTTAAAGCATATGAAATTCATTCTAACAAAAAATATAAAAACTATACCACAATGGGTATATTAATTTCTTATAGAACCCAATGGTAAATAATGCTTAATTTTAAAAATTATTTTTAATAATTTTAATAATTTAAAAATTTTTTAACTATGATGGTGTGAAAGTGATGCACATTCAGTAGAAACCATACTTCAAATTCTGGATTTCAATCTTTTCCTGGGCTAGCGACGTGCTGTAAGATGACTTCTCATGATGCAGGGTGAGCCACACCTCCCAGTCAGCAATGTAATCACAAGGCTAAACAACTGATACACATGCAATCATTTTGTACCCATATAACCATTCTGTTTTACACTTTCAGTACAGTTTTCAATAAATTACATGAGATATTCAATACTTCATCATAAAATAGGCTTTGTGTTAGATGATTTTTCCAACAATAGGTTAATGTAAGTGTTCTGAGCATACCTAAGGTAGGTTATGCTAGGCTATGATATTCCATAGTTAGGTGTATTAAATGCATTTTTGACTTAAAATACTTTTAACCTATGATGGGTTTATTAGGATTTAACCCCATCATAAGTCAGGAAAGTTCTGTACATGAAAAGATGTTCAACATCATCAGCCATCAGGGAAATACAAAGCAAAACCACAATGAGACATTTATCATACCTGTTAGGATATCCATTATGAAAAACAAGTAGGAAATAACAAAGGTTGTTAAAGAATGTGGAGAAAAGGGATCCCTTACATACTCTTAATGGGAATGCAAACTGGTACAACCACTATGGAAAATAGTATGGAGGTTCCTCAAGAAATTAAAAATAGAGCTATCATATGGTCTAGCCACCCCATTTCTGGGCACATATCCAAAGGAAACTAAATTGCTATATTTATATATCAAAAAGATATTTGTACTTTCATGTTCATTGCATCATTATCCACAAAAGCCAAGGTGTAGAAACAACGTGTGCATCAATGGATGAATGGATAAAGAAAATATGGTATACATGTATAATAGAATATTATTCAACCACAGAAATGAGGGAAATCGTTGCCATCCATCCAACATGGATGGACCTTGAAGGCATTATGCTAAGTGAAATAAAAGACAGAGAAAGACATAAATACTTTATGGTATTCCACTTATATGTGAAATCTTTAAAAAAAAAAGTTGAGCTCACAGTAACAGAGTAGCATGGTGGTGGTTAAGCAAGGGCTGGGGAGTGGGAGAAATAGGAAGAGGTTAGCAGAAGGGTACAAAGTTCCAGTTATAAAGTCTGAGAATCTAACGTATAACATGGAACCTGTAGTTAATAATAATACTGTATTATATAATTGAAACTTGCTACGAGAGTAGAACTTGTGTTCTCACACACACAAAAAATAAATACATGAGATGATGGATGTACTCATGAACTTCATGGCAGGAATTTTCCACCTTGTATTCACCTATTAAATCCTCTCTTTGTATACTCCGAATATGTTACAATTTTATTTGTCAATTAAACTTCAAGAGAGCTGGGAAAAATAAATTAAAACCACTCTCTGCCATAATTACTGCTCTTCTTTAAGCAAAAGCTTACATAAGAAAAACCAACGCAAATTTCATTTATATGAAGAAAGGTCCTAAAGTTCCATGTAACAGGAGGGATGGCAGCAATTTCATAAGTCAGCAGTCCCAAACTTGAACACTTCTTCACCACTATGTATGAAGGCAACCTCGGGCAAGTTACTTTCCATCAATGTGCTCAGTCTGCTCATTTATCAAATAAAGGTAGCAGTCGTGTTGCCCATAAAAAGATGCTGTGAAGATAAAATGGTAAAAGAAATGCAAAGCTTGGGGCACCTGGGTGGCTCAGTTGTTAAGCCTCTGCCTTCGGCTCAGGTCAGGATCCCAGGGTCCTAGGATAGAGCCCCACACCAGGCTCCCAGGTCAGCAGGATCCTGCTTCTCTCTCTCCCACTGCCTGCCACTCCCCCTGCTTGTGATTACTCTCCCTCTCTGTCAAATAAGTAAAATCTTAAAAAAAAAAAAAAAAAAAAAAAAGAAATGCAAAGCTTTTAGCATAAGACTTGGAACACTGTTCTTGTTCAGTAAATATTTGCTGTTACTCTCATTGCGATGTCATCAAGTAGATATGAACATGGACTAGAGAGTTTTTAAATCAATGATAATTATAAAATATATTCAAACTTCTTTAAATATTCAGAAGTATATATTTTTCCAATATAGAAAATAATACTCAGTGATTTTTTCTCTCTTCAGAAAATAAAATTCTACCTAATTTTGAGGCTAACTGCCTGACAACCGTGACTCATGTACCATGACACTAGTGTTTGCAGTGGAGTTTTAAATACCCCTGGTCAGAATTGTTTAATCATTTCAATAATTTATACTCTTATAGGCAAAGTACGGAGCCAGCTGTTGGGGTGTTTTATTTTTCAAAATGCTCCTCTCCGGCATCAGGCTTAGACACTGACTTGCTTTGGCCTATGCGATGTGCTTCTTTTTTTAATTTTTTTTAAGACTTTATTTATTTGTCGAAGAGAGAGAGAGCAAGCATAAGCAGGGGGAGCTGCAGGCAGAGGGAGAGGGAGAAACAGGCTCCCTGATGAGCAGGGAGCCAAATGCGGGACTCGATCCCAGGACTCTGGGATCATGACCTGAGCCAAAGGCAGACGCTTAACCTACTGAGCCACCCAGGCGTCCCTGCGATGTGCTTCTTGTGAGCAGAAACTTCAGAGCCAGCACATCATTTGCCACATTCTCTTAATCCTCTGTCATGAGAACAATGTTCCCACCAGAGGCTGCTTTCTCAGTCTGGCTCCAAGAGTGTAGATGACAAGGAGCAAAACCGAAATTGACTCACATTGGATATTTAGAAATAAACTGTTATAAGCCACTCTAATTTTTCAGTGACGTGTGTTGTAGTATAATCTAGCTAGCACCTACTGAAAAATTCTAATGTGTCTTCCATTTTCTCTTTTCCTTAAACATCACTCCTTTTTTGTTGCTCAGGATCCTGCATCCAATCCACCTTGTAGCTATTAGAAAGTAATACCGATATGACAGGGGGAATGCTCTGCAAAGCGTGAGGAAAACCAGGACTGAGAGTATAACAGAGCCAAATTAAGTTCAAGTGATCAAAGAGCCACATGCCAGCAGATCACTGACAGTGAGCCCAATTCAATTGTGGAGAAGCCGTGCTGGGGCAGGGAATGGGTGAAGCGGTGGGGAAACAAGAATGATAACGAGTCCTCATCTCCAAGGTTCTTCCAGCTTAGGAGACCTGCAGACTTGCAAAACTTTGTAAAGGATCTTATACTGAAGGCAGAGTCAGGGTCAGTGAAGGTACAGTGAAAGAGTCAGTCAACAGTATAGAAAGCATCCAAAGTAGATAATGTTGGAACAAATCACAATAAGTAGGAATAAGATAACTCAAACAAGGTGGGAGACAGAAAACAAAACCAGCACCTTTGGCAGTGAGCACACCCATGGGTCCATACTGAG
Source organism: Leptonychotes weddellii (assembly GCF_054177405.1). Classification (NCBI taxonomy): domain Eukaryota; kingdom Metazoa; phylum Chordata; class Mammalia; order Carnivora; family Phocidae; genus Leptonychotes; species Leptonychotes weddellii. Next base: position 154,021,046 of record NC_138370.1, on the reverse strand, counting down.
ATGACTTTCACAGTGGCTCTGGAGGCAACTGTTTGCTTTTAAGCAGAATGAGAAACAAATAGGAAAGAAGTGAAAACATTGAAGGCAGCTTTTTGGTCTTGTTTTTATATTTGCCTGTGGGGGGAACAAAAAGACAAGACATGACGCTCACTAGAGGTGCATGCTAGATTTGAGAAGATGGAATGGTTTATTTATTTAAGATTTTGAAAATAAGGAGAAAAAGTACATGATGGATGGACCATGGCTCCAGAGGTGACACCAAATAATAGCATCAAGGGTCCACATCCTGAACAGGAGCAGAGGTGGCTGATGTTTTGAGATTACAGGGAAAGAAATATGAATAGTTGAAGATACGGGTAATGGAGAGTGTGAGTTCTTAAGATTTTATATTTGATGAGAAAAATGCTTTTCCTGGAAAATTAGTTGCAGTGTCATCTCCTGCGTATAAATAGGGCAGAGGTTATGGATGAAGGCTTGAGGTGAATGGTAAAGATTTAAAATGGCTTTTGAGCAGAATAGGAGAGAAAAATGAACCAAATAAAATGATTGGCAAATCTGTATCAGGACACTTGAAATATTCATGTCTTCTTCACCCTGAAATTCTATCTACAGTAATGTGTTCTAAAGAAATAAACTGAAACATAGGAACAAACTGATTATATGTTTATATGATATAGTTATTTTTTGAGAAAAATTAGAAATCATCTCAGTATCCAAAAAATACAGGAATAGTTATGAATTTTTATTGCACATCCTGACTAGACTATGATATAATCACTACAACTTCTAAGAAAGAGTTTATAATGCAATGGAAAAAAATATTTGTGGCACTATGTCAAGTTTAAAGAAGACTGTCAGACCCATATGACATACCTATCCCTGAAGCATCAATACAGAGGACTTACATTAAAATATTTTTGGGTAGTGAGATTTTATAGATATATTTATATAACATTCATATTATATATAGCATAATCATATATTATTTGTTAACTTATTATATAATTTATATATTAGTTTTCCTACTTTTCTGTGTTTTCTATACTTTCCATACTGAAAATAAAGAACTTTTGTAATAAGATTAGGAGAACTCAATAGATTATAGAAACCTAAATAGTATAAGCAGGACAATAAGCTCCAAATCTGTGTGGTTAGTCATTTCTGAAAGTAGTACTTCACATATTCGAAGTCATAATGTATGCTTAATTAACAGTTTGGATGGAAAGTGAAAGAGAAAATCAGGTGGACCAAAACTTTCACGCAGTTGACCAAAATAGTTCAGGTAATTAACCATATCAGGGCCAGTACTTTTCAAAGTTTAATATGTACTAGAATCCCTTGGGTATTTTTTTTTCAAATGCAAAATCTGATTCAGTGGATTGGAGTGGGACCTGATATTCTGCATTTCTAACAAATCCCCAGTTGATGTTGATGCTCCTGTTAAGTGTGGACCATAATTTGAGTAACAAGGATCTTGCCTGGGTAAGATATTAATGAGGAATTTATCAAGAACTAATCCTATTTCTTTATGAGAGTGCCACCTGGATGTTTTAAAATTACAGCAAGATAAAACTGGCAGTATAAAATTCAAAGAAATAGTGTTCTTTAAAAAAAAAAAAGATTTTATGTATTTATTTGACAGAGAGAAAGAAAGAGAGAGAGCAAGCACAAGCAGGGCGAGTGGCAGACAGAGGGAGAGGGAGAAGCAAGCTCCCCACCAAACAGGGAGACCAATGTGGGGCTCAATCCCAGGACCCTGGGATCATTACCTGAACCGAAGCCAGACACTTGCCCAACTGAGCCACTCAGGTGCCCAAAAAAGTGTTCTCAAGTCAAGGTCATAGAGTTGTTGGAAGCTATCTTAAGGAGAGAGATTTCAGAGACTGCCTCCTTTCTCCTTAGATATAGAAGTAGTAACCTAAACATCTGATCTAGCAAAGCAAGCTATGACAGTTTCCCTTTCTCTCTTTATTTTTTATTGATAAAAACAAATGTATCATCAGTAGATGATTACTAATATAATGAATATGTGATCTAAGTGAGAAAAAGCAGTTAACTCTGTTCCATTAGCCCTAGACACAGAGTTAATTGGATCAACAGAATGGTTACATAAAATACCTAGAGATGTATTGAAGGAATTCATGACGAATGGAAGTCGATTTACCATATTGCCGGTGAAGCTTAAGTTTCAAGGACAGAGAATTGCACGGACCTTTCCAGGGTCCTGGTCGTAGCAATGTGTTCTCCATCATGATATGTGTATATAAACTTTTCAAAATAAGGCATTTTAATTAAACTGTTTAAGACCATTGCCTCTCTTCAGCCTGATTTCACTTCTCACTTTTTTTTTTTTATCATGTCACATTTTAGTGGCAGAAAATTTGGGGGATCCAGCTTGAAGAGAAGTTGACCTGGAGATACATCTAGTTGGTTTAATTATAAATAGTTATGTGATTTACAGTCAAATCCATTTATAATTATGTTTTTGCTAGCCTTGTGTTTCAGTCCATCCATACTACTACACCAAAATACCATAAACTTGGAGGCTTATGGTTTATAAACAGCAAACTTTTATTTCTCGTAGTTGTGGAGGCTGGGAAGTCCAAGATCAGGGTGCCAACAGATTCAGTGTCTGGTGAGGAACTCCTTTCTGGTTCACAGACAGTGGCCTCTTGCTGTGTCTTCACACAGTAGAAGAGGCTAGAGAGTTCTTTGGGAACGCTTTTATAAAGGTGCTAATTTCATTGATGAAGCTCCACCTTCATGACTTAAACACCTTCCAAAAGCCTTACATCCTAATACCATCACATTAGGTTTCACTGTATGAATTTTGGGAGGATACAAATATCCAGTCTATAGCACCTTACTATAGGAATACTCCTACTCCCACTGTCTCTCTTCCTCTGCTGACTTACCCAGCATCATGATAAAAGGTACAGAGACTGAGTTTTATTATAATAACAATTTGAATTTTGACACTTCCAAATTATGCAAATCATACAGGGGAAAAAAAAAAAAAAAAAAAAAAACCCTTGATCTAGATTTCCCAATTTGACAGTAAGGAAACGTGTCATGCTTCAACAATTCTTCTAATCTATTAGTAATTAAAAAAAAATATTTTGAACAATTATGCAAAAGGGAAAAACTAATATCTTTTTCTTATCTATATGGAAAATATTTTAAAGTTGTCATTTGAATTGAAAGTAGATTATGTACCTCCAAAATATAAGAGAGGGCTTTGTAGTGGTATATAATTTTGTATTTAGTAGTAGAGAGTATGAAGTCCAATATAAACAGTATTTTTGACTGATTTGGGGATATTTAGCCTATATGTTAACTTTGTAAAACTTATAATTTACTTTGTTTAATTTTATCATCTGAATTAGAAATTAATTTTGACCTTTGTATTTGTAATTCTATTTTTTTTTTAATTTAAAGGACCCTCACATTGTAAAATGCACAAGCTGAACAACAACCTGGATATAATCATTTCAACTCTCTGAATATGTTTCTTCATTTGTAAAATAGGAATAATAATAAGTATCTGTCCGGGTTTGAACAAGAATTAATTGAGATGATACATTGTATGTGCTCAGTATAGGCTCTGATACAGTAGAAGATCAATAAATGTCAGTTGTGCTTATTGTCCTATGTATATGTAATTATTATTTTTATTTTAGTTCTTTTCTCCATCCAGCCCAGCCTTTGCTCAGGATAACATCTAACAACAAAAATAAAATTATGACACTCTCCTGCTGGAAATTCTTATAAGGATGTCTATGTCTACAAGGATCGTTACAGCTTAAATTCAACCTGCCTCTAACTGTATCTCTTGAAATCTCAACTCCCTGCAGCCTTCAGATAAATGCACTTTTACCTGTTGGAGATCCAGGCCATGAACTTTTCCTTTTCCCTGCCTTTGTATATGGGATTTGTTTTCTTCCTAAAAAGTTTTTCTCTCTTTTGCAACAATATGAAGTTCTATTTATCTTTTAAGGACCATCTTAAATGCCACTTTTTAAATAAATGATGGCACAATGGATAAGAATTTGCACTTACTTTGCATTAGTCATATCCCCTGAATGAAAATACTGCTAAATACAGCAGATAACTCACATAATATCTTACAAACTAGCAGTTCCCCTCCTGCACCAACAAACCCAAAGTTACTATAGGAAGACATGCTCATTGTAACATTGTTGGTGCTGAAGAATGTTGAGTCCATAGCGATAAAATGCATAAATGAAATGTTCTAGAAGCATACTAGAAAAGGATAAATGAAATGTACCAGAAGCATACAAAGAAATAATTTCAATAGCCAAGTAACATATGTGTTTATTTTTGTTGTTGACTGAAGAAGTAAGAAACAAATTGAATCTGTAACAGAGTCATTATGTAATGGAAACACAAAACAAACTTTTTATTCAAGGTCACACATACTAAATACATTTGAGTGGGTGTCTGTGTTAAGGAGAAGAGTAGGGATGTAAGAGAAGTGATATATGTAATTTCAAATGCCCAAAGTCATGTCATTATAATATTTTCTTTCCATCTTTATTTCTTTCCCTCTTTCCATACACTTTTTCTCCGTGGTATAGTTTAATTAGTGAGATCAATGTTTCTCAAAAGATAAATAAAAACAATTTTTTTCTAAAAAAAAAGAGATGATCTTCACAATAATCATCACAGTCATCTAAGAATACATGTTAAAGAGGCAAGATACTTGGACTGGTTTTCGGAAGTAAAGAATTAGTATCTATGCTAACAGAACTTAGAAATAGATATTTTAAACAAGCAAACCAGGTATTGCTTAAGAAGTTACCTCATGAAAACCACAGACTAAAAATACGGTACATATTAAGTCAGTCACAAACATCCAATGGATACAATTCATGAGAGTAGTCAGCCATTTTTGACACTGATTAAACCTTGCATAGAGGATTTATTCAATAAATGTTTGTTGAAGGAATGAATGAATGTTATTACTTCATAGAGGACAGTTTAATGTAATCAAGGCTACCAGAAAAAGTAAAATAAAAACATATAATTAGATAACATGTAACGTATACAATTACAAAGTTCTAAGTTCATTGATTAACCATTTGATGCACAATAAATATTTATTTACAATAAATATATATACATAATAAATTTATGTATGTAAATGAGAAATTTTTCTAGTTTCTAACAAAGTAAACGGACAGTGTGCGTGATTCCAAAAGACTAATTGCTAGTATAATGACATACATTTTGTCTGCTGCTTATATGCCCCAGATTTATATGTTTTTTGTTTTGTTTTGTTTTTATCCAACTTTTCTTACTTTAATTGGTAGTCAATCTGGAGGGCTTTCGAGCCAGACTTTGGAACCATACTCTGCCCGTGACTATATAGGTCAAATTCACGGGGGAATTCATTCCAGTCCAGGCAATGTGAAAATGTTCTTCCATTTGAATAGCTGTGTTCAAGCACAGGACATGCTGGTATTTGCCATTTTGGCTGCCATCACAATTACCCCTATCAGTGTCTATGCACAGATGCTGAATGTGGGTAACTATTACTGGCAGGTTATGCTGGCGGCTCATACAAATGAATAATCATTGGCTCATGATCACCTCAACTCCCTAGATCACTGGAATGGCCCAGCTGGGCTGAGGAGGAAATCTAGCTAACGAGACGGATTGTTCTTTCCTGTAGCAGTTAGGCATAATATACAGGATTTCACACAGCTGTCTTTTTAAAAGTTTATCCCGAACTTTTAAAGTTTATTTAAATGTTTTCATTCTTACCTTATTAATGAAAACATAATGGCATTAGGCATATACTGTGCGGGTAAAATAGCCATTCAGTTAGGGATTTAAGATTTTGAAATCATACTTACATGGAACATTACTTCTTCCTGTGATATGTTGTACAATTGCTAATGAATAGCATCAGGCCAGATGCTTACTGTGAAATTGCCGCTCTTGCACCAGGCCTGCAATAAAATAAGGAACACAAAGACTGTTATTAAAGCTGAACAGAAATGTTATTTTTGAATGACCCAATCTATATAATAGCAGCTAAGTAACAAAGTAAACATCGTTAGTGAGCTTTTCCGTCTATGTTTACATTTTGCTACCTTTTCCCCACCCCATTTCACAAAGTTTCTGAGGATATGGCTTCCTCTTTATGTTTAAATTGTCTATCTACAATTTACTGGGCCATTAGCATTAAAAGGATTGTGCCCATGATCTTTAGCAACTGTTATTTCCTTCTGAAGACCCAGACAGGGTGGAATGTGGAAAAGGATCACTTTAATGTGCTCCCATCAGAAAGGCTGATGGTACAATATTCCTAGGTGCTGTGAAAGTGAGGAATTTTCAAGAACAAGGAACATGCGATCATTACAAAGATGTCAAGACAAGACCCCTCCCCTCCCTTGTTTTAAAACCTGAATGTTAATTCAATGCCTTTGGTTCATGGAAAGATATTAAATGCTTTAAGATTAAGATGGTGTTAAAGTATAATGCAGGAAATTTCCTAAGGCCTTTTATCTTGGACTTCCAAATATAATTTAAGGGGAGACTATACTTTCTAATTAGGAAGTAATTAAGAATTTTGCTTGAAGTTACTTTCTTTCTATGAGAGGGATAATATACTTATTTCACGACTAATGTTATTATATTACAATCTATAAATTCAGATTTTTATTTTCCTTTTTGAAAATATGGTTGTTAACATTGGCCTTTAACATATAGCAGCATGTTGGTTTTTTTCTTCTACCTTCCCATCTCTATTCAGCATTCTTCTTCAGCTGCATCTTAAATTTCAGAATTTCTTCTATCTGCAGCTCTCCTCCTTTATCACTTCTTATACTTGGCCCAGGTAATCTCACATATTAATATTACAATCTGTCAATATACTAATGACTTTTTGATCTATATCTCCAGGTTATCTCACCTGAGACCCAGTCCTAAATAGCCAAGTGATAATCCAGCTTGAAATTCCAATAAAACCCTAACATTTACCTTCATTATTCTCTTCCCATACCTTTTCCTTCTGTGGTGTTCTCTATGCCAACAGCATCACTATGCACCCAAGTCAAATCAGCAAACTTTGGACACATCACTGATTCCTCCCATTCCCTCATCCCATACATCAAATCAAGCACCAAGTCAAGATCAATCTTCCATAATTCTGTCTACATTTCACAGTTCTCTTTCCATTGACCTAGTAAAATAGCAGCAACTATTTTATACATTACAGCAGTGTAGTAACTAAGGTGCCTGCCTTGGTCCTAGTATTCTCCAGTTCATTCTCCACCATGCATCCCAAATCATCCTCTTAATTTGACCTTATTGTTCCACTGCAATGTTTCAATGCCTTGGTCTCTCCTAATGCCCTTGGGATAAAATCCAAATGTCTTACTATGACTTGCAAGAATCTCCCTGATCTGCCTTCTAATCTATTGCTGTTCCTGTGCTTTTATTACACAATGCAGATACATGATATAATTCCAGTTTTCCTGAGAGTCATTCATTCCTTTGGCCTGGCCTTGTTACACTGCTATATTTATTTGAAACACTTTCAGATTCATTCCTTCACTCTTCCTTTACCTTTATAAAATATTTGGGTGTGGGGAGACCTCCTCCAAGCCCCTAGTACCCAACACAGACTAAAGTCAGTGTCTCATCTATCCTCTTACTTCCCGTATTTTCTGGATTTCTATTACATTTATCACAATTTAATGAAAATTCTTGTGTTATTTGGCCATCTCACCCATTGGATCTAAATTTCAGTGAGGGAAAAGTGTGTCTGAATGTTCATATTGGTTTCTCCAGCACCTATGATAGGTCTAAACCTCTAATATATATGTTCAATGACTCTTTGATTAATGTATATGCAAACACATATAGATTCTTTTTCCCCTCAAAATATCTTCAAATCTGATAAAGTACTTTTTTATGTCCTGAAGCCTAGAAACACTCTCTAAAAATGAAAGGATTAGTCTATATGTCCCCATAGAAATGATTCCCTCTGATCATCCTATGCTATCTGAAACAATCTGATAGAAATATAAAAATGACTTGAAACATATAGCATCCCTCCACCTTTACAAAAGGAGGAGAAAGGAGGGTGAAAAATCTCAGACAAATTAGAGGAAAGAAGGAATTTTAGAAAACCAGATATTTTGATGACATAAAAGCAAACACTGGAAAAAAATAGTTTGTAAAATAGGAAAACTGATAGATTTAGTTTCAGTTAAGTATTAAAGAAATATAATCTGATTATCTCTGAAAATTCCAGAGTCTAATAGATAAGCAAATGTATTTACATTCAATTTGGCATGATTTTATCAATCATGTTTTTTTATCTACTGTTTAGAATAATCATGAAACAGAATGTTATTAGCACTATTACATGAATAACAAAATTAAAACTTACGGTAAAATCCTGATCCAAACCATGAAGGCAGTACACACAAGGTGAGATTAATACTAAGATTCACAGTTCTTAAACCCATTCGAAATTACATCAAACTACATCAGCAAAGGGTTAATTAGTATGTGTTGTATTTCCAGCTAGCCCTATGCACTGGATTAGACAAGTATCCTATTCTCTTCATTGATCATTCACCCATCAAAGTCTAATGTTCTTATGGTATAACCATGCATAATATTTCTAGAAAATATTCCATTTAATGTAGAACACTAGATTGTTTTGAAATCCTAGGACAATCAACTTTTATTAATGTTCCTTTGTCAGGCAAATATGGGATAAAAGCCAAGGCAGTTATAGAGCAAACTGAACTTTTGGAATTCTTCAGCAACAAAATAATGTCCATATCCTTACAAGGTGGTATCTCCACAATGAATATTGCCCCTTTTCATCAACCCATTTTCAATGTTATAATCTGACACATTTTTCTAAAACTCAAATAATATTATACACACTCCGATTTAGAAAACGTAAATGGTCTTTCACAGCTATGATCATTGTTTGCGGTTGCTTTTCTTACATCCACTTCCCTGTCCTTCTATGCCAATCATTTCAACTCTGAGTGATTTTGCCCTCTGGGGGACATTGGCAATATATGGAGACATTTTTGGTTTTCACGACTGGGATGGGGGAAGAGGCTACAACTGTCATCTAGTGGGTATGGGTCCAGAATGTTGCCAAACATTCCCAGTGCATAGGATAGTCTTTATCACAAAGAATGAGCTGGCCCAAAATGTCAGCAGTGCCAAGTCCGCGGCAGCTTGCTCTACGCTAACAATACATCAATTTATTTGTATCAGTAATGTGCCTAGTCCCAAGATAAAATCTGAATTCATTAAAATTAGCATAGAAAGTCTCTCACAATTTAATACTTATTAGTATCTCAACATTATTGTCACTCTACTTCCTTGTTCTCAATTATTTACCACTAAAAAAAAAAAAAAACATGTGTATATCAAAGCAGAATAAGCTGTACCACAATGACAAACACCACTAAAATATCAGTAGTTTAAGACCGCAAAGATTTATTTCTTATGCTACAAGTTCAGTATATGTTGGAAGGTGTTCTGCTCATTGTACTTACTAGGGACTCAGGCAGATGGAGGCTCCACCATCGTAAAAGTTTCCAACGCAAATTGAGTCTTCAGGTTTCACTATGGCAAGGCAAGAGAACATGAAACCCTGCACCCCCCGTCCTTGAGTGCTTCTGTCCGCTAGTAAAACCTTGTCATCTCCACTTGCACTGGCTACATCCACTTGGCCAAACAAATCACACAGCCTTATTTAACTTCAAAACACCTTTTCCTGAAAAAAAGGAAAGCTAGAACTCAGTGAGCACTAGTAGTGTCTGCCCCTTATTTTCCGGGGCTAACTCACACTTAACATTTATATTCAATTGATGCATCACTTCTTGGAGCAAGTTTTCTTGATGCATTTTCTTGCATGATTTCGTTAGGTGCCTCTCTTGGACTTTTTTATCACACCTTGTACAGATTTGATAACATTTAACTGTTCTTTTTATGAAAGTCTGTTCACTAGCTTGCCTCTTCTAGATTATTGGCTTTTGAGGTTAGGGAAGGTGTCTTATTTATTGCTGTAGTCACAAAATCTATCATACATGGATGATATAATTAAATGTTTCTTTACACAAACAAACAAGACAGTCAATCAATTAGCCAAATTATACAATAAAAGATATATGATCATTTATTTTTCTATCAAACAAGAACCTCTTGCCTCTCCAGTTAACTACTCATTCGTTGACTTAAAGCTCTGTCCATAATTCCTCCTTATCGCAGTATAAGGAAATGTGTCTCAGATCATAGTATATGAGCAGTTCATAGCATCATAAGACATAAAATGAAAGCATCATAAAAATCATGCTGTCTAAATTATATCAATTTTAGGATACCCAAAGCAATATTCTTCCTTTTAAAAAATGTCATTACTAAGTAAAGATAAGAGGAATTGTTGAGGATAGTCAAATTCTTGTTCAGTCTGGATTGCCTTCAAGCAACTCAAGAACCTTCATTTTTAACTGCAAACAACTTTCAGCATCCCCTGAAGAAAAAAAATCATCAGGAAAACTATGGTGAATCTAATGGGTCCCAAAGAAACCTAAACCTGTCTGAGGAAGACTGAATTTTCTCCCTCTTGAAGATACAGTGTTTTTCATATTCGCTGTGAAAAAATATTTACTTCATCACCGTTGCTGAAGTAATTGATTTTATTCATAAATTGAGAGTCTCCCCTGAATAAACGTAACTGTATAATTCAGTTCAGGGGAAAGGCCACTGGACTAGACTCAAGGGACTGAAGTTCTTTTCCCGGTCTTGCCAGATTTAGTCAGGTCACTCTAAGTAACTAAGACGTTTCTGGGTGTTCCTTTTTTTAGCTATAAAGGTGGATTTATTAACAGCTGTCCCATTTACTTCAGTTACTAGCAACAAATAAAGCTATGTGAATTAGCGCATATTACAAATATAAAACAGACAATGGATATAAAACCATGTTATTATTAGCTTTGATATAGCACAATAGAATAGATTTGGAATCTTATTGGTACAAGTTACTTACCCCTTAACACCCTTTACTCCTTGAAAAACAGACATAAAAAGTAGCGATTTATTAGATTGTTAGAAAAATTAAATTTAGTATTTATATCATGGGGCATAATACATGTTCAACAAATGGTAGATCTTTTAAAAAATATCATTACCTGAAAATACAGCATGATAATAAATTTTCAAAAAATAAATTATACATTTAATTTTTCTTTAGTGTTAAGTAAATAGATTCAAGCACAGTATTTTCAATGAACTAGCAAAGCAGATGATTTACTTTCCTATGTGAACTTAGAGTACCTTCTCTAGAAAAGGTAGAGTAAACCGTACTTAGCTCCAAAATAATATTATTCTACCATTCTAAAATTTTAAGATAAATATGAATTAAATTTTAAAAGAAGACAAGAATAGAAGAGTTGTATAATAACTGTGTGGTCTGGCTCTTGTTTAACCAGAAACTGAAAGGAACTATCAGGTAAAGAAAGAAAGGGAAGGAAAGAACACAGCAAGGAAGAAAAACAGCACTAATGAAATGAGAATCTGAAAACATCAAGCTCTGATTCTTACTCTAAAGATCCAAATTTGGCTGTAATGCATGTTTCCTGGTACACCATGGGGAGTGGTATTTATGATGCTTTTATAACATTTTTTTTTAAGATTTTATTTATTCATTTGACAGAGAGACACAGCGAGAGAGGGAACACAAGCAGGCGGAGTGGGAGAGGGAGAAGCAGGCTTCCCGCCGAGCAGGGAGCCCGATGTGGGGCTCGATCCCAGGACCCTGGGATCATGACCTGAACCGAAGGCAGACGCTTAACCATCTGAGCCACCCAGGCGCCCCTATGATGCTTTTAAAGAGTGGGGATTCTGGTACCCAGCTCTACCACCTATGGTAGCACTCTGTCTAATACATAATGGGAACCCAATAAATATTAGCTAACATTACTGTTGTTATCTTTGTGGGTCTTATGATTTTAAAATCCTGAATAGCCTACAGATTAGAAAGATATCTCTGCTGTTTACTCTCAAGCCCCAAATTTTCATCCTTACGAATGGCAGAGTGAGATGAAAGAGATAGCTGGTTTCCCAAGCTTGATGGAGCTAACATGGGCCTGAAGTGGGAGGCAGAGTTTGGTGCAGGATTTCAAAATCTTTTCGTTAAATACAGTGTTTGTTCAAAAGTATCTCAGGTCTGCTATGACTGTAACTACTCAGCAAATATGAAGCAATCTATAAACTGTTAACTTCCTCTCTCTTTCCCCCCCTCCTTATGGGTATGATGCAGGGGTTCATTGAAACCAGTTCTCAGAAATCCATGGACTTGAGCCCCCTCTTCTTTTTGGAAGGTTTTACCTACTGTGATGTGTCAAAAGCTGAGCAGCCTGCAGGAACAAATGTCCGAATCCAGTCTTCTCTGGGTACAGTCCAAATATCAATGGCTATTATTTACCCTGGGATTTCTCTGGTTTAGCTTTTTTTGTCCTTTGCATTCCATACACTCAGATATCAAACTGGAAATAGTTTACCATTTCATATGATTATTAATAAATTAAATGTACTATTGAAAATAAAAAGTAGGATTATGGATTATTTGTTAATTTGTATCAATAGGAAAAGCTATAGTAGGAAAATTGATGTTTTTCCTTCTACCGTTTCATGTTAATTTCAATTTCAAAGTGAAATTGGTGAATTATATTTTACAATAAAGTTTATATATTATTCATTATCTTTGTGAGAGATAAAACTAGACTATAGTTGGCAAAAGTTTTCTTGGTAAGGCCAGATAGTAAATATTATAAACTGGGTAGGCTGGATATAAACCGTGTCGCATGTTTATTTTTCTTTGTTTTGTTTTTTTATTTGTTTGTTTTGTTTTGTTTTGTTTTTTAAACTTTAGAAGCATACGAGACATTCTTACCAAGAAGGCCATACAAAAAACAGGCCATTACTGAATGTGGCCCTCAGGCTGTAATTGCTGACTCATAAATTGGATATTAAATGTACTTTAAAATGAGCATGCTGAGGGTGAAGATGCAGAGGAAGTGGGATGTGTGAAAAAGCCAAGTGTTCTCTTTTTGTTATTTTGATATTGAAAACAGTCAGTGAAGAAAAATATTTACTGTGTGGACTTGACATGTTCTGTCATTGAGAATATACCTAAATAATATTCGAGTAGGCGATGTATATAAGACAGCCCTCAATGGTCCCTGCTTGCTGGCATTCAAGTTTGAGGGCATTCCCTTCTCCTGGAATGTGACCAGACTTACTGACTCACCTGCAAACAATAGAATACTACAGAAGAGATGGCATGTCAATTCTGAAATTAGGTTAGAAAAGGACTGTGGCTTCTGTGATGGATATCATTTCTGATTTTCTCTCTCTGCTCACTTGGTCTGGGAAAAAACTGGCTACCATGTTGTGAATAGTCATACAGAGAGGCCCATGTGGCAAAGAATTGTGTCTCCAGCTGACGTCTATCAAGAACTTGAGTTTTGCCAAGATACAAGAGTCTGGGTTTGACAGTGGAGCCTTTCCCAGTCAAGTCTTGAGAACACAGCAACCCTGTGATGGTTAACTTTATGTGTCAACTTGGCTGGACCATGGTGCCCAGATATTTGTTTAGACATTATTATGGATGTTTTTGTTAAGATGTTGTTGTTGTTGTTGTTTTCTTTTTTCTTTATTTAGATGAGAGAAACATTTAAATTTGGTGGACTTTCACTAAAGCAGATTATCCTTGATAACTTGAGTGGGCTTCATCTAATCAGTTGAAGGCCTTAATGGAAAAATGACTGACCTTCCCTAGGAAGAAAACATTCAGACTGCAGATGATCATTGGACTCAAACTGCAACTCTTTCCTACGTCTCCAGCCTGCCAGCCTACCCTGAAGATTTTGATTTCCACCTCCACAATCACATGAGCCAATTCTTTAAAATAAATCTCAGATAGATGGAGCCATAGAAATCATCCTGTCAGTTCTGTTTCTCTGGAGAACCATGACTAATACAAGCCCCACCTGACAGCTTGACTTCAGCTGTGCTAGACACCAGCCGAGTGGCACCTATATTCTTGATCCACAGAAAATGTGAAATCATACGTGTTTACTCTTTTAATCTGTTAAATTTGGTGGTAATTGGTTACATAGCAATAGATAACCAACACAGATATGTTTATATGAGTATATAGATCTAGCTTATTATTTCGTGCTGGGAAAGCATGATATCAAAATATATCTGTCTCTGGTGTCTAAAACATGTACACCAAGAACTTGTAAATACCAACCAGTAATTCAGTGTTGTCATTTTGTTTTTACCAGTCAATTTATACTTGGAAATCTAGTCAGCTTTTGCTTTGAAGTTTAGTCCAAAATGTTTCCCTTTTGACTACTGTACACTTGGATATTTTTTTATCGTAACATATTTTGTAACTTAAACTATAACCAAGAACTCTTACGGCCTTTAGAACAGACTAAGAGGCCATTTCTCCACCATCCCCATGGGCAGGATAAGGACACCTTGAAGTATAAATATAATCAAGTGACACCATCTGGCTGATTAGGCAAGGCCCCTCAGAGCCAAACCTCACTGTAGCATTGTGCTCTAGTATCTGATCCACAAATAGAAATAATTACTTTATCTGTACCTAGAAGATTATCAGCCTCAAGTAAAATGATTCAAGACAAACCCATAATAAAACATCCAAATCACTTCTTACATGTTTATGTGTTCACTCAACCAGTTTTTATTGAATGTTTCAAGAAAATGCTGGCAGGCATTTGACTGTGGGCAGGTATTTCAAAGGTAGGTAAGATAAACTTCCTGCAATAGATGATATGGGAATCAGATGCAGGAAACAGGGTATCAAGTAGAACTTTTCTTATTGCCTTGGAATTTTTGAGTGGAGTCTCAAGTAGAAATAAAATGCTGTTTAGAAGTCTGTCTTCTAAAATACCTGCCAAAAAAAGCAAAGCTAGCTCCCACCTTCAAGTTTACTGAGAAGCAGCCTAGTTACCTCTCCTATCCTTAATTATCAACCTTCCACATCAAACTTATAGTCTTTTTATAAAAAAAATATATATATATGCTGAGAATATAAAGAAAAGATAACCGGGAGAGCCTTGGTATGTTGGCCTCATAAAGACTGCAATAGATCTTTACCCTGACCTTCACCAAAAGTGTTAAATGAGTTAAAAGACACCAACATTAACAGAACCTCTTAGAGATCAGAGGGTTTCAAGGGAAGGGACATTAGGTTTTTACTCCCCAGGTGAATGCTTGCTGAGAAGCAAATAATCACACTTGTTTCTGTCATCAAACAAAGTATGGTGATAAATATTTTGAAATACGGCCCAGGAATTTGAAGTTATAATTATATGTGATGTCAATATTAATATAAAATCTCCCAAGATCTTTATATATATATATACAATCAAGTGGCACTCAATATATATATATTATATATATGTATATATATAATCAAGTGGCACTCAATACTTTATACAGAGAGAGATGTATATGGGGAGGAGACTTGCTGCCTTTCCTGGACAAGTATGTAGGGTCAGTATTTCAGTATGCCAGGAAAGAAAATAGAGTGACTTCCCACATAAATGTCTCACAGCCTTTGGCAACTATAGAAAAGGATAGAGTGATTCACCTGGCTCCATGAACAATCATGAAGTGAACAAAACCCTGGAACCATGAAGCTGATGAGCTACCTCCCAGCCAAGTGGGTCTATGGCTCTTTCTAAGAGGGCACTGGAGGACTGGACCCTTGGTATGAGCTAATTGGCAGCACTATATGAGAGCATCCTCAGAAAAGAATATGACCAAGATAGAGACTGCCTAGGAAAACCACATACACCGTTTTCATGAAAAATGTCACCAGGATTAGGGTCTTGGTGCCACAAGAAAATGGAAACCAACTGAGCAAACAAAAACAATGGAGCCTCTCCACCAACAAAGAAATGTAAGAGAACTTATCATTTTTTCCTGTCCTTCCTCCATGCACTCAATACAGACAGTGAGGTGAGAGGACAATCTTTCCCAGGAACAAAGCATAGATCTTCAATCCCCGAGGTGTTAGCCAGGGAAGCGGAAACCTGAAGCAGTGAGTAGGGCTGAAGCTGTCAACATCAGGAGCTCTGGCTCTGGTCTAGGAGCAGATGGAGGTGGACAACAGGTGGTTTCTTCTTTGGAATTGGAATTCATTCTTTCTCAAGAGAAAGAGAGGTCAGAGCAATCTCACTGCTTAATCTAGAGACTATGGTAGGATTCTTCTATCCTTAAAAGGAGGCTGGA
The DNA here is from genome assembly GCF_054177405.1 of Leptonychotes weddellii. Taxonomy (NCBI): domain Eukaryota; kingdom Metazoa; phylum Chordata; class Mammalia; order Carnivora; family Phocidae; genus Leptonychotes; species Leptonychotes weddellii. The sequence goes on along the minus strand of NC_138370.1, from coordinate 154,004,705 downwards.
AATAGCTAAAATTAACTCTTGTCTCTGGCTAAAGTTTATATATAACTGTATACCTCAGAGGGTAGAGGGAAATTGACTCAATCTCTCAGCTGGAACATGAACCAGGCTTCCCAGTAGTTCAGGGACCGTTTCTGCAATATCTTCAACACAATGAGGCAGGAGATTCTGCCACCAAAATGAGAGTTGGTTATGGACTAGGGTCCATGTGGGATCAAGAGGCAAACACAATTATTAGAGGACTGAACACAAAAAGAGTAGAACAAAACCAAAGTTCCCCCTCAGGGTAAGCCTGCATATCAAAATTCCAAACCCCACAAGGAAAACTAAAGTTTAGAAAGAACGATGTAAACATTAAGTGAATTACTTTACTCCAGATGAAAAGGAAAATAGAACATTCTAATATGGCAGTACAATAATATAAAGAAAAGAGACAAAAGAGAGAGAAAGAATAATATAAAGGTGAACAGGAAATTACAAAGCCAGTAGAGGAAATGATAATAGTATAGAGGAATATGAAAAATAATTAGTTAGAAATCCTTGAAATGAAAAATTTAGTCCCCAGCATACAAAACTCAATAGCTGTTATAAACTCTGGATGGAAGAATTGGTGAATTAGAATACAGTTCTTGGAGATGCACCTAAATAAAACATAGAGAACTAAAGAGCATTTTATATATATATAATTAAATATGATATTTAAAAAATATACTACATATATTTATGTGTGTGTGTGTGTGTGTATATATATATATATACACATACATACATACATATAATTTTCCCCCATGTTTCTAGAGCTCAATAGACTGTTATTTCCAATCTTTGTTTGTTCATTTTCTCATTCTTCTCTAGGAGATGTCTAGAAATGATGTAATTGATAAATTTGGGAAGAAAAACTGGGTAGGCTTTTTTGAGCTCTGTGCCCCTCTCCCTCAGGGATCAGATATTTCAGGGAGTCAGAAGTCTCCTCTGCTTCTCAAAGGTTAGCTCCCATCCTGCCACATGGACAAACCTGCTCCAAGGTCAGCACTTGCAGGTCCAGATGAAGAAGTATACTTAATTCTGTAGCTAAGGGTTGGCAGATTCACCTGGTTAATATTACCCAGTCCTGTCCTCCAGCTTGGCTTCTATCAATAGTAGAGGAGTTCTTTGGTCTCCATATGCCATTCTTATGTTTTCTGTTTCAAATGCTTTAGAACTCAAGCAAAGAAATGGGTGAATTTAAGAGATAAAAAAGAAATCCCAACACTTGCATGGGTATTGTGTGCATATATACATATTTAAGCTGTGCTTTCTCTTCTTTTTCCCTATTCTTCACCCCACATTTCACTTCATTAGTAACTGTGCAGAGGCCCAGACTTACACTTTTGGTGGGCAGGAATAGCAGATGTCGGAACATTTCTGGCAGCTGTGTCCATTTTTCCTGCGAACTCTGAGGATGAGACTCGTCAGTAGTTTGATCGCTCTTTCTGTCTGACATGTAAGACCCCAGGGGACATGACAAAGCTTTGGGTACTGTAGGATAATCACTATCTAGATCGGATCAATCCAGCCACCTTCTGTTAGAAAGGATTCAGCGGAGTCCTTTATTTCTCAGTGTTTGACAAATGGGATTTTCTGTGAAAGATACCTGGACTTTTTACAGTCTCTAAGCCTTATTCTCTTGATGTGTTAAAACAAATTCAGAGTATGCAATGGGTATTCAAGCAAGAGAAAACAATTCACTGAACTCTGAACACAGCAGGGATTCCCCAAAGCTAGTACCCCTTATTGTGTGCTCTGAGATTTTGTATTCATATCCCAAGCCTAAGTGGAGCAGCATAGATAAGTTCTGACCCGTGTTGCCAGCCAGACAATGTCTCTATATCCCTAAAATATCTTCACAAACAGAAGCCTTCTTATATAAATAGACCCATACAAGGCAAATGCATAGCATGATCATAGATATATCAACTTCATCATCTACGTGATGTCCTCTATGCTCTCCTAGGGGTCTATCAGCATCTCATTTCTCTGGGCCAGGCTGCTTCCCTGAGCACATCTCACACCCATACCCCAACTCAATTCACTGGTGGCTTAGAAGTTACCGTTTACCTACAGTTAGGCATCAGATCTCTTAAAACGGCAACCCTAAATCTCAAACTTAGCTCTTTCCTCAGCTTGCATTGGACAGTGTGTTCTGATACACAGCTGACACTCCCATCATATTCCTGAGTCCAGGACAGGCTTGGCAGGAAAAGAATATAACTATCTGTATTCAAACCACAGAGAGCTGTTGAGCTTGCTCTGGAATGTGTGCTGACATTAAGACGAAACCTTAGTACTTAAACTGATGAATGTGAGGATCATGGGAATGTAGACAAAATCACCTACAGACTCAGACATAAACCATTTTGGTTTCCATTCACTGTTCGTTTGATGAACATAACATAGACCTCGATAAACCCTGTGCTAGCTTTTATCATATGCTTTGCTTTTTGGCTCCTCAGAAATAAACAATAGGAAATAATATTATATTCAGGGAAAAGGCAAAAGAGTAAGTATAAAAGAGTTCTGGAATTTGACTCAAACAACCTAAATTAAAGATATATAATAGCTCAATAAAAATACACATGTCCCTTGTCTAAGGAAAAGTCATTTACCACAATCTACTTACTATGTTCTGCCTTATCTTTCTGTTTTTTCTGATTCATTTATGAACTCAAGACTTCACTTTTCTGGGCACAGGGTAGAAGCTAAGCAAATGTATTTCATCAAATCATTCAGGCATCCCTTGTGTATCTCTCTGTCCAAATTTTCCTATTATAATGACATAAGTCATATTGGATTTAAGGCCCATTCTAACCCACTATGACATCATCTTAATTTGATTACCTCTGAGAAGACATTATTTTTACATAATGTCACATTCACACATTCTGAGTAGATATTATTTTTGCAGGATAGTATTCAACCCAGCATAATTACACAAAAACCTTTTGAGCTATTAGAAGTGAAAGTGATCCTCTTTAAATCACTAGGACTTACTCTGGTAGCTACTGAACAGGTGTATGCCTGAGGGGTGGATATTTTTCCAACTTTAGCACAATATCTTTGGACCAATATGAAACTAACACAATGTGATTTTGAGAATCCATCATCAAAATTGCACAAGCAGGAGGATATAGTTTCACAAGGCTTCATAGGTAATATTGTTGATGGAAGGAAGACAAAGGAAGGTAAAATGGCTTATGTCCATGGGTAGCTAAGAATACTTATGTAAGAAATAGCCTCTAGAAGCTTCCAGAAGAGGTTGGAAAATTCTGGGAAAAAGTGAAGTATGAGGAGGGAACTACATGTCCATCAATAGAAGGTGGACAGAGTGAAATGACGATAGACAGAAATAGGTATTATAATAAGAATGGATGACCCACATTCTTCTGAAGCACAGACAAAACCATGGATATGACACAATAAACAAGAACACTCTGAAAACTGGAAAGAAAGCACACTGCCAGGGCACCTGGGTGACTCAGTCAGTTGAGCTTCCGACTCTTGTTTTCAGCACAGGTCATGATCTCAGGGGTGTGAGATCAAGCCCTGCATCAGGCTCCATGGCTGAGCGTGGAGCCTGCTTGGGATTCTTTCTCTCTCTCTCTCTTTCTCCCCCACTTCTCCCCTCCCAACTCGTGCATGCTCTCTCTTTCTCTAAAAATTAACAAATAATTTTTTTTTTTTTAAAGAAGAAGGCACGCTGTCTAGGGTTTTCCATACTTGGTAGTGAATTCCCTTAATTTCCTTATCCCTTCTTGTATCCTGGACAGAGGGCTCTAGAAGTCCCTAACCTGGAACTACCAATAGGCATTGGCAAAACAAACAAACTAACAAAAAACCTTTACGTCTTTTCCCCTAGCAGAAAGACCTGGAAAAGCGTGTCTCACAGCAGAAAACCTTTTTGGCAACACTTACCCTAATTCAGCCAAACATAATGGAAAAATCACTACACTCTGCTTCTGTAGTTTTAACTGGGCTGAATGCACAGCTGATCTTCCACTCTCCCCACCCACCTTGCAAAAAGCAGGCAGCAGTATTTCTGATCTTCCAACCTGTATTCAGTGGAAGCAGATGATGCTCCTCTTTCTTTGTCAAGGTAGTGTCAGTCCCCTAAGTGAAGCAAGCACTCATGCCCAAGATGCTAAACTTCTGCCCCACCCTCCAACAAAAAGGGGTGTGAGTCACTCCGCTTCCCTCTGCCCTGGTGTCAGCTCACTGAGAAGCTGAGTTTACAACCCCACTTAGGAGCAACAGGTCAGTGTGGTTGGTTCCCCACTTTCACCAGAAAATTCCCACTTGAATTTTTACCCCAAGGCAGTCTGAGTCAGCTCTCACCACTTTTCCTGAGGTAGCAGCGGTAAGGTCCAGCAGAAAGCTGAACTTACACACCCTAATCTGGCTTGCTACACCTCAACAGGAAGAATGACTGCTAAAAGAGAAAATTAGATAACATCCAAAAACTCATAATATAATATCCATTGCTGAATGGGCTTAATAGTAGAGGTAACAGAGTACAGAATCAATGAACTAGAGGACTTGCTCAGATTTGCTCAATCTGAACAACAGAGAAAAAATAGAGCTTCCCACCAAAAAAACACAAAACAATAATATCAAGGACAATAACAAATGAGATAAGTCTGTATCATTGAACTCCCAGAATGAGAGAAGAGAGTGAATGGGACTAAAACAATATCCAAAGAAACAGTGGCTGAAAACTTCCCAAATTTGTGGAAGAACAAAACCTACAGATAAAAAAGCCAAGTAAGCAAGATGGCAGAGGAGTAGGAGGCCTGGATTTCATCTGGTCTCAGGAATTCAGCTGGATGGGGATCAAACCATTCTGAACACCTACAAATTCAACAGGAGATCGAAGAAAAGAATAGCAACAGCTCTCTGAACAGAAAAGCGACCACTTTCTGGAAGGTAGGACGTGCAGAGAAGTCAATCCGAGGAGATATTCGGGAGGATAGACGGCGGTGGAGGGGGCCTCCGTTGGCCGCTTCTGGCAAGTGATAGAGCTGCAGAGCACAAAATTGGAACTTGTAGAAGTCTGCTCCGCTGAGGGACGTCACTCCAGTGGCTAAGCAGGGGGTGGAACTAGAGTTCAGAATCATGACTTTAAAGATACTACCTGGGCTTGAAAAAAGCATGGAAGTTATTAGAGAAACCCTTTCTGGAGAAATAAAAGAACTAAAATCTAACCAAGTCAAAATCAAAAAGGCTATTAATGAGGTGCAATCAAAATAGGGTGCTAACTGCTAGGATAAATGAGGCAGAAGAGAGGATCAGTGTTATAGAACACCAAATGATGGAAAATAAAGAAGCTGAGAAAAAGAGAGATAAACAACTACTGGATCACGAGGGCAGAATTCGAGAGATAAGCAATACCATAAGATGAAACAACATTAGAATAATTGGGATCCCAGAAGAAGAAGAAAGAGAGAGAGGAGCAGAAGGTATATTGGAGCAAATTATAGCAGAGAAATTCCCTAATTTGGGGAAGGAAACAGGCATCAAAATCCAGGAAGCACAGAGAACCCCTCTCAAAATCAATAAAAGTATGTCAACACCCTGACACCTAATAGTAAAACTTACGAGTCTCAGAGACAAA
>NC_138370.1:153978722-153998561 GCF_054177405.1 Leptonychotes weddellii | reverse complement strand
CTAGAGGGGAGGGGGGTAGGAGGATGGGTTAGCCTAGTGATGGGTATTAAAGAGGGCACATTCTGCATGGAGCACTGAGTGTTATGCACAAACAATGAATCATGGAACACTACATTAAAAACTAATGATGTAATGTATGGTGATTAAAATAACAATAAAAAACCAGTTAAAAAAAAAAAAGAAAAAGCCAAGTGAACTCCAAAAAGGGTAAACACAAATAAATTCATGCTAGAACACACTATAATTAAACTAAAAATTGAAGACAATGAAAATATCTTGAAAGAAACTAGAGAGAGATTTTGCATTACATGCAAGGGAACACCAATTCAAATGACTGCAGATCTCTCATCTTCTTCCAGAAAGAAGTAGCAAAATGTCTTTCAAGTACTAAAAGAAAAGAACTATCAACCATAAATATTGTAGAAATATTTCTTAATTCCTAAAAAAAATTAAGATTAGAGAGGACATAAAGTCATTGTCAGACAAACTAAGAGAATTTGTTGTTAGTAGATCTACCCTTAAAGAATGGCTAAAGAAAATTCTCTCAACAGAAAGAAAATAATAAGAGAAGTAAGCTTGAAACTTCAGAAAAGAATACTATTAGAATGGATAAAAACCGGGGTAAATATTATAAATTTATTGAGTAATGGACTTAAAAATACCACATTCTTTGCTAACACCAAAGATATAATTCTCCACTTTAATATTAATATCAATATATTATATATGTGTGTCTGTATGTTTGTGTTTACTTCTTGTTGCAAATTGTCACACAGGCAGAAGAAAACTTAATCCAAATCATCCAGATTCCATGCAAAAGTTCAACACAATTAACCCCATTTATCTGGATATAAGTTCTCTAAGTTTCTAAGCCTGTAGAACACAATCACAAATAAGAACTGAATGTAAAGGCCTTTGAATATCTCAAATAGCTTTTCCTTTCCTTGCTATATTGAAGTCCTGATTATTGCGCATATACTTTTTTAAAAGACTCTTATTTAAATTAGCTCCCACCAAACTCCAGCAATCTGATTTTCAAATATCCTGGCAAACTCTAAGAAAATTAAAGGGGATTGGATGATGGAGGAGGGCTGGAAATTTCTAAGAGTAGGCATTCCATTCCAGGAAGGAAGAGGAGAAAACAATTCAAATAAAGATACAAAATATTATTACACTATACTTATAAACTATTAAAGGAGACAGAAATATTTAAATATCTTTTTTAAATTTCCATTAGTAATATCTTATATATGTTTAGTTAATTCTAAGAGTATTTCCCATAAAAGACAAGATTTGGGGTTCTGTCTTTGAGAAAAATGTTTAAGAATTTTTAGGCCAATCATGTTAGCTCAATATTATGGAGTATCTAAAAAACAACATAAAACTAAACAACATCAAAACACGTACAAGTATAAAATTGCAATTTATACATAACACACAACAGTATGATAGAATAGCACAGAATAAAAACAACTATGACCCTGTGAATAGAAACTATTTCAGACCAATTTTATATCCTTTTGCCACAGTTAAAAGTCATGTTAATCAAGTCATGTCACTTACCTGTGCTTCAAGAAGGCTTTTGCATATCTTAATGTATATATATTTTTTTTTATAAAAATACACAATCCCTCATTTTGATTCCCAGGCTTTTAATATCAAAAATATGAAGGGACCATATGAAGAAGTAGAAGTTTATTTTCTATTGATTGTAAAAATACATACCATCAATAAAAACCTGCTATTTCAGGGGCGCCTGGGTGGCTCAGTTGTTAAGCGTCCGCCTTCTGCTCAGGTCATGATCCCAGGGTCCTGGGATTGAGCCCCACGTCGGGCTCCCTGCTCAGCGGGAAGCCTGCTTCTCCCTCTCCCACTCCCCCTGCTTGTGTTCCCTCTCTTGCTGTGTCTCTCTGGCTCTGTCAAAATAAATAAATAAAATCTTAAAAAAAAAAACAAAAAAAAACCCTGCTATTTCGGCAACACTTTGAAAGAATTTGCATTTTATTAAATACTATCATATCCATAACTTTCAAAAAAGCATTTAAGGGGGCGCCTGGGTGGCTCAGTCGGTTAAGCGGCTGCCTTCGGCTCAGGTCATGATCCCAGGGTCCTGGGATCGAGGCCCACACCGGGCTCCCTGCTCAGTGGAGAGTCTGCTCCCCCTTCTCCCTCTGCCTGCCTCTCTGCCTACTTGTGGTCTCTATCTCTCTGTCAAATAAATAAATAAAATCTTAAAAAAAAAAAAGCTTTTAAAAATAACTTTAAATATACCAAAAACATATAAAGGTTTCATGGACAACATGCTTTTTCTTAAGAGACTTCAATATATTAGGCAGAAAATTTTACATAAGTAAAAGTCAATAAAGTATTACATGTACTATAATACAAATATTAGCAGGAAAAAAGAGAGGATGGAGAAATGAATTTCACATGGAAACGAGACAAAGTAGGTGATGTTTGGGCTGAGTCTTAAAAGATGATCAAGTGAAAAAAGGAAGGCTGGGAATTCTGGATAGAAGAACTATGCAAAGCAAAGTAAGCCGAGATATTAAAAAAATATTTTTTTGTTTCTGTTTGTTTTTTTTTTTTTTGGTTTTGTTTTGTTTTGTTTTGTTTTCCTTCCATGTTAAAAGGTCTCTATATGGGGTTGAAGTTAGAAGAGAAGTCTGGGCTCCAGGTAAACATTTACAGTATACTTACATGTTGGTGGTGGTTGAAACCTTGGGTAAGAATGAACTTTCAGGAGACACTAGGACTTCTTTCCTAAAATAGAAAATCCAAGAAATATGTAACATTTTAAGAACAAGCAAAAGAAGATAAGAAACTTGCTAAAGAGATTATTTCCTATAGGAATAAGGACATGATTTTGGAATCTAATGATACAAAATGCTCTCAGGGGAGTGTGGAAGCCTAATATTGAATTAAGTGGTAGTTTACAAAATCCTAGCCATTTTTACTCAGCTTTAAATATTATACAACCGCTAGACAAACCTTGTCAAGCAAGATAATAATTAGCAACCTATTCGAGGACCCGCCTTCCATGTGTTTAGTGGTTGAGGTGATTTTTCTTTTTCTTTTGAGGTGTACAGCCAGGGAACAATAAGGAAAATATAAAAGCATCACACATGCTTTAGAAGGAGAGTTGGAGAAGCCATTTGAAGGCTCATGCTTCATGAAGTGGTCACATAGTATATTGTTTGCACAAGAGAAATAAATGACTGATTTTAGATCAGTTCAGCATTAGCACTTGTGTGGTAAAAACCAAACAAAAACTTTTTTTTTTTTTTTAAGATTTTATTTATTTATTTGACAGAGAGAGACACAGCGAGAGAGGGAACACAAGCAGGGGGAGTGGGAAAGGGAGAAGCAGGCTTCCCACAGAGCAGGGAGCCCGATGCGGGGCTCGATCCCAGGACCCTGGGATCATGACCTGAGCCGAAGGCAGACGCTTAAGGACTGAGCCACCCAGGTGCCCCCCAAACAAAAACTTTTATGCATCATGCCTTATCCTAGACACACTCACAATCTTTACTACAAAAAAGTAACATTAAAATAAATTTCATGTATTTGCCTATGAAAGATATATGTAAATTCTGATCATGACACTATAAAAGGGCATTTTTAAGTTTTATCAAGCCTAATAGTCTCAAAAATGCTGTTTATAATATATTAAGATTTCATGTAAACTCCCCTTCAGTATATTTAACAGAAACTGCTAAATCTGGGATATGGAAATTTTAAAACTATTTTTCACACTTTATTTGGTATCTTATTTCTTGCTCTGCTAGACTGCTAACAAATAGTGATGGTATTCATTTAAAGAGGAACTTTAGAAACCAGTTGCTTTTTGATTTATCTCTTTGAATATGGCCCAGAGCTTAGAAGATCTATTTCTCTGGTCAGAACAATCCCTTTGGGTAGGATTTGATTGGAGTGATAGTGAAAGATCTTTACAATGATTATGCAGCGTGCATAAAATCCTTACCATGAGAGTCTCTTGCCTGGAAAGAGACAAGATCTTGAGGAAATGGAGCTGAATTTAGAAAAACTAATGTAGTAATTCTGAAGCAAGGATACTTTTATTTACATGGATGAATTATATCATTTTCTAGCTAAATGCTTTGATAATCTAAAGAGTCAAAAAGTAAGATTTGTTGGGAAGAGTGGAGGCATGAATAGTCAAGAACCTAGGACACCACAGATTTGAGAGTAGAAGTCTAGAATTCCAAGAGAAGCATATAGTAGCCCTGCTTATGCAGGGTTTCACTTTCCTTGGTTTTAGTTACCCCAGTCAACCACAGTCCAAAAGCAGATGATCTTCCTTCTGACATATTGTCAGAAGGTCAATAATAGCTTAACTCTATATCACAATGCCTACGTCATTCTCCTTGCTTCATCTTACCTGCAGGTAAGGGGAGACTGCTGTATTTTGGGGGCTGGAAAACAGGGAATTGAAATAGCATCCAAGTAGCTGGGAAAAGTGAGAGATCTTCCCCAATGTTGATGTTTCCTTCCATATAGAGTATTTCATCCAAAGTCTTTATACTTCTTACCTTCTCCCCACCACTCATTCAGTGCCTCCACCCACTAGGGGGAAGGGATGGCTTGCCTGACACTCTAGTTGAGAGGAGGAACTAGTCCTATGTACCAAACCCCTACTTCTTTATCTTTTCATTTTTCTCTTGGGGAGAAGCTGCCTGATGTGGCAGTCTTCAGAGGCAGGATGGACCTCCCACATAAAATTTAGTTTGAATGTTGAGACTGGTGATATCTGTCTCTGTCTCTGTCTCTGTCTCTGTCTCTCTTTCACACACACACACATACACACGCAGAATATGCAAAAGTTAGTCACATCATGAAGCTCTCTAGTGATAGCAGGGAAGGCTCCTAAGCAGTTTCTTCAATAATTTGAGGGAGCCAGGATGTGTGACTAGCTTTGGCTTTTATTGAGGTCAGGTGTTGGGTTGGACGGAGATTTCCTCTACGCATGCACAGGCCAGATCAGGCATGGCAGCGCCAAAGGAGGGAGCATTTGGGCTTTCATAATGGCTTGCCCAGATGTGAGGAAAGAGTGGAAAAGGGATGGGTGGAGCTTGAAAGCTTTCAGCAAACATCAAACATGGAGTAAGATTTTTTATTTCATTGCCACATAAGTATGTGCTTACCTCTTCTCCGTTTCTTCAATCCCACAGGGGCTGGCCTTTCTGGGAAAGAAGCCTACCCTGGCCCAACATTACTTGCAACTGGATTGCTAAAGGCTTCCTGATTCTGCATTCAGGTGCCTGGAGAAGTCAAATCATCCAAAGTTCCTTTGTCAGAGGTTATGTGTTAATCACTTTGATGTGTTAATCCCTTTGTTTTATTTCTTAATTGTTTCATATTTTGAGCAGAAAAGAGGAGACTACTCATTGCCTGTAGCTGCCGCCCCCTCAGGGAAGAAAATAAAAAGACTTAACCATAAAAATGTTGTAAGGACATATGGTCAAATAAAATTTCAAATTCTAAATTTTTTCAAGGCTTATCCTAAATCTGACATTACAAATATTTATGCAACTAATACTAAATCAGTAAATGTGGAAATGAATATTCCACAGATGTAATCTCAATAGACACTCATTAGCTATTTCTCAGGTCATTTTAGACTTGGAGATTTTTATTCCATATAATAAAATGACATAATCTCTAAGAAAAAGACAAATACCGTATTTGTCAGTAGTTGGAGTGATATGGGACATAGGAATCACACTCATTTAATAACTATTCTCCACCTATAGGAAGAAATGAAGAAGATACAGCCCTAAAAGTATGTCTAAAGTAGTGTTTTAAAATGTTCAGAAGAATAAAAGATGTGCATTCACATACACATACAGAATAAAAAAAAAAAATCACATCATGAAGCTTTCTAGTGATAGCAGGGAAGACTCCTAGTTTCTTCAATGATTTGAAGGTGCCAGGACAGTGTTTCTGTCTTACTCATTCAAAACTACATCTCTTGTACTTAGCTTAGTTTTTGAAACATAGTAGGTATTTAATAAAACTTGGGTAAATTCTCAGGATAGGAATCAGGTGGTGGGGGTAGGGGAGGAGCTGTTACAAGTCTTCACAAACAATGAAAGCAAACACATGCAACTAACAAAGCAGTCCAGGACAGGAAAGAAGGAAATGAACTTATACTAGCTTTAGCCCTGAGTACCTGAAAATGCAAACATTACTTTGGATGACTAATATTTAATATGCAGTAACACATACTAGGATGGGAGAATAGATGGGAAGTAAGAACCAGAAAAAGCTTATTACTATTTTTTTTTAAAGATTTTATTTATTTATTTGACACAGAGAGACACAGCGAGAGAGGGAACACAAGCAGGGGAAATGGGAGAGGGAGAAGCAGGCTTCCCGCCAAGCAGGGAGCCCGATGCAGGGCTCGATCCCAGGACCCTGGGATCATGACCTGAGCTGAAGGCAGACGCTTAACGAACTGAGCCACCCAGGCACCCCAAAGCTTATTACTATTAATATTATCCCTTTTATCTAAAGATTTTATTGATTTATTTGACAGAGAGAGACACAGTGAGAGAGGGAACACAAGCAGGGGGAGTGGGAGAGGGAGAAGCAGGCTTCCTGTAGATCAGGGAGCTCAATGAGGGGCTCAATCCCAGGACCCTGGGATCATGACCTGAGCTGAAGGCAGATGCTTAATGACTGAGCCACCCAGGCATCCCCCCTTTTTTTTAATCTCAGGATTTTGTGGCCTGGGGAAAGATGGATTAAATTAGACTTTTTAAGGAAATAAGTATATATTAATGTGGAATCTAAATTATGGCAATAGATCATTTGCATATACCACTTTCACTTAATGATTCCTCTTTCCTTCATCATATGTGTCAGGCAAAGGGGCATCTTTCCATGTATCTTTCAATGACAGCATAATATCACAGACAAGGGAATTTTTGTGTGGGCAAAGCACTAAAGAAATCGGTCAAGTAACGGAGATATCAACGTTACTAGATTTTGGATTATAGAAAAGTACATGCTCATGAGAAACGACACATTCAAATCTCAGCAGCTAAGGAAGCCTCTCTTCTCTTCTGCTACTTACTAGGATATCAGATGTCAGTGTGATGTAAGCGTAGTTATAAAAATCTGCGTCTTGGTTTTCTCATCGTTAAAATAAGCATAGTATCATACGTCAGCTGTAGATACCCACTGTGATTGCTTGTTCAGGATACTTTCACTCTTTCTCTGCTTACAAATTCTTCTTTCCTCTGGGAAATAAATATAGTTCTATTTGAAGGGTCCCACACGGTCTCATGACCCAGACCTGCTCAGCAACATTACCTAATCTTCTTAGCACAGCGGTTAGTTCATGTATAGGCATGTTACACTAACTGTCCAAACCAAGTGCCATCGGGGGCTTTTCTGCCTATGCCTTAAGAAGATTCTCCTTCCACAGGGCCATTATAACGTCAGGATGAAGGTCATTGCCCACCATCATGCCCACCATTGGAAGACAATCTATTTAAGAGATTGAAAGAAAAGGATCCCTGAAGACATCACTAGCATTGGTGGTTCAGTGGTAGAATTCTCGCCTGCCTGAAGATATCACTTGAGCCCTGAATCCAGCAATACCTGGAGCCAAAACAACCTGGATTTTTCAGTGACTTGAACCAACTGATTTATTTTTGTGGGTAAGCTAACTTGAGTTGTAATGCTATATTAATACCACTAAGAAATACAACCTCATATCTTGTTACACTGACCAATGCACATTTATCGCCACATAAATAGAAACACTAAGAAAATATTAGCTTCCTCATGCTGGATACAGCTCTGAAAGTATTTCTAAAGTAGTGTTTTAAAATGTTCAGAAGAATAAAAGATACATTATAACCTTTTTTTTTTCCCTACAGACCATCTTGACTTCTTCCAATGGCTGTCATGCCAAGGGTGAATGTGCTACTTCTACATGAAGGAAAGCAGTTTGTATGCAAGAACGTTAAGCCTGGACCTTCCCCTGTCACATATTTCATTGTTTCCTGCTGAAAATTATTGAGTGAATAAGGTATATTCACAACCACAAAGAGAGTTCATCAGGCTGTGAAGCATGTTTCTTCAATGGTTTTACGGTAGTGAAAACAATTTTCAGAGTCCTAGCATGTGCGAGATAGCTGGGAAACTACATAAGAGAGGCTGTGAAAAGGAGTGTAAAAGGGAGAAATAAAAACTAAATATATCATCCCCACACTTGTCTTTTTTTTTTTTTCTTTCTTTTGACGATGGTTTGCACGGGGGTGAATGTGCATGAAGACACAATGCAATTTTTAAGGGCTATGTTTTTTGAAATACGTCAAAGAGCCTGAGAGAAAGCAGAAAACTACAAATAGACTTCAAGAGAGTCTTTTTTTTTTCTATTAAAAACATCAGCATCTATAAAGGAAATAAAAGAACTGCATTAGACCTAAATGATCTTAGAAAAGTGTCAGAAGAACTGACAGGGTAATGAATGGTCTATCATTATTTTATTTTATTATTCCCTTCTTGGAAAACAAAGCAAAGAAATGGCTGACTTTAAGTCCATTGCCGAAGAGTTATACAATTATATTTTTCTCTTATTGTTTTTCATGTGTAGAGAGTATCTTTTATGCAATCAATTCTGTTAAGTGTAAATCAATAACCCAACAGATGAGTCCATTCAAATGGCATTCACTGAAGACCTACTATATGGTAGGCACTCGGTTAGACTCTGCATGGAAGATAAACTACAGCATGGCCCCTGATCTCATGGAGCTCAAAGACTAGATAATCTGGGAAAATAAAGTAATTATTCAAGCAACATGCTCAGTTCCAGATGTGCATGTTCACTATTATTTATTTAGGTTATACCATGGAGGACTAGCCTACCCAACTAGAAGTTTAATAAATATTTAGTCTTCTAGTATTCATTATTTTAACCAGGCAGGAGATCTGGAAAGTAATTTAGTAGTTTAGAAACATTTTGAAATATTTTACTTGATCCTGTTCTTTACGCTAAGGAAACTGCTAGAATAATACTGTCATGGACACTCACAGAAGAAAGAATGGTCTAAAATCTGCTCCAAATCTCTAAATTGACTCTACCCAGAAGGGACAAAGCATGAGTGCAAGTAGAAAAAGATTTAAAAAAATGGATTACTGACCGGCTTTCTTCATACCTGATGCACTGTAGGTTCTAGTGTTATAAAGAAGGGTTCCTACTGTCTATCTAGTACAGTCACTTAATGTAGAGAGTCTTTATTGGTTTGTATCAACACCAACACCAGGAAGCTGAGCTGCATATAACATTTTAACACAAAATGCTCTGGGGAAATTCTGTGGCCTCTAGTTCTTTCTTTATGTCTACAAAATTCACCAGGATTAAGGGCCACTTTTTATATGAATGATTACAAAGTATGCAGGTGATGTGAGATTTTTCTCTTACCCTAAAGAAAATTATAACTGTGTGACCAATAGCTTACCCTCTACAGCTTTTCAATACCCTCTTTTGTATCAAGCACATGTTATAGTTATTTTCCCTTTATTTCCTGTGCACAGAATGCAAATTGAGGTCATATACTCTGCTGCTTGCTTGACACAACAGAGATAATCAACAATTAACAAATAGTTTATCATAAATGAGAGAATTGTTGGACTTGCTGTTCCTAAAATGTCACTTATCAGATGCAGAGGAAAAGCAAACAACTTTTTTTTTTTTTTTTTTTTTTTTTTACTGTTACTTTAGTGAGATAGATGCATCAAATTAGATTTGGCTGGTTCCTAGAAAATTTTCAAACCACACAAGTTCCTTTATATGCAATTTTGTAAAGATTTTAAACTTCAGTTTTTGTATTGAAAAATACTTGCATCCATGCTAAAGTTGTAAAAAGTCTCTGCATTTGCTTCAGTGCTTATGTATTCAGTCTAATAGTAATAACACTAGTGTAGAATCTTATCTCATATATAATTTTATTCAATGATTTATATGGTTATATACATACAAAATTGTGTGTGGTGTGTAAAGGTAAAGGATATATTAAATTGCCTACCATTCCCCCATCCATTCTCATAGAATAAACTCTAGGGATACCGTTTATTTGATCAGGGGTGAGTCCCTAACTGAAGCAGACCAATCAGATTCTCTCACCTGGAGAATTGGAAAAGAGATAGAGTGATGTCAATAAGTCTTCAGTTTGCAGTTGAAATGGGAAACACATAGGCCTTGTTTCCTATTTCTTCCCACTCAGAAGGAAGACAGGACATCTGTCTGTAAAGTGCATGCAATCCCTCATCAATCAACACAAAGGAAGGAGTTGCCTTGTTTCAGAAAGGCTTTCTGGTTCTTGATCCTGGGCCCTTATAAAGCCTGGCTTTCTTCCTCTCCTTGATTTTCCTGGACACCCTATATCCTGCCAACAATCAAAATGTTTTTCTTAAGCTAATTTCAGTTGTCTTCAATTGTTTTACAATTCTGATGACAATCTTCCAAGTTTAATTCAATAATTTAGGAAATATTGATTGAGGAGTTACTCTGTATTCTGTATTGTGGAATGGTGAGATATATAGAAAAAAAAAATTCCCTCAAAGAATTTATTTTGTAGCAGAGAAAGTAGACATTCAAGTGGGTAACTTAGTTATATGTATCGTGTTACTATAAATGACAGAAAATCTCCTATAAGCAAACAGAGAAGTGCTGAAAAAGATTGAGCTGCAGGGAGAAAGTCATGGAATTTCAAGGAGAGTAAGGCTGCTACATGAGTGAGGTGTAGAAATACAGCCAGACTTAATTTGACAAGGAAAGAAAGAAGAACATTATAGACAGAGGGAAGGACAGGGGGAGGGGAATGGAGATGTGAAGTCCTCCATTTAGCAATATAAACACATACTGTAGGCCAGCCACCATTGGAAGCAGCAGTTAATAAAATAATAATAAATTCTCCCCTCATGATACTTTCATGATATTTATCCTTTGGGGAAGGAGACTTATTATGTCTTATATATATGGTATTTAAGATAATATATAATACGTACAACACAATAAATGAAGAAAGCATATAGGATTGTTCTCCAATTAGCCTGAATCAGAATCACCTGAAAGGCCTGTTAAAACTTAAATTGCTGGTCTCCCTTCCTCACATTTCTGACGCAGTAGGCATGGATTGATGGCTGAGAATTTTCATTTCTAAGAAGCTCTCAGGTGAGGATGCTGCAGCTACTCTGGCCATCACACTTTGAGAACCACTGATACAGTATATTAGATAGCAATAAGTGTTATAAAGATAAAAATGTCAGGAATCTTGGAGAGGGTTGTCATGTTATATTGATGCTCAGGCAAAGTTTCTCTGAGAAGCCTGAAGAGGGGAGGGACCCAGCTGTGTGAATATTGGGGAAAGATCTCTCTAGGCATTTACTTAGTGTGATATGGGAAGTCATTGTTGAGTTTTAAGCAGACATGTGACATGGTCTTGCATGATCTCTCCATTGAAACAGACTTACTATAGCTTCCCCATTGAGAATAGATGGAAATGAAAGGAGGCAGAGAAATGAAACCAATAAGGAATCTATTGCAATAATAACATTAGCAAGAGTGATGGAGATTTGACCTTGAGTTACTAATGAAAACACGGCTAGAATAAAGGTGGAAGATTTATTTTGAAGGTAGAAGCTTCAGATGAAATAATGAATTGGATGTGGGATGTGAAAAAAAAAAAATAGCCAAAAATGATTGCTAGAATTTTGGTCTTAAAAAGATGGACTTGCCATTAATTGTGACTAGAAAATCCGTGAGAGGAGAGGGCTTAGGGAGAAAGATCACAAGCTCAGTTTCTGGCATGTTCATTTTGAGTCACCTACTAAAAACTCAGGCAGGTATATACAGTAGCAATTTCTATTTAAGTATCTGGAGTTCAGGGTAGAAGCCTGAGCTCAAGCTATAAACTTGAGTGCCATGCATGTTTATGTTTGTTTATAAAGGGATTGAATGCAGATAGAAAAACAGATGTGATCTAAGGGCTAAGCCCCAGGGGAATATGAGTGTAGAGAGCTGAGGGGAATAAAGACAAAAGAGGAATAGCCAGTGATAAAAACAGAGCCTGAGAGTAGATGTTGCCTAAAAGCCAAAGAAAGTGTTTCAAAGTAAAGAAGCTGAACAGCAAAAATAGGCAGAAATATGCAGAGTTTAAGGAAAATTTAAAAACAAAGATTACGATTGGCAGAATTTGATTTGGAGTCGAAAAGTAAAAGAGGAAGAAAATGCTCTGTGTCATCTTTTTCTGACATCACCAGTCCCAAGTATTACCTCGTGAAGAGAAAACAGTCATTGTTTTGGAGATGAAACCAAGGAGTTGCAGTGAGTGTATTTCCCATAAAAACCATCTGTTCTGATGAAGCTGAAACTCTTTAGCTCTATGAATATAATTTATTTAATGTCCGGAAATAATTCAATGCTTTGAATACAGGTGCTAAACACAACTAAAGGAAGTAGCTTATTTTCTGAGATAAGTAGAATAATTATGAGCATTTTTTTTTACATCTAAAAAGCAGGTTCCATCAATGATTCTTGAGAACAACAATGTAGCTAGCTTTTAAAAGATGAAAGTAATGGTGCACTTTGAAGCAGACCTCAAAATTATCTGTCTTTAATAGAAAGTCATTATGCATTTGTACATAATGCAAGAACAAGTGCTGACTGACATTTCCAACTGGGAAAAGTTAAATAGTATTCTATCAACTGGCAAATAGCTAGTGATTCTTGGTGATGAAAATAATTACGACATATTATCTATAATGTTTGTATCTTTGAGAGGAAGGTGATTTACTTGGGATCCATAACAGGAGAAGAACATTTGGGGATGCAAATAGTTCTCTTCAAGATGACTGTTTATGCTGGAATATTAAGTTTCCATTTGTGGTAAATGGGAAAGCAGATGGCTAAATAAAAATATTTTGTCAAGTTTGTAACATAAACTACCTAGTTGTAGAAAAAACATCTTTCTCATCATTGGAAGGAATAGAAAGTAAACATAAATAGACTAATTTTTACAGGATGGAGTTACCCTTTGGGTTTTGAGCACCCATTAATTTAAAGATTTCTTCACAGTTAACCAGTTAGTCAATCATGTAGATGGTCCACCGATATTTCTTGAGCTCCTACTATATTCAGGCACTGTTTTTGTTGCTGTGGGGATATAGAAAACAAAGAGACATAAATTCTGACTTCCAGTCTCTAATATATGATAATAAAAATAAGGCATGTACTTAAATTCTCTCAGCAACAATTATTTATTAATCACTTACTCCGTCTGCTGGAAATACAAGTGTAAATAATATATGAGGATATAAAAATGAATTAGATACTTCTAAGTTAAAATGTAAAGATATTTAATATTAATATTTTATAGTGGTTTCTGCTGTTGAATGAAATGGTGGAACAATATAAAAGGTATTACTTTTTAATTCAAACATTTCAGTGTTGCTTAATGTTTAACAAATTGTATGAAGTATGTTATTATTTTTATCATTATCATTAATAATGGCAAAGACCGTTATTTGGTCAGTACTTTCTGTGTCAGTCCTTTCATGCATTATCTCATTTAATTGTCAAACCAATTCTTGATGAACACTTATAATACACCCAACTTATAAATGGGGTAACTGAAGCTTAAGGAAACTAATTAATTACTTTGCCAAAGATCATATTAAGTGGCAGAGTCACATTTTAACCCAGTTTATTTAACTTCAATACTCAATGTTTTGTATTCTACTTCACACACACACAAAATAAATGTGGAGTGGAGAGAGAAGAGTTTAAGTACAAAGAAAATGGAAGGTTTTGTGGAGGAGGCTGGACTTTTGTTAGGTTGCCTTACATTCTGCATACTATTTCAACAGGATGATTCAAAACATGGAAGGCACTAACTACTGAATACAGTTTGACCGGAATGTCTGATTTTTGAATGAGATATTTATGAAATTATATTCTAAACTTATTCAGAGTTTTGATCATGGAAATCTTCAAAAACCAGGGAGAGGAAACAATTTCAATCTTATTCTGTAGGAAATGTTAAGTGACTAGTGGATTAATCTGGCTGCAGTCTGTCAAATGGACTATAAATGCTGGAGATTGGATGGGAGAAAAGAACTTAAAGACTCTTGGCATGTTAAAGATCAGTGGGGTATCTTGTTAAAATTCATATTCTGATGCAGTGAATCAGAGTAGAGTCCTAGAATCTCCATTTGTACCAAGCATCTAGCTGATCCCTTTGCTAATGGTTCATAACAGTGGTTCTCAACCCAGGGTATTTTGCCCCTCAAAGGACATTTGACAATATTTGGAAACCTTTCTTCATTGTCACAAACTTGGCAGGTGGGAGGAGGGGAGAAAGGGAAGTGTAGTTGCTACTGGCATCCTGTGAATGGAAGCCGAGGATGCTGCTGGAAGCCCAAAATGGCACCAAATTTGTTAAATGCACAGGACAGTCCCTACAACAAATTATCCAACTGAAAGATCAGTATTGTGAAGGTTGAAAAACCTTGCCCTAGAATCATAACATTTGCAGAAAATCAATAGCATATCCTCTTTGAGGAAATTTTGGAAATCTTTGTAGAATTACGAAATCCTATGCTTTTTCACATGGATGGAGAGGGTGGTGTAGAGCTGGAAGGAGGCAAAAATTTGTCAGCTCTTACGTATGTGCAATTACTGAAGAAAATTCAATGCCTCTAACTAAATGATCACAAGCTATCATTAAGAATTAAGTTGCATACACTTCTCCTAAACAAAATGCATTTCCCTTTTCTTCTGATTGCTCTTTTTCATATTTTTCAAATCACTTCCATTCCCTTATTGTTTTTTAATTGAAGATAAGAAGACATGAATTATCTCAAGATCTATCTTTTTACCAATAAATAGATCAAAACATTTGCATCTACCATTTCTGCTTACTTCTAATCTCAGTGGAAAACATTCCCACTAGTTACTAAGGTCTACCATTTCCACCATTACTCCAACTTATTCCATCTAATTAGAGATTCAGTTATTTTTCTACCCGAATTCTTTTCTTCTTTCTTGCTAACATAACCTTGATTTTGTGTCAAGGGCAGGACAACGATCATGCTTGTTCAAAACCGATCTCTACAATGCCATTTCCCACTTCTTTTGCCCTCATAAATTGTGTCCATATATGACCAGTTCTGATTGATATGATTTTGGCTGGAGAAGGCTCTGGGAAGTTATTTCGATCCCTGAATAAGAAAGCAGGGGTTCGGATGTGGCTATAACCTTGTTCCTGTTCAATGTCAACAGGATGCCTAGGGATCCAGCAGCCATCTTCCTATCCTATGGGAAAAACTTTGGTCTTTCCACCACTAAGCCACTAAATAATGACTGTAACTCCTACTTCTGGAATTCCTGTTATATAAGAAAAATAAACCCCTATTTGTTTAACCCACAGTAGGCATGTTTTCTATTTTGGGGGGTAGCCCAAAACAGTTCTGATGGGTGTGCCTATCCTCTCCACATCCTCAGAGGACATGGATCACCAGTTTTCACTGAATGTGAAACAGTTTTCAACCATTCTCTTTCTAGTTTTATCTTCTCAAACCTGCAAACATGCTTCACTTTCTTCTACCCCCAAAAAACAACATATAACAAACCAAAACTTATTTGTGAATAGATATAAAATATATACTTCCTTTTTTATTCTCAGTATTACTTAAAGTTTAGGTAGTATTTTGCATTTGCTGCAGTTTGACAATGAATAGAAAGATAAATGCTTAACTGCCTCTTCATGTTTCTTCTTTTTTCTTTTGAACTGAATATAGACTTATCCAAATTTCTATGCCTGTAACCTGCAGTTTAAAACTCTGCAGAGTAACAGACTAATCATTTTATGAGAAAAGAAGAGAACAAAAAATATATCTCTGCCTTTCTTTATTATTAAAAAGTTTTTAATAAAAATAAGATACCTATTTAAATAAAAATACCTGTAACCTCCTGTATATTTTCAAATGCCATATATGGAGTTAACTATGCCTCTCCCTTTAAGAACATTTATAAAAATTGTGGTACAGTGAAAAAAAAAAAGAAGGTGGTTTGAATTCCTCTAATTTGAATTCCATTGTCAAATCTACTTTTCAAAAATCTATCTTGTCGACATTCTTTCAGCACATTTCAGAATTACACAACAATGCTTAGGTGATTGGTAAGTCATTTTCAGAATGCCACTGGTAAATTTGAAACATTTTCTCAGATCCAAAATAGAATAACAAGCTTAGCTCCCCTCTGTTGAGAAGCTTACTAATTCAAGAATTGTGCAAATTCGCACAGATGCTGCTGCTCCCACAGGGAACTGAGCTAGTGCTGCTACCTTTTTACTTGTGGCACCTCACATAATTAAGAAAATTACAGTTATGCTCCTTTCTCCAAGACAGGGAACAAAAACTATCCTTGGACTCTTTCCAAAGGTAAGTGGGCAATAAATCTCTCTTAGCTTTTATCCTAGTTAAGAAGAATATGCCAAAGGCGGGGGGGGGGGGTGTTGAGGGATAAAGAAAACAACAACAACAACAACAAAACCAAACATTACATTTTTCAGTACTGGTAAACACACTAGTGAGATAAGTTTAATTTAATTTATGCCTGGTGCCCCTTTTGCTCTCTCATTTAGAAAGATGGGATAATGATTATATTAACATATTCTTTCTAAAAGTGAACTTTAAGATATATATTGATGCACTCAATGAAGGTAGGAGGTTGGAATAAAGGTGAAGAATTCCTAGAAGATGTAATGAATTATGTCTATTCATAGTATCTTTCATCTCTAAAAATGGGGAAAACTGGAGTTCGGGTACTAAGGCTATTGATCCACCTCAGTACAGCCCAGACATAACATGCCACCTCCATTTATTTTCTGTTTGGTTCACTGATTTCTTCAGTTTCTTGTGCTACTTTCATTCCATGTTGAGGTGTTCTATCAGAGAAATTACTCTAATTGCACAGTATTCTTAGTATCTATGGCTGCAATTACTCAATGCTCTTATTTTTTTTTTTTAAAGATTTTATTTATTTATCTGACAGAGTGAGAGAGAGAACAAGTAGGCAGAGAGACAGGCAGAGGGAGAGGGAGAAACAGGCTGCCCGCTGAGCAGGGAGCCCGATGCGGGGCTCGATCCCAGGACCCTGGGATCATGACCTGAGCCGAAGGCAGACGCTTAACTGGCTGAGCCACCCAGGCGCCCCCTCAATGCTCTTATTTTAAATGCTCAATTTTATTCCATTATCTTGCCATGATATAGTTATTTATGCCCTTAAATTCACACAACTTAAAAAAAAATCCTTTTGCTTCTGACACCTTAAGCAGAACATATGGTACATGTTCACTTCTAATGGCATTCCTCTGTCTGTGTTTTTCTGTTCTTTATTCACCTGAGAACTCTGAGTTGTGTAATAAGGGCAATGTACAGAACTGATGAGTATTCCGCTTCCTATCATTTAAAGAAAGAGGAGAGTTCCATGTTGAAAAGATACAGATTCCATGAAACTCCTGTTCATCACAATTACAAACCTCAACCTCCATCATTTTGACTGAATGAATCACATCTTTCTTTATTTCACCATGTAAATCTTGCCATGCATTTGACTATTAATACACATGGGCAGTGTCTTTACTCAACTTTGTATTTAAATTCTCATTCAGAAGATGGAAGAATATTTTTATGAGTATTAGTGTTACTTGTAAAGCATTTTCTTTACAAGGTTGTTCCATTAAATAACAAATCATGTAAAGCCATATAAGGGGACAGTCCAGGATGGCAGCATAGTAAGGTCCTGAACTCACCTCCTCCCATTGAAACACCAAATCTACATATGGAACAATTTCCTCTAGAAAAGATCTGAAGGAACCCTCTTACACTGTTGGTGGGAGTGCAGGCTGGTAGAGCCACACTGGAAAACAGTACGGAGGTTCCTCAAGAAGTTAAAAATAGAGCTACCTTACAACCCATAATGGCACTACTAGGTATTTACCCAAAGGATACAAAAGTGATCCAAAGGGGCACCTGCTCCTCAATGTTTATAGCGGCAGTGTCCACAATAGCCATACTATGGAAAGAGCCCAGATGTCCATCAACAGATGAATGTATAAAGAAGATGTGGTAATATATACAATGGAATATTACTCAACCATGAAAAGGATGGAATCTTACCATTTACAACAACATGGATGAAACTGGAGGTTGTTATGCTGAGCGAAACAATTCAGTCAGAGAAAGAATATCATATGGCTTCACATATATGTGGAATTTAAGAAACAAAATAGAGGATCATAGAGGAAGGGAGGGAAAAATAAAATAAAATGAAGTCAGAGAGGGAGACAAACCGTAAGAGACCCTTAACTGTAGGAAACAAACTGAAGGTTGCTGGAGGGGAGATGG
Source organism: Leptonychotes weddellii (assembly GCF_054177405.1). Classification (NCBI taxonomy): domain Eukaryota; kingdom Metazoa; phylum Chordata; class Mammalia; order Carnivora; family Phocidae; genus Leptonychotes; species Leptonychotes weddellii. The sequence continues at coordinate 153,980,117 of NC_138370.1, read as the reverse complement.
GTGGGGGGGATGAGGTAACTAGTTGATGGGCATTAAGGAGGGCACATAATGTAATGAGCACTGGGGGTTATATGCAACAGATGAATAACTGAACTCTACATCTGAAACTAATGATACATGATATGTTAATTAATTGAATTTAAATAAAATAAGTTTAAAAAAAAAGAAAAGACCTGAAAACTAGCTGAACAGATTCTTCATAATAAATAGTAAAAGGATCACCTCAAGATGGTTAGGAGAGGCAGAGGTGCAATTCTGCCAAAAACCCCATGCTTGGCACTGTGACCCACAATTGGGAAGGATCTTAGAGCTCACAAATCGAGAGCTTCTCCCTGAGGATCAAAGGTTCATGTTCCACATCAGGAATCCCTGAGAGCTACTGTAGAGAGACAAGTCTCCCAAATGTCTGGCTTTGAAAACCAACAGGCTCAGATCCAGGAGACTCAAAGGGCTTTAAGGAACTGAGATACTTCTCTTAAAGGGCTTGCTTGTTGATTCACTCACACTGGGACTAGCGCAAAAGCAGTGGTTTAAAGAGTGCCTAGCCTATATGTGAAGATTTATTTGCAATCTTAAAGCATCTGCTGGAGGGACAGGGACCTTTTGGGACTCTGCTGGGGACAGAAGTGCTGGCAGGCACCATTTTTGTGCTCTCCATCTATCTTGATAGTGCTGGAAGGTATGCCCCAGCCCTGAGCCCTCTTCCAAATCAGAGAAATGAGTGGATGTGCCCTGGCCCTGAACTCTCTAGCTGCCTCGCCAAAGCCAGAGTACCTGCATAGTCCACACAGGGGATGTTCATTGATTCCCCAGCTCTGGTAGCCAGGGGGCTTGTGTTTCCGCATCCCACAGAACCGTAAAAATTGGAGAGACAGTTCTTGTCAGGCTACCAACTCTAGGTGGTAACATCAGCTAACATCATACTGAAAGCTTTTCCTCTACAATCAGGAATAAGACAAGGATGCCCACTTTTATCACTTTTATTCAACATATATTGGGAAGTCCTAGCCAGAGTAACTAGATAAGAAGAAGAAATAAAACTCACTATTTGCAGATGATATGATACCATATATAGAAAACCTTAAAGCACTCCACAAAAAAATTCTTAAAACTAATAAATGTGGTAAAGTCACAGGGTACAAAAAACAACATGAAAATCTGTTTTAATCTATACACTAACAACAAACTATCAGAAAGAGAAATTAAGAAAACAATTCCATTTACAAATGCCTCAAACATAATAATATACCTAAAAATAAATTTAACCAAGAAGGTGAAAGACCTTTGCATTGAAAACTATAAGACAGTGATGAAAGAAATTGAAGAAGACACACATAAATGGAAAGATATCCCATGCTCATGGATTGGAAGAATGTCCCTATCAAGATAACAATG
>NC_138370.1:153935733-153978222 GCF_054177405.1 Leptonychotes weddellii | reverse complement strand
AAGACTGTTGAATCACAGACCTGTACCTCTGAAACAAATAATACATTATATGTTAAAAAAAAAAAAAAAAGACAGTAGGAAGGGAAAACGAAGGGGGGGAAATCGGAGGGGGAGACGAACCATGAGAGACTATGGACTCTGAGAAACAAACTGAGGGTTCTAGAGGGGAGGGGGGTGGGGGATGGGTTAGCCTGGTGATGGGTTATTAAAGAGGTCACATATTGAATGGAGCACTGGGTGTTATATGCAAACAATGAATCATGGAACACTACATCAAAAACTAATGATGTAATGTATGGTGATTAACATAACATAATAAAATAAAATTTAAAAAAATTAAAAAAATAAATAAAAATAGGAAAAAATGCATCATTCAAAGACAATTTGCTACAACCTCTCCAGTAAATTCAGATTTTTGTCTTTAGAGCCTTTCATCAATATGTTGACCAGTTCTGGGTGTAATTTATTTACCTTATGAGAGCAAGCAAGATGTACTTAAAAAAATATTGTATTGATTTAGGGGTCAGAAGGTCACAGTTCCAGAGGTTATTCTCATACTACCTGAATAGCCTCAGTTTCTCCATCTGTAAATAAAGTGACTATATTTGATAACTTTAAATATTCTAAAAGATTTCTAGATATTTATATATTTAGAGAAATTTTAATCTTGATTTTTAATCTTAATATCTTAAAAAATACTTCCTACTATTAAATTTGTGATTCTACAGTCTCTATTCTATCTCCTTTTTTTTATTTAGCCATGTTAATAATATGAATTATACATAATATAAATAAGTTCTCTTTCTAAAGAAATTACACTCTAGTTATGAACCGTATGTATATGCTAACTTAGATATGCTAACATTTACAACTCTATAATATTCAGTACAAAATTACATATGAAGTTCTATAAAAATATGTTCATAGAAGAAAACCTGAAGACTTTTTTTGTTTTTTTCAGAGAGAAATATAATAAAGGAAAGATCAATTAGGAGTAGTTTCCTGTTTTTAGTAGATATATGAAATTTAAAGCCTTTCCAAGGGAGTAAATTTCAGTGCTTAAAATATTTCTCAAAGTTTAACTTCTACAACAAATAGACATTCCTTTTTATTACTAAGTAGCATTTCATGTAGCATTTCCTTATATGGGTGTACTACAGTTAGTTTATCCATTCACTGGTTGAAAGACATGAGCTTTGTTTCTATACTTGGCTACTAAGAATAAAGCTGCTATACATGCTTATCAACATATTTATACATCTTTTTAGAAGTTATTGTATTAAGGTTTACCATGCACATTTTAACTTAAAGTCTACCTTCAAATAGTGTTATATCACTTTCTATGTAGCTAAGAACCTTGTCATAATATATCCTAATTCCACAACACATCTTGTGTTATTTTACTCTTACACATGCTAAAACACACAGCATATTGCTAAAATTTTTTGTGTCAGTTATCTTTCGGTGCTTTACAATTCTTTTAATCTACAGAACTGAGCTTTATCTTCCTTTATATCCTTCCCAATGTTATTTATTTCTTTGCATCCCATGTTTTAGCTTATTATATTCTTTCTATCTGAAGAGTGTTCTCTAACACTTTTAATTTTCTTAGTTTTTGTTTTGATTGAGAAAGTCTCATTTTTGAAAGACACTTTTCCTGAGTAGATTACTTGGGGGTGTTTGGTTTTTTTGTTTGTTTTTTTCCCTTTTGTTTTTTTCCCTGCTTTCAGCACTTTAAAGGTGTTAGTCCATTGTCTTCTGTATAGCGTGATTTTTGAAGCTATAGTTCCTATCTTTGTTTTTCTAATAAATAATATTTTCCCCCTTCACTGTCTGCCTTCAATATTTTTTTTGTTTTGTTTACAGCAGTTTAAATATATCTAGGTTTTGTTTGTATTTTTAATTTTGGGAGAGTACTTATTCTGCTTGGTGACCTCTGAGCATCCTATTATCAGTCATTAATTTTGGAAGTCTGTCATTATGTGTTCAAATACTTCTGTATTGTTCTTTCTCTCCTCTTTTGGAAAATCCAGTTATGCATATGTTGGGATGTTTGAACTAGTTCCACATCAATAAGATATTCAGTTCTTTTTGTTTCTTTTTTTCCTCCTTGTATTTCAGGAGGAGTAATTTCTATTGACCTATCTTTAAGCTCACTGATTCTTTCCTGTGTCAAGAGTAGTGCTAAGCATTTTTATTTCTGTTAATGTGTTTTTTTCCCCTAATATCTTCATCTGCTCCTTTCTTCTAATTCCCATCATTCTGGAATTATGCATCTGGTCTTGTATATAGTCTACCCTTTTCATTAGAGTCTTTAGCATATTAATTATAGTTACTTTAAATTTCTCCTCTGATAATTACAACATATGTGCCATAACCAAGTCTAGATCTGAAGATTGTTTGCCTATGCTGACCATGTCTTTACTTTCCTTTAAAAACGCCCTACAATTTTTACTGAAAATCAAACATATTGTGTAGAAGAGTAGAGAAGGAGGTAAATAATTTCTATACTCAGAAATGATATGCCTTCCCTTTTTCTTTCTTTTTTTTTTTAACAATTGGGTTTGAATTCATTTAGTCAGGAGTTTAGAGAGGGAGTGATATTTGTTACTCTGATGGATGTAACTTGTCTTGTATGTGGAGTGGGTGTCGGTTTATAATGTCTGTTTGATTCTGAGGTTTAAGTTTTTCAGGTATTTCCTTTATGTGCCTCACAGAGTGCATCTTTGTGTGCTGATGTTCTGCGCCTATCTCTCTCTCAACAATATTCTGAGGTTACTTGTTATTCAAAACTTCATAGATTCCTGGTACTGGGCTGAAGATTTGTTTTTACGAGGCCGTATTCTTGGGCATATGTCATGCGCCTGTGTTAGGAGAATGTGGGCTTCCAGTTCTGTTGCTCCATTTATGGTTGTGAGCTCAGCATGTAATCCTGTCCCTCCCACAGAAGTAAGAGTAGGAAAAATCCTTGCGAATTCCCTTTCCTAGCTGCAGTACATTTTCAACTGAGGGCAGCAGTGATGGTTTTTCTCCCACCCCACACATTAAGATTTTTTTTTTTTTTAAATGAATGGGAAAAATGGATCTAGATGGAGTTTCTTGCCCCTCTCACATGGCCACTTCTATTCCCCTCCCTCAGGTCTGCACCACAATAAAAAATTCTCAGGTCTTCTTTTAACTTTTTTCTATGAATATTTGGTGGAGTTTGTGGAAAAAGACCCTGACAGAAGGTGTAGCTCCTCCCAAATTCTTGAGTCCCCAGAGTTTCAGACTCTCTCATCTGCCTGTATTTGGCATTCATCAAGTTGTCAATTCTCCCAGTTGCACTCTTTTTACTGGTGTCCAGTCATGTTGGTCTCAAGTACGAGCATGCTCATTGTTTTCTCTGTCCCTGCAGGAAATGATGGCTAGGACAGTTGTTTGCTCTGCAACATCAACTCTCTCTTGGGTTCGGCACAAGTCGTGATTTTGATGTTGGTTGTTTTAAGCAGGGCATTGATGTTTTAGCTCTACATCCTGTACAGGAAGCTGAATACCATGGGTTTTTGAAGATAAAATGAGATAATAAAAATAATGAATTTATACTTATAAGTTGCATGCTGTGTAAAGTGCTGTTTACATGCATCATCTCCTTCATTGTCACAGTAATACTGTAAAATTATTATTTTCATTTTCCAGATAAAGTAAGGGATGTATACAGAGAATATTTCACTTGCCCAAATTACTACATGAAGAGTAGAAACTCAGCACTGTCCCCATATTCCACACCATTAAGAATTAAAACTCTGGTTTCTATCATATGAACAAGTATGTGAAAGCCATATAAGAGAGTTTATGACTATACTCAGTAATTGCCCGGCAAACACTTTCATCATATCTCCGTTATTCTCTGTTTCAGGTTCTTGTTGATATTTATTGTCATCTCAAATTGTCAATGTCCATCAAAAGCAATTCTTGTTTTTTTTTGCAAGCCTTTCCAATATATTTTTTTTTTTTAACACCGTCACTTCATGACACATTTTATTCAGCAGGATTTTAGTTCACAAATAGAATCTAAGTCATTATTGATTTATTTTTCTCTTTCTATGGGGGAAATAAGCTTTCCAACCTGTGTTTTATTTTTAGAGGTTAATAATCAGATTGAGTGGTTAATGGGGATGCTTGCTTCTTGTGGTTACTGTGCACAGAGCTGAAGCTTCCGGCCATTTAGGAAGGCATCCAGTATAAGGGTATTCTATTTCCCCTTTAGATGATAAGAAACAAGTATACAAGCAATAGAGAAATAAATATTCCGAGGGTATTTATAGGAGCTGAGCTATGCAGTTTTGACCTAAGATATTTCCCAGAACAACAGCTTAATCTAATACTGATGATTTATAAGGGCTTAGACTGGCCTCTTGAAACCACAAGTCTGTGACACTGATATCTTTAATTTCCTTTTGTTCTTTCCTAGGCTAACCTTATCATTTTCAAGCACCAACTGGTCACAGGGAAAGAAATGCAAGTTGGAGCATTCAATTTACCCTGAGACTATTTTGGGAGACCCCCTCTTGATTCAATCAGAATTCCAGATATTTTCCTTTACTATGAGGCTTTGTTTTCATGTCTTGTCATGGAACAGGACTCTGAAAATTCTTATTAGGACACAGTTCAATTTTAACCTTCTGAGACATAATGGATTTTGATTAATTAATAAGCTAATGAACTCAAATAATTTTTTTATTCATTTTGACAATCATTGTATGGACTTCCAACTTTGATTTGAGTGGTTTTTCTCATAAATATGCCAATGTCAGTGGTTACCCTTTTCATTTCAGAATAGTCTTTTGTTTTATGCATTTTTCTTTTTTTTGTAAAAATTTAATTATTTATTTTAGAGAGAGAGAGCATGAGTGAGGGGAGGGGCATAAGGAGATGTAGAATCTCAAGCAGACTCTCCGCTGAGTGCTGAGCCCAGCACAGGGCTTGATCCCAGGACCCTGAGATCATGACCTGAGCCACACAAGTGCCCTGCATTTTTCTTTTTTTTAATGCCTCATTTGTTTCTTTAAACCTTGTGGCTATTTATATGGTTTTTTATTTTCAAGAATAAGATTTCTTGGGATGCCTGGGTGGCTCAGTTGGTTAAGCGTCTGCCTTAGGCTCAGGTCATGATCCCAGGGTCCTGGGATCGTGTCCCCCATCAGGCTCCTTGCTCAGCGGGGAGCCTGCTTCTCCCTTGGTCTGCTGCTCCCCCTGCTTGTGCTCGCTCTCTCTCTCTGACAAATAAATAGATAAAATCTTAAAAAAAAAAAAAAAGATTTCTTACCTAAAAGTTACTCAACCAAATCTAAACAATCATTTCATTTACATTCTATATTTATTTTATGTAGAATACAAGGATTGGCTAATATTTTTAAGAACACCTATGCTGGGGACAGAATTCCAAATGACAGTCACCTTTGTATAATCATTTCACCCTGTGTAGATGGAACCTATGAATATGATATCACTTCTGTGATTACATTACCTTCTATGGCAAAAGGGATTTTTCAAATGTTGCTAATGTCCCAAAATGATTGACCTTAAAGTAGGGAGATTATATCTGGGTGAGCCTGACCTAATCACTTGAGCCCTTTAAATCTAGGTCTAGAGGTCAGAACTGGAGGGGTCCAGGGATTAGAAGGGAAAGAAGGACTTGATGTGCCATCACTGGCTTGAAGACTGAGGATGCCACATGGCAGGGAATGCAGGTGGCCCCCATGAGTTGAGAGTGGTCCCCCGCTAAAGACTGGCAAAGAAATGGGGACCATATAGTCCTCTCACTTCTGCTAACAAGAATGAGCTTGGATGCAGAGCCTCCAGATAAGAACTCAGCTTGACTTCAGCCTTTGATACCATAAGCAGAGTTTCCAGTAATGTCATGTAGGACTTCCGACCTCCAGAACTGTAAATTAATAAATGGGCGGTGTTGTAAGCTATTAAATTTGTGGTAAATTATTATAGAGTAATAGAAATTTGTGTTAATACATCTTGATTCTGCTTTTGTTATGATGAATATTCATTTGCCTCATTCTCTTCCTACAACTAATGATATCTACATCCTTGTTATCTGGAAATTTAATTATTTAAAAGAAAAATGTATCCATTAAGGTATATAAGTCAAACAGCTATTACATAGGTAATTTACCTCATAAGAGAAGGGTCCATTCAGAGTCAAGAGACTTCTATATTTATTGCCTATTTTAATAAACATGTTTATCTCATACTTTCTAGTCTGTAAGAATCAAAAGTAGATTGTAAAGGAGGGTACAGTGAAAAATAAAAACAAAAATCTCATAGGGAAGAAAAAAAGCAAAACTGAAAAACTAGTTAAAGAGTGGCAAAACAGGGGCACTTGGGTGGCTCTGTCGGTTAAGCGTCTGCCTTCACCTCAGGTCATGATCCCAGGATCCTGGGATCAAGCCCCCCATTAGGCACCCTGTTCACCCTCCCTCCTACTTGTGCTCTCACTCGTGCTCTCTCTCTCATGAATAAATTTTTAAAAATCTAAAAAAAAAAGACTGGGAAAACAATGCAGTTTGAAGTCACCAACTCTTAATTATACTCGTTTTAAAAAGTACAAGGAGAGTCTGCCAAGCAATGGATGGGTTTAGTCTTATTTGCCAGAGTGGGTGGGCTAGATTAAATACTGAGATGAACAAATGTCTTGCTTGTTAAAGGGGATTTTAAGAAGATACTGTCCAACAAGGATTCTGGAGTCAGATAGAGAGCTATCATTAGGAACAAATCTGTGTTGCTTTTAGCTCTTGAAATTTGGGAGTTGTTTATTACCACAGCATAACTTTGTTGTGACTGACTAGATGTACTCTTTTCTTAGTCTTCATTTTAGTTCAGTGCAACTTTATTCTTCTATTTTTTATAATAATTTTTAAAAATATTTTATTTATTTATTAGAGAGAGAGAGTGCATGAGAGAGAGATCATGAGTACTGGGAAAGGGTAGAGGAGAAGCAGATTTCCCAATGAGAAGGGAGCCTGCTGCGGGACTCGATCCCAGACTCTGGGATCATGACCTGAGCCAAAGGCAGACACTTAACTGACTGAGTCACCCAGGCACCCTATTCTTCTATTTTTTTTTACATGTAAAATACTAACATCATCCTATACCCTTTCCTTTCTTTCATCATCAAATATTCATCATTGAATCCATAACTAATCCTCTTGTTTCTATCTTCACATGTATCTACTTCTCCCCATTTACTGCTTCACCTTGATCCAAGCACTATGGCTTAGTTATCCTTTGCTGAAATTACTACATTAGCCTTCAAACGGCTTTTCATAAAGACTGACTCAGTACCTTCCCTAGAAAGTGTATATTTGGTCAGATAATCTATCATAAAATGTAGTATGTGATCTTTGCATAAATAAAATGTATATTCTCAGCATGCAAGGCTCTTAGCATGCAAGGCTCTTTAACATGAGGTATATTTCTACAAATAAGAGAGGTTACCTATGATATGAGAAATCACCTGGATTCTAGTCATTTTAAAACAAAAGTAGCTTATGCTAGCTGACCAGGTAAACTCAGCAGACACAAAATCAATTTTATTAAAATAAGTTCTTTTAAAGAATATCTAAATATGAAAGGAGATAAGGAAAAAGAACCATGTTGTGTTGAATTATATTTAGAAATGTTAGTATTAATTTATGATTCAATAAAGGTATATAGTTTCTAAGAGCTGAGAAAGGGCTAAGAAATCCATGATACCTCTGAAACAAGGAGCACATTTAGCACCCTGATTCATTTTAAAATGTCATCTCCCACTAGATGGAACCAGGATCCTTGGCAAAATGGCCAATTCCAGTATTGGGCAGGGAAAAACATATAGTGAACCCCAAATAATTATTGTGCCAGAGAGAAAACAGAACTCAAAAACTAGAGAGGACATACCAAAAGGATACAGGAGCCAACTTGAATGGGCTCTCACTGATCAAATTTGGCCCATTTAAGTATCAAAATCAGCAAGGACAGTGATGGGCTATATAATATGTCATATATATGATGTGTTCTATAAAATATTTAAAGATATTGTACCCGAATTAACAGTAACTCACACCCAGATAATTCAAATGCAAAAACTTCAACAAAGAAACTATTTATTATCAGGGAGCCTGCGTGGCCCAGTCGCAAGTGGCTGCCTTCGGCTCGGGTCACGATCCCTGGATCGAGCCCCACGTCAGGCTCCCTGCTCAGTGGAGAGCCTGCTTCTCCCTCTCTCTCTGCCTGCCGCTCTGCCTGCTTGTGCTTTCTCTCTCTGTGTCAAATAAGTAAATAAAATCTTTTTTAAAAAAAGAAACTATTTATTATCATCTTATCATGATGTAAAAAAAATATGGTTTATTTCTCCATCTTAGTTTTAAGAATTTGCTGACCATTCTACTAGCTACTGACTCAACCATGTGCTGCACATGTCATAAGAATGTTTCAGGATTATCAGCCAACATTCTAGGTTGTAAACCCTCTTTCTTAATCAGTCATTCTAGTGACATTTTCATAGTGTGGTCCTCCATAATCTTTTTATTCAAGGCTTAAAAATGCCAGTTGTTTTTTCAGTTCTTCATTTAAGTAAAAATGTGTACTTTTTAAAATAACAAGGAAAAAACATAAAAATACTCAATAATGACAAGTCGTAGGAAACCAAAAAGAGATACTGAGGTCCCAGGGATCAAGAGCAGTAGGAAGAACTGAAGGGGGTTGGGTGGGGCAGGGGACTAGTGTAATTGGAACCTAGTGAGAACTGGAACTGTGGAGTAAAAATAGTAAAAACTAGAGTTAACAAGGTATCCAAAACAGTGAGAGAGTGGATATCTCTCTGTTCTGTCCACTTATATCTCGTTGGAACCTTCTCTTAGCCCCATTGGCAAGAGTATCCAGTTGATGCATCCACATGAGTTGTTCCCACATGGCTAAGCAGGTAGAAAAAATATATGACAACATTAGCACAGTATCATCCCTTTCCAAAAATCCCACCTGGCTGGACATTACAGTTTAGTCTACTTCCAGGATTTGATTAGAATTTTCATTTCTAAGTCACCTTAATTCTATCTTATATTCAGTCCAATTACTTCTGGCTCTGGAACTTGACAAGGATTTCTCATTGATTGGCATGCAAACTCCTTTTACTTATTCAAATATATCTTACAATAGCTATTTTATTTTAAGGAACTTTCTGAGAGTCTACTTTTCAATCTGCTGTTGCAACAGTATCCAACAGATTTCAGATTCCTCTTGACCTAATGATACTTATTCTCTTCTTTCTCCATGACACAAAAAAAAATAAAGAGAGAAAAACAGTGTGATAATCCTTAAGGTATTAAAACTTCAAAATTTGTTCAGTCAAAATCATACAATTTCCACCTTACTTTTAAAGAAACTTGAAATACTCTTCTGCATCATCATTTTTCCCTCTTTGTTATATCATTTTTATCAGCATAAGAACATATTTTAATAGAACTCATCTTAAAAAAGGAGAGGAAAAACCCTCATTTGACCCCATTCTCTCTCCAGGTATTTTCTCTTTTATATCAAAACCCTTAAAAATCATTGTCACAACTCTGTTTCTTCCAAATCTCTTTTAAGGTGCTGTAGTCAGGCATTTTTTATTATCATTTTACATAAAAATTATCATTTCAGTCATCAGTAATCTCCACGCTACTAGTCCAGTGGTTGAGTTCAATGTCATCATTATCAGCATTAAGTATATACGATTGCTCAGTTATTCCCGAATTATTTTATTCCTTTGGCTTTTGGGACACCATTCTCCTTCAGGTTTCCTCCTACCTTGCTCAGTGGATACACTTTCACGGTTTCCATTATTTGTTTTCCCTCACTTTCCTGACCACCCAGTTGTGTGTGTTCCATGCTGTATGTAGTCCTGGTGCTTTTTCTCTATGTCCCCTTTGTACATAGACATTCGTACAAAGCCAAGGTTATGGCTTTAAACATTTAATTCTAAACCAGATTACTCTCCTGAATTTTATAACTATATAACTCTGTATTTGGCATCACTAGTTGGATGTCTAATAAGAATGACCAATTTAGGGGCGCCTGGGTGGCTCAGTCGTTAAGCGTCTGCCTTCGGCTCAGGTCATGATCCCAGGGTCCTGGGATCGAGCTCCGCATCGGGCTCCCTGCTTGGCGGGAAGCCTGCTTCTCCCTCTCCCACTCCCCCTGCTTGTGTTCCCTCTCTCGCTGTATCTCTCTCTGTCAAATAAATAAAATCTTTAAAAAAAAAAAAAAAAAGAATGACCAATTTAGCGTGTTCAAATCTAAATGCCTTCTCGAGATTACTAAGTGCTATTTACCAAACATGCCCAGCCTACACCTTTCAGGCACATGGCTAAAATTTATCTCCAGCTCCTTTTTGAATATAAATGTGAATATGTGACCTTCTTTGGCAAATAAAGTATTAAGTATAAGTTGAATTTAATTTCTGGAAAGAAACTTTAAGATTTGGTGTATGAGTCAATATGTTTCCTGACCTGTGCCATGGTGATTGTTAAATTACATAACAACACGGAGCCTTAGTCAGCCTGGGCCCCTGAGGGGCTGCGACAAACAGAGCCTTTGTTGCCAATTTTCTCTGGACATGTGTCATAGCCATAAACAAATTTTCATTGTGTTTAGCACCTGAGATCCTAAAATATATTTTCATCACATGGCTAAGCAGGTAGAAAAAATATATGACAACATTAGTACAGTATTATCCCTTCCCAAAAACCCCACCTGGCTGGCCATTACCTTTTAGTCTACTTCCAGGATTTGATTAGAATTTTCATTTCTTTTTTTTGTTTGTTTGTTTTTTAAAGATTTATTTATTTATTTATTCATGAGAGACACAGAGAGAGAGAGAGAGAAAGGCAGAGGGAGAAGCAGGCTCCCTGCTCAGCAGGGAGCCTGACGCGGGACTCGATCCCAGGACCCCAGGATCATGACCTGAGCCGAAGGCAGACGCTTAACCATCTGAGCCACCCAGGCACCCTAGAATTTTCATTTCTAAGTCACCTTAATTCTATTTTATAGTCAGTCCAATTACTTCTGGCTCTGGAACTTGACAAGGATTTCTCGTTGACTGGCATGTTATCATGCCAATTTGTTATCACAACATAAGTTAACCTATCCTGACTGATACACCTTCCCAAATGTGCTCCTTCCCTAATCTTTTTTCATTTTAGTTTGATGCCAATTTTATCTTCCATGTAGGCCTAAAATTTTGAAGTTATCCTAGATTTTTCTCCTTCACTCATATTCCATATCCAATTCATCACCAAATACTGTTGTTTCTATTTTCAAATGTATGTACTTGTCACCGTTTACTGCTCCAACCTGAATTTTAAGCAACTATAGACCATATTATCCTTTCCTTGGATTTTTTTAAAAGATTTATTTATTTATTTTAGAGAGGTGGGGCAAGGAGGGGCAGAAGGAGAGGAAGAGAGATATCCTCAAGCAGATTCCCAACTGAGCGTGGAGTGAGGCTTAATCCCAGGACCCTGCATTCATGACCTGAGCCAAAATCAAGAGCCAGCTGCTTAACTGAGCCACCCAGGCGCCCCTCCTTGGATTTTTATAATAGCCTCCAAACTGTTCTTATACCTCTCTTGCTTCCTTATAATATGTTCTCAGCTGAGTAGACAGAAAAAAACTTTTAAGTGCAGGTCATATAATATCACTCACTGGTCAAAAACCTCCAATAACTTCCTATCTCAATCAGAAGAAAGTAAAATTGCTATAAAACCTACAAGGCTTGGCCCTCCTATTTCACTGACCTTATCCCTGGCATACTAGCCTTCTTGCTGTTCCTTTAACATGCACCAAGTATGCTCTCTCTTCAGATATTTTCATTTGCCAATCCTCTACCTGATATATTTTCCCCATTCTTTCTTAATTTGGCACTCATCAATAAATCTTCCAACAAATACAAACAACATCTCCCACTTTCAGAACTCCTCGTAGTCTTTCTTTAACTTAATTTTCTTCCATGGCATTTATACAAACTGACATTTTATTTATTTACTCTTTTTTATTATCTCTTTCCCTCACTGGAATGTAAGCACTTTCAGAATCGGGCAATGGCTGACTTGATTAATATATTTGGTGAATGAAAAGTATAAATAATTCCTTGAGATTGTTAATTACAGGGATGGAAAATAAATTCAATCCCAAAGATCATCTATTATGTGTTGGTTGTGGTTATCTAAGTTTTGTTCAGTGGATAGATAGCCATATCCGCTCAGTGGGAAAGTGTCATCATCACTTAGAGATATCCTTTAGGACTTTAGGGGGGTCCAAACACAAACCTGAAATCTAATTTTGACATTAAAACCTAACCTTGATTTATAATCACAAATCTAAGGAGTTTTATTACTCATAGCCATGGTGGTGATGGTAGTGATTCTAGAGGTAGAAGGGAAGTTAATTGCTGACTTGATGCCTTTAAGAGACTCCAAAATCATAGTGTGACCCTAAATCCCCTTTCCTCACATACTCAGCCTCTCTCTCTTTCTCTTTCCATGCTTTCCTATCCTTTTTCTCTGTTGTCCTATCTTCTTTACACCCCTGCCTATATTTTGTCTTTGTTATGAAGTCATTTGATTGTATTCTCCAGTACTAGTTAGTCCTCCTAAGAGTAATAACAACTAATGCTATTTTTTCCTTCTCTTCTCTTTAAGTTGTGTGATCCAATTGCCACTGTTCTTCAGTAAATTAATTTCTAAGCAATAAAGTTTTCTTAAACTAATACTGTATGCCAATATTCTTCTATCCTAAAATAGGTGATCAAATCATCTAATGAAGCTCCAAGAATGCATTTTAGTATGCGTGCACACATAAAGAAATAAACACTTGTTGAGTAAATACTGAAACAAATTCTTAGCTGCCTACTCTATCTCAATATTTTTCTAGAGAGTTACAAATACAAAAAAATTAAAAATATAAAATAAAACAATAAAAGTCGATTTTGCTCATTCTGTGTCAGAAACTTAGGTTTTATGGCATTGTGATTTTGAAGGTTGTACATTGAATTACAGAACACTGCCTTTTCCTTGAGCCTTCCTTTAGCATCAGAGTGTGATCTTATATTGGAAGGCAAATTGCAAAATTTTGTAATTATACAAATCATATTTCCTGTATCAACACGAAAGGCAGCTATCAAAGGAAGGTTATCAAAAGAGACATACTTCTTAAAACTGTTTTCATAATAAATTCTGATTTTCTAAAAAGAATAATTTTGGAAATACAGGAAAATGACTTTAGTCTGTGTATCTGTAGGGGGGGATAAAAAAGCAGAACAAAATCCCTACAAATGTAAAATATTTAATGATTTCACCATTTTGTATCGACACTCCTATCATCAATTATTTAGTTTCAACTAGATCTAGTCTACATTGATTAATTTTTTTCTTAAAATTCATTCAAATCCTCCCAGGTATCAGGTCCATAGAAATCAAAGTATACAAATATTAGTAAGACAGGATCTTGGCCTTTAAGAAATCTATAGTCTGGCAGGAGAGGAAAATATATAAAACCATATGCCTAACAAAATATGAAGTTCCAAGAATTGACAGGAACCAATTTTAGGAAAACAAAAACTTTATTAAGCTAAAACTGATGTAATTTAGATTTCATTCTACTCAGGACTCCAATCTCAATATTTAATTCAACCCCAGTACTTTATATATGATACTGTCTTTGTATATATTTAAGCCATTAAGAGGTATACATTTTCTCTTGCTATTTTTTTTTTTTGGCATATATAAAGTGTGGTATATTTCTAGACTATTTCAAGGGAGGAATAAACTCATTCTTTCACCTTCCATAACAAAGCTGTAGCTAATTAATTAAACTTGTTTGCTCCTGCAGTTACATTTTCTAAAGTTTGGCAAAGTTCTCCTTTATTTGTGAAATGGTTTTATAATTTAAAGAGTTGAATATGATTATGAAAGAGCATTAGTTTAATGAAGTACCTGCAAAAGTTTGCACATTAACTTGGAACACAAGCAAAGCATAATTTATACATGAGAGCGTATCAAACAGGAAGTAAAAAAAAAAACCAAAAAACACAAAAACTTTGAATTCAAAGAAAGAGATAATTTTTGTCCTTCAGAGAAAATACATGATAAACACACATAAAAGAGAAAGTGTAATATGGACACATCTTAAACTCATTTTACTGAGCTAGGAAGAATTTTCCAAAAGAGATACAGGTTGAATTGGGCATTGCCTTTCTGCCCATAGTGTTGGACTAGCATTGACATCCAAAGACCTGAGTTCAATTTACCAAATTTTATATTAACTATTGTGTGCTGGAAAGTTGATTGACATTTTAAAACATCAGTATAGTATTTTCTTGCAGCCGCCAAACTAAGATAGAAGGTTTCTGTGCCACCTGTGAGCAAAGCAAGCAATTCTTCAGACACATGAATAAAATAATTATAAAACTTAATTTCTCTACCTTTTGGGTAATAATAGACAAAAACAAAACCTTGGAGTTGGGCCTTACTTACTACTGGAATTCAACTTCATGGAGAAGCTAGCTACAAGACATTTAGTGATAACATGATGTAACCTGGTAGTAAAACCATGGATTTCAGAGCCAGAATGTCTGGCTTCCAGTCTTTGCTCTATCTCTTAGCCACTGTATAATCCTGGAAAAGTTACTTCAATTTCCTCATCTGTAAAATTGGTATGTTGTGAGAATTATATAAGGTCATATATGTCAAACATTCAGAACAGTGTTTGGGCATCGTGATGGTAATATGTACTTGCTGTTCTAATTAGCTTTCCATGTAATTCAATATGCTTCTAACCACTTGTACATTTTATATGCTAAGAGTAATACATTAAAAATTTTGACATAAATTGGATAATTCACAGTAGCAAGCAAAAAGATAAATTACAATAAGCTTCAAAAGAAATGCACATGAATTATATTTGGAAAGCCAGAAATGTCTCAAGTATTTTTTTTTTTTTTTCAATTCTGTTAAAAATTGAGTGCAGGCAATAAGCAAGACATATAAAAATCTTTGCTCTTGAGAGTCTTACATTCCAGTGGAGGGAGATATAAAATACAAATATACATACAAAAAAAAATAAATAGATGATAGATAGGTAGTATATTCATCAGGAATCCAGTGAAACATAACTAGTTTAACCAGTATAAGAAGTGGGGTAAGGAGAGGGAGATTATATAGAATTGGCTCACAATTATGGAAGCTGACAAATCCCAAGATCTACAGAGTGAGTCAGCATGCTGGAGACAAAGGAAAGCCAATGGTATAGTTCCAGTCTGGGTCTGAAAGTCTGAGAAAAATGAGAATAGATGGTATAGTTACAATTCCAAGGCTGGTAGTTTCAGGACCCTGGAAAAGCCAATATGTTAGTTTGAGTCTAAAGGCAGGAAAAAACAAATGTCTCAGATTAAAGGCAGTCAGGTAGGAGAAATTTCTCCTTATTTGGAAAATGGTTGGCCTTTTTGCTCTATTCAAGCTTTCAATGCATTAGATGAGGCCCACCCTCACTAGAAAGAACAATACGTTTTATTCATTGAACCAATTCAAATGTTAATAGCATCCAGAATCACCCTCACAGAAACATCCAGAATGATGTTTGACCAACTATCTAGGCACCCTACCGCCCAACCAAGTTGACACATAACATCAAGCATTACAAGCGCATACACACATAGGTAGATAGATGCATTTATAAAATGCTGGAATGTGATCAGTTACTTGGAAAAAAATATATATAGCAAAGTAAGGGAACTTGGAAATAAGGTGCACTTTTATATGAGTTTCACTGAGAAGATGATATTTAGAAAGATTTGAAGGATCTAAAGGCATAAGACATGAAAGTGTCTGAGAGGAAAAAAAAACATTCCAGGCGGAGGATACAATGTAAAGGTCCAAAGATGGGAGTACATTTGCTTTTGGGAGGAAGCAAGGCCAGTGTGGCTATAGTGGAATGAGTGAAGTGAAAAGAAAGGTGAGGTGAACATAGCTATTTGGGCAGGGGTGAGTGTGTGGGCAGATCACCTAGTGCCTTATAGGCCATTTTAAGGACTTTGGTTTGTTTGGATGCAGGACTGTTGCAGGGTTTTGAATAGAATGGTATCTTGATCTGATTTATGCTGTGAAAGAATCATTCTAGCTGCTCAGTAGATCATAGACTCTAGGAGGGGTAGTTAGTCACATGTGGAAGGAAGAATACCAGTTAGAGCTGTAATCTAAAAAAGAGACGATGGGCCAAGGTGACAACAATGTAGTTGGTAAGAAGAGGTCTGATGCAGAATACATTTTGAAAAAAAAAGTGGAAGTATTTCCTGAGAGAATATAGGTAGATGTGAGAAAAAGTTGGTTAAAGATTTCATCCGGGCAACCAAAATAACAGATTTTCCATTAAATAACTTGGGAATACTGTAGAGGAGGCGGGTTTTAGGAATATGAACCAGAACTTATTGTTGGACATTTTAATTTTGAGATCTCTATTAAGCATCCATGCAAAGATGTCTAAGAGGCTATGGACATTTGGAGAAGAGATGAAGTCAGTTCAGGCTAGAGATAAACATTTAAACTTAAAATCCATGAGAACTGAGGTTCCAGTTGAATTGTAGAAAGTAATGAGACCATGACCCCACCTTAACACAGAGAAAAAAGCCTGGAAACAAACTAGAAAATAATGCATTTTTAGAAAATATATCTAAAATGTGGAATGCAAATAAATCAAAACAAACTAAATTCTAGAAAGGGACAATCTCTGACTAGGAAAAAAAGTAGCTCACAGCCACTTTCTTCCCTGAGTACATGGTGGGAAGAGAAACAAGCCTGCCTAGACAGAAGTGGTATCCAGTTGAAATTTTAGCATCTTTTCACATACCCACACGGATTGGTGAGAGAGATTAGAATCCCAAAGTGCCCCAGATGTAAAGTGGAAACATTTATCGACCAGTTCTTTCCCGTAGGCATTTGCCAAGGGCATTGCACCAGCAACTGAGGGCAGAGGAGGACAATGAGAAAGATATCCCCGAGTCACATGGATTTTTTGTGAGGCCATGCCAGAATGTGAAGAAGGCAGAGCACAGGGCAACAAAATGAGATCTCTCCAATACAGAAAGTTGGGGGTTGGGTTGGAAACTACAGAAACACCTTTAGTGGTATATGGAACAGCCAACTAGGCTATAAAGCACAGAGAGAGAGAGAGAATGAGATTGATTTGGAGTCTTAGCTGTGCTCAGATTTCAAGCTCCCCTGAAGGGAGACTACAATCAAAACTTATGAAGACAGTGCTGTTCTTAATTTGACTAAAGCTTCAACAAATCCTAAACCAAGCTCAACAACACATTAGATTGATTTAGGTCCCACTTGAGAGGGCTGACAGAGGAAAGGGTATGTCTTTGCTGATGATAAATATTATTTACTTCAGTGTCTATCATTTTTTAATACCAAATATCTGACATGCAATCAAGAATTGTGAAACAGATAAAGTAGGAAAATGTGACCCTCAAATCACAAAGGACCTATGATTAGGTAATCAACTATAAAATAGCTGTGATAGCTATTATTTATCACCTGAAAACAACAAGCATTTTTTATGTCACTGTGTGGTTCAGGAATACAACCATGGCTTTACCTCAAGCTCCCTCACAAGGTTGCAATCAAGTTGTCAGGTGGGGCTGTGGTCATACCTGAAGGCTCCATTGAAGGAGGATCAGCTTGCAAGTTCACTCAAATGGTTGTTGGCAGGATTCAGTTCCTTGTGGGTTGTTGGACTGAAGGCCTCAGTTCCTCGAGGCTTATGGATGAGAGTCCCCCTTCAATTGTTTGTCAGGTAGACCTCTCTATGGGGCAGCTCATATATGGCAATTGGCTGAAAGAAAGATGGGAAAAAAGAGGAGAATAAGTGAGAGAAGGCAGAAGCCATATTTTTTATTGTAACATAACCTTGCAAGTGACATACCTTGCCATGATCTGTTCATTAGGAGTGAGTCACTAGTCCCAGCTCACACTCAAGAAGAGGTGATCACACAAGAGTGTGGAGCTATTTGGGAGACATGGTAGATTCATGTTATCTGTAATATCACATGAGAACAACCATATGAATTTTCACTAAGCTGTTCTTTTCAGTTTTTGGAAAGAGAGCTAAGCTCATAAACTCATAAATACTTAAAATGGCACAGAAAAGTGAAAATATAAGACCCAGGACTCCTGGGTGGCTCAGTCCCCATTAAGCGTCTGCCTTCACCTCAGGTCATGATCCTAGGGTCCTGGGATTGAGTCCCGCATTGGGCTCTTTGCTTGACAGGAAGCCTGCATCTCCCTCTGCCTGCCGCTCCCCCTGCTTGTGTACGCTCTCTCTCTCTCTCTCTGATAAATAAATAAAATCTTAAAAAAGAAAAAAAAATATAAGTCCCTAAGTCCATGTACTATGTCATGCTCTACAATCCTGGGAACTCCTTGCAGTCACTCATTTAAAACCAACTGTGCCTTATATTAGGCAACATTATGTTTTGTTTTATTTTTTAAATTAAAAGTCCTTTGAAGAGAAGAAACTAGAAATTAGCATGCAATATTCTATTCAGAAAAAGAAGAAAAACAGGAAACATTTGTAAGAGCATATCCAATCAGGCTGTTTGGGGACATTTTATATAAAAGCCATTTATTGAAATGTATATTTCAATTGCTCCTAAAGAGTCTATTAAATTTTCATCTAAAATAGTTAAAGTACTTTTTTCATAAAATGATTATTAAGTGAGGTAAAGTTTTATTTGAAAAAAAAGAAACTTTTTTTTTTTTCCAAGATTTTATTTATCTGACAGAGACACAGCGAGAGAGGGAACACAAGAAGGGGGAGTGGGAGAGGGAGAAGCAGGCTTCCCGCGGAGCAGGGAGCCCGATGCGGGGCTCGATCCCAGGACCCTGGGATCATGACCTGAGCTGAAGGCAGATGCTTAAGGACTGAGCCACCCAGGCGCCCCAAAAAAAGAAACTTTTATTAAAGCTCATATCCAGACAATCTTCAATTAATTAGTACAGCACAATTTTCCTAAAGCAAGGTCAATACAATTTCATCAGTATGTCTTTATTTGGCAATAGATTTGGTCATCTAAACAAACTGTTTCATTAGTTTGTTTTTTTTTTTTTTACTGCCACTTGTCCAACATGAGAAGTCCTCAAAATAGCTCATCAACTCTTATTATTTCATCACTACCTAATCAAATTAAGTAGCTGATTATAATAGCAATTACTAATAGTTCATCTCTATTATTGTCTGTAAACAGCGCAAAAACTAAAGCAAGGAAGAATAACCACCTACCATGCAAATTTAGTAAATGGCAATATGTATCTGGTTTTCAACTGGTAAAGCAACTATATATTTATCAGTAATTCTTCTTTTAGCAGGAGGTCAAAATCTGAGATTTGTGCATTTTACTTCATGCTATTAAATATGGTGATATAATGATATAACTAAAGCAAAATAATTTAAAGTGATAGACACATCTTTGTGAACTTGAACAGATATCAATTCCTAGAAATCTTTAGTAAATCTGATTCAAAAGCTACTATTACAGTAATGTTCTCATTTATATATACTGGAAAACATCTATCAAAGAGCAGTAAATTAGAAATTTTAAATTACCCTTTTCTTGGGGCGCCTGGGTGGCTCAGTCGGTTGGGCGTCTGCCTTCGGCTCAGGTCATGGTCCCAGGGTCCTGGGATAGAGCCCCGCATCGGGCTCCCTGCTCCACGGAAAGCCTGCTTCTCCATCTCCCACTCCCCCTACTTGTGTTCCCTCTCTCACTGTGTCTCTCTCTGTCAAATAAATAAATAAAATCTTAAAAAATAAATAAAATACATAAATTACCCTTTTCTTATAATGTGAATGAAACTTCATAGTTTAAGGAGAAGATACTGTTTTTTCCTAGCTTTAAAAAAAAAAAGATTTATTTATTTATATGAGAGAGAGAGAGAAAACATGCATGAATGAGAACACATGAGGGGGTAAGGGTAAGGGGCAGAGGGGGAGAGACAGAGAGAGAATCTCAAGTGGACTCCACACTGATCTAGGAGTCCAACATGGGCTCCATCCCACGACGCATGGAATCATGACCTGAGCCAAAACCAAGAGTCAGACACTCAACCAACTAAGCTACCCACCACCCCCTCCAGCTTCTTTGAAGAATAATTGACAAATGAAATGGTGTATATTTAAAGTATACAACATGATGATTTGATGTATGTATACATTGTGAAATGATTACCACAATCAAGTTAATTAATGCATTTTTTTTTGCCTCACATAGTTAACTTTTTTTATGTGTGTAGTGAGAATTCTTAAACTCTATTCTCAGGTAATTTCAAGTATTTTAATACATTATTATTATTATAGTTACCACACTATACATTAGATCCTTGGAATTTATTTATCCCAAACCAAATTCAGTGATGTTGCAAGATACAAAAATCAACATACATAAATACTGTAACAACAAACCGTAACAACAAACTCGCTGAAAGAGAAATTAAGAAAACAATCCCATTGACAATAGCATTAAAAAGAATAAAATACTTAGGAATAAATTTAACCAAGAAATTGAATGAATTGTGTACTGGAAACTATAAGACACTGATGAAACAAATTTAAGAAGGCACAAATAATAGGAAAGACCTCCCATAGTCTTGGATTGGAAAAAATCAATATTGTAAAAATGTCCCTACTTAACCAATTGATGTACCGTGAGTGCAATCCCTATGAAAATTCCAAATTTTTCACAAAAATAGAAAAAAATAAATCCTAAAATTTGTATGGAAGAAGCTATTTTGATATACAATGAAGCTGCTCAATTTATTCTTGTTGATCACTGAAATCATTGGAAAACCCCTACCTCAAATAAAGAAATCTGTTATAATATAAGCAACCTGAATTTACTTTTCTTTGTCAAGTAAGGAAGATGACAACAGAGACAATTCTGAAAAGATACCATGTTAGTGAAAGTAAGTGCACAGGATTTATTGCTATGTTTAGTGTCAGAAGTTCTTAGCATTGAGTATCAGAAGGATAGACGGTTTTTGGATTGGTTGATATCCTAAGGACTGGTGGAAAAATTTTAATGTGAAATCTAGTTTTCCTGGGACAATGAATATACAATTAGTGGCGGCAATTCATGCAAACCCCGACAATGATTGGATTTGGTTGAATGCTACAAAGCTATGATACTAAATTGGTGAAGCCAGGCCAAGTAAACATTTTCCAGAATCCATATGCTCTACCTTGGAAAGCCAATTTAGAGATGGATTTTTCTACTTGCTCAGTGAGTTAACGGAGTACAATACAAAATGTTAGTGATGGCAAAAATACTATCCTGGCTAGCAAATAGTGTCAAAACTATATGGCCAAATTGTGTTTTTTTGTTTGTTTGTTTGTTTTTTGATCACAGGAAATGCCCAGACTGGCCCTGTTAGGTTGAAAGTCAGTTTCCCAGAAAGGCAAAAACGAAGTTAGAGAGCTCCCAGTGAGCACTATGTGAGGTGGGGTGTGTAGGAGAGTAAGTACATAGTCCACAAAAAGGGGAAGGGATGGGTAACCTGGCTGGCTCAGTCAGTGGACCACGTGACTCTTGATCTTGGAGTCATGAGTTCCAGCCCCACTTTGGGCGTGGAGCCCAATTAAAATAGAAATAAACTAATTAAAAAAAAACAAAAAACAAGGTGGGAAGGGAAGGGAGAGAATGGTTTGGGACACTCGGAACATCAGAAGCAGCTCAAGAAACTAGTAGAACCAAAACTCAGGCGCTGTAGCTAGAACCACTTTTCCCAGAGGAAAGCCTGATCTCGCGGGATCTCCCGAGTTTTACCTAGGGTAGCCTGCGCACCTGAGGAGTCATCGCAATGAAAAATACCAGGATGCTCCAGGAGCTGGAGGCTGCTAGCTCCAGACATGTCTGTAAATAGTGTGGCTTATGCCACCTGTCAAACATATCCGAATCATTTCCCACACCCCGTGTGCCCCTGCCCTCATCTGCTCAGAGTTACAGTGAGTCAGCTCCTTGCCCAGAGGGCCTGGTCAGGTGGGATACCAACTCTGGCCCCAAAGCAATGCTTGTGTAGGGTCAGTCGGCCTTGAACTTTAGGACACGTGATCATTTATGGTATCAGCTTAGTTACTGATAAATTTCTGACCACTTTTTACAAATTTGAAAATTTCTGATTGTAAGAATTACCATGTTGAGTGATTTAAGAGTTTAAAAAGTTAATAATTTAGTGTTCTGAGTAATTACCTGGAGCCGTGTGTGTGTGTGTGTGTGTGTGTGTGTGTGTGTGTGTGTGGTTCTAGGGCGCAGTCTAACAACATCAAATTGGGAGGTGGCGGGGGGAGGGGTGGTGTCAAGGATTGTTTATTTTCCAAAAAACTTTAATAATTTACTCCCTAGGCACAAGTCAGGTTTGTGTGTGGTAAACACGTGAAGTCTTTTTTTTTTTTAAGATTTTATTTATTTGACAGAGAGAGATACAGCGAGAGAGGGAACACAAGCAGACGGAGTGAGAGAGGGAGAAGCAGGCTTCCCACAGAGCAGGGAGCCTGATGTGGGGCTCGATCCCAGGGTGCTGGGATCGTTACCTGAGCCAAAGGCAGACGCTTAATGACTGAACCACCCAGGCGCCCCTCAATTTTTTTTTTAAAGATTTTATTTATTTATTTGACAGAGAGAGACACAGTGAGAGAGGGAACACAAGCAGGGGGAGTGGGGGAGGGAGAAGCAGGCTTCCCGCCGAGCAGGAACCCCGATGCGGGGCTCGATCCCACGACCCTGGGACCATGACTCAAGCCGAAGGCAGATGCTTAACGACTCAGCCACCCAGTCGCCCCGTAAACAAGTGAAGTCTTAATGTGTATATAAGACATAATAGTCTAATGGGATAAAGCTGTTAAATATAGAAGTAATTTAATGTGACAGGAGTATTCATTCCATCTATTTATTCCTTGGGAAGGAAAAATTCCCTGAGATGGAGAATATCTAAGAAAAATAAATACACTAATACAAAAAGGAGGACCCAATATGTGTTCCCAACACTGCTCTCTCTTCAGCCCTGTGAACATCTCTCTCATTATTTCTTGTAGATATATTTTGCTATTTCTTGTCCAATTTTAACATGACTGAATGTTGGCATTAATAATGTGGGACTGTTTCATTTTTACCAGAAGTGTCCCGTGGAAGGTAAATGATTCTCTGAAGTGTTTAGAGGAATGCAGATTAGATTTTTATCCAGAGAAACCAGGTAGGAGATATTAAAAATAACAGTCACAAGATATAAAGCTGTAACAAAATGTGTGATAATCTCTTGGTGTACATTTTGGGAAGAATAAAGAATAATATTACAATATTTAAAGGACCTCTCCTCAGTAAGTTTAAAGAATGAGAATTAAGTTATCAGAAATCTAATACCGTACAAATCTATTCTAATCTAAATCAGCACTGTAATACTGTAATTCCATTTTCAGCTAAATGGAAAGAAATAGGCCAAAAGGTTAAAGTGCCAGAAGAGAATATGCTAATCTATAGCTCTTGGCATATAGATAGTCTTGCTGCAAAGATCTAAGGTGGAAGCTGTTTAATTTGTGCAGTCATTGGCTTTATATAAAGGTCTTGGTTTCTGACAGTGTTCTGATTCCAAAATATTTTTTTAAGTATCCTTAACTAGAGGTATTTAGTTCGGATGCTCTTCTAATCATTTTTAATTGATTTGTGTCTCTGTAATTTAGAAAAATGGATCTTAGGGTCCACCTCTTGGAATTTTACTTTTTTTTTTTTTTTTTTACAACTTTTTACAACTGGAGATAGTTGCTTACAATACCTTATAAGATTATTTCTACCGGAACTCAATGGCTGGCTTTCTATAATGTCTCTTCCAGAAGTCCAAGCCTTTATATTTTAGGTCATTAAAAGTCTCTTGAAAGAATGTTGAGGGTAGACTGCTCATACCTTTTCTTTTTAATGTCGAGACTGAGTACACTTCATGATTCCCTTGCCGTATTCATTTGCAACCCAGCAGGTTCTAAGACCAGTAATGATATTCTGAAATGTGTAGGTTGGCCAGTTACTAACCGATACAGCAAAAAGTGATAGATTTCTTTGCTTTACTGACTTTTCCTACAATATGAACACTGACAGTCTTTTTCTGTGTAATCTGTCTAAATAGCTAAGATTTGGTATCTTTATGTCTTTAAAATTATGGCCTTAATTATTTAAGAAAACAAAGATTCCTAATGAAAAAACGAGTGTCTTTACAATCTTGTTTCCTTCTGTTTTTATTTTTAAATGTTCTGTAGACATTACATTGAAATGTTAACCAAGAATTATTTTCAGGCACCCATAATCCCATATAAATAAATATTCCACTCTTCTGACAACTTGTTAGTTTCTGCTTCTCCAAATTGGATTCTAATTATTTAACATTCAATTCAATTACATTAAAATTTAAGAATGTCTTTTGCACTTAATATTATATTTGAGATATTTCAGATGACCTCTGCAAATTTGCAAAGATTTATTCTTTAACCTTAAAAAAGAAAGATACTGGGCGCCTGGGTGGCTCAGATGGTTAAGCGTCTGCCTTCGGCTCAGGTCATGATCCCGTGGTGCTGGGATCGAGCCCCACATCGGGCTCCTGGCTCAGCTGGGAGTCTGCTTCTCCCTCTCCCTCTGCCTCTCCCACTGCTCATGCTCTCTCTCTCTCTCTGTATCTCTGTGTCTCAAATGAATAAATAAAATCTTTAAAAAAAATAAAAAAAAAAGAAAGACACTAAATACAATTAGGTTTATTTGATATGTTTCTACTGATGAGTTGCATGGAAAGAGTTGACAACTCAGAAGAAATGCTCGTCCTTTTTTAGGTTAAATTTATTTAGGTTAAATTTATACAGATAATATATAATTAAAATAAATATTTCAGTAATTATATGGTTTTGTGAAGTTTTAGTGATTTATCAATTCCCTCAGTTTTTGTAATATGTACTAAACTCATGAAAAATGCTAAAATACCATCTTATAGAGTTTTTCTATATTTATCAGACTCCTGGTGTTGTTTGGTCTGACGATTTTAGGCAACAGTCTAGTGTTATCCATCATGGATATTATAGGAGTTGAAAAAGTTTTCCTCAACCCTCTTAGGGTCCCTGGCTGGTCTGAAAAGTAAACTGACAAAGACAGATTAACAGGAGAAAAGCATACAAATTTATAACATTTTACCTGTACATGGGAGACATCACAAGAGAATGAAGACTGAAGGATGACCAGATCAGGAAGCTTTTATACCCTTTAGACAAAGAAACTATAAATTTGTAAGGAATTGACAGGACAGAAGAATTTGGGCTAGCAGTGGTAAATGGTGAAGAAGTAACTAGGAAGATTCAGGTTAGGTTAACAAAGTTTGTTTATACAGAATTTTAGACCCAGATTTCCTATCTCTGTGGTAGGAATATCTTAATTTTCACATGGGAGATTTATCTCCTGCTTTCAGGAAAGAAGGTCAGGTTGTGGGGAGGTCAGAGTCAGCATCCCACTTCTTTAGTTTTCTCAAACTCCTGCAGTTCAAGATACTCAGTATGCCAAAGTGGCATATTTTGAGCTTGCATGTCCTGGACATCTTCAGTATGTTAATAAATGTTAACTTGGCTGCAACTTTACTTATAATTTGAAAGTAGTATCTTCTTGCCAAGTGGTTTTCAACTCATCATACTTGCCTAAAGAGTTTTATGCAATAAAGTTAGGTTAATTTTTTTAGTCAATATTCTTGATGTATTTTAAAATACATGACTGCTATATTCATGGTATAGTATGTTTTTTGATTCATTATTATATGTCTAATTCCATTATTGTTTTATCTAAAAATTATGTTTGTCCAGTTTAAAAATCAGATGTAAGCACTCACTGATTTATTTGGCAGTAGTCTTAATCTTACGTTTATACTCATTTTGTCTATAACTTGTTTTTTTACATTGACCTTATCATCTTGTTAGCATGACACAGCAACTACCAACTATTTGTGTTAGTGATCTTACATCATTCTTGTTATAATTTTGAAGAGTACCAGAATATGCCACCCCCAAATAAGCCACTTTGGTATGTGGATTATTTTTAGCTAAAGACCATTGAACCAGCTGACAGAGGAAGAGCTCTGAAAACAGGGCATAAATTGTCTGTTTGTAAAGGAAATTTCCATTTGTAAAAGATGGTTCCAGATTCCATGCCAGAGAGAAGAGGACTCTACTCATATCAGTGGAGAAGTCACTGATTTAAATCTGCTTTACAAACCTAATTAACAAACATAACTAAATGAGCTTTACCATAATATCCCTGATCATCTTCCTATAACTTGCCTCCTCCTGCCCAGAAACTCCAAACTCCTTTTCCTTTGTTTTAGCCTGAAATGTTGCATAAACCCTAGTTTCAGTTATTCATCTCTGGGTACTCTAGTGTGTAACATGATACCCATCCTAATAAACCTTTCTGTTTTTTTTTTTTTTTTTTTCTTGTTTTTCATCATGCCAATTGAGGGCCTCAGTCAGGATTCTAGGAGAGTAGTAGCAAGATAATTTTTCCCGGTATAATCTCTTATCAGACCTTTCAAATTATGAAATTACTCTTAGTAAATTCACCAGTCATTTTAAGTCTCTGTCATTTATAAGTACTTTATTCTTATTTCTGCCTGACGGTTCTCACATCAGCTACCTGCCAGAGATTGTGTAATGCACAAAGAAGGATTGTCCCAGAGCCCCATGGAAAAGGACTGTACCAGGTAATCCAAAATATTTATACTTCAAAGAGTAGACTCTTAGTTTTAGGCTTTTGATTACATTTCGCTACGAGTAGACTGAGTCAGGATTTCTAGAGTTTTTTTCTGGCCATTCCAGATGGTTTTATGAGACTATTAACCCAAGATCTAGCAGCTTAAGAATGAGTTATATATACTGGGCATGTAATACACAAATGATTACTATATTTAAACTGCTGTATGGTACATTTCTAAGTTGCTAAGAGAGTAAATGCTAAGAGTTCTCATCATAAGGAAAAACATTCTGTAACTATATGAGGAGATAGATGTTAACTAAAAATAAACATTTAAAAAAATAAAATATAAAATTATGTAGGATTGAATGAACTGACAACAGAAATGTTATTTGTTTGAAATCATTGATGTTGTTTTAATATTCTACTTTCTGTGAATTAGGAAGCCCCTTATTCTTAATGTAACTGTTGCTCATAAGGGATAACAGAATATGCCCCTGTAGAGGAGGACAAATTTTACTCCACCCTTCTAGGCTCTCTTGGCTGGTCTATTAATCAAATTGACCTAAGACAGATAACTGGAAAAAAAAAAAATTACATCTGTACAGGAACCCCTTAAGAAAATATGAGACCTGAAGACAAATTGTCAGTTGAAGCTTATATGCCATCCTAAGTTAAGGAATGGATAGGGCCTAGGGCTTCAGAGAGGAAGAAAGTAATTCACAGGAGAATAGGAAGAGCAGATGTTTGGTAATTAAATGTTTGCCCTGCCATACAGATAGGTCTTTCAGATAAAAATCTGGTAATAGCTCTTTTTTTTGGGGGGGGGCAGGCCCCTTATCTAAATTATTTTAGGTGATTAAGGGAAAGGTAAAAGTTTCTTGAGTCTGTTGGGTCTTAATTACCCTCAGCTCAAAATAATCCACCTGCCTATGCGGCATATTTTGGAGTCAAGTATTTTGTTCCCCCTCACCACCCAAAATACACTTCTTTGGTATATTAATTATTTTGAGCTGTATGCACTTGAAAGACAAATGCATAAAGAGGCTTTCTCTGAACTCCTCTTATCTCCCTAAAGACAGGTCTTTCAAAAAGAGCTCAGTTGTCATAAATCCCCTAGACTTTTATCACCAGGGAAGATTGATGTTTATCCCAGAAGAGACTAGAAGTGATACCACACCCAGAGAAACCTTGTCACAAACTAATGTTAAAATATAAACTGAGGCACATTAAAATTTTTTTCAAAACGTTTATTTATTTTAGAGAGAGAGAGAGACAGCACACGAGCAGGGTGGGGGTGGGGCAGAGGAAGAGGAGAGAGAGAGTCTTAAGCAGACTCTGCTGAGCAAGGAGCCCGATGTGGGGCTCCATCTCATGACCCTGAGATCATGACCTAAGCTGAAACCAAGAGTTGGCAGCTTAACCCACTCTGCCACCCAGTTGGCACACATTAAATTTTTTAAGAGTTTACGTGAGCAAGCATCAGTTTGAATCAGGCAGCACCAGACTGAAAGTGGTTAGGAATACTCCACCAACAAGAACGGGGGTAAAGGCATTTATAGACTGATATAGAGCAAAGCAAGGAAAATATT
Organism: Leptonychotes weddellii; assembly: GCF_054177405.1. Classification (NCBI taxonomy): domain Eukaryota; kingdom Metazoa; phylum Chordata; class Mammalia; order Carnivora; family Phocidae; genus Leptonychotes; species Leptonychotes weddellii. Next base: position 153,949,809 of record NC_138370.1, on the reverse strand, counting down.
TGATTGGCTAGAGCTTAAGCAGTTGCCTTATTTGGAAAAGCCTAGTTGGCTATTTGTGATTGGTCATTCTTAGATTTTGATTTTTTAACCTTGAAGCATTTATACTAATATACTCTGGCTTAAGTTTTTTTTAAGTTTTTTATACTCAAGGCGTTCAAGCCACCTGGGTCTAATGGTCTCCTTGTTTAATTACTTTACTATCATACCTCTCATTCATTCATCTTTCTCAAAAATCATTTATTCTCCTCTAAGTGGCCCACATTCCCCCCTCACCTTTCTGTATAAGATGTTATTTAAGTCTGAATTGTCAGCAGCTTCAGAGAGTTACTCATTTTTCCTTGAGTATCAGCCATGTATACATGAGAGATACATGTTAAAAAACTTCTGTTTGTTTTTCTTTAGTTGATCTATTTTTTACTAAAGAGGTCTCAGCTAAGAACTCAGAAAGGTAGAGGTAAAATTATTTTTCTTCCCCTACACTCTACTAAAGACTCTGCTTTGTAAACAAATGAAATATTTGAAAATAACATCTGATCCCCTGACATCCCCCATCTTCTCCCAAGAATTCAGAAAACTGTATTGAGTTTTCTTCCTTTATATGGTTGTTACATTAGTCCATTTAGAATCTGTCCTTCTGTTTACCAACATGTAATTGTTTACCATGGAATAGCTGGGAACATTGGTTTTGTAACCGGCCTTACCTGGAATGTGGTATTTGAAAATGATGCACATTTAATCATTTCTGATCAGCTACTTTAAAGAAACTAAGTGTGATTTTATTGAGTCAATACTTTAAAAATCTACCCAGGAAAGTTGACCTGGTACATGGGTTACAGGGTCATAGTACGGGAGGTCATCTCCGGCAGGTCAGGTACCTCAGAATATTTTGGGGAACCTAGAGGAAATCATTCAAAGTTATAGGTCCTATAGGTCAAATCTCATGAAGAAAACTTTTCAGGATTGGCTTTCTGGGCTCACGATAGCAAATAATTGAGACTCTTAAAAATCTAATCTGAGATTCCTTTGAAAACATCCAACAAAGCAGATTTAAGAAGGTCTAAGTGGTAAATTAAGACTTCTGTTGTACTTACATAAATAATAAGGGCAAATCTAATGAGACTGGTTTTGTGGTCTATAATAATCTTTCTCTGAGATTATTTTTGAACTAAGGAGGAGGAACTATAGGAACAGTTTGTACTTCAGTAAAGTTATGCATTATCTAGAACACTCCATTCATGCTTCTTTGATTCTAGTCTTTCATTGACCTTGAGCTGTTTTACAACCCTTATATGGCAGATAAAATATAGAAATGCAAATATCTATAGTCTATAGACATAAAAATAAATTCTGTCTGATAGAGGTTCAGTTGATTTCCCTTAGCGCTGTGGGAAAAGCCAGTTTTGCTTCTATTTGCACACTCATTTCCATATTCTTGATCTATAAACTTGCGATATTTAGATCCTCCTTTGAACTGGAAATAACATCTTACCAGTTTCCTTATTAATGAGTTAAAAAAACTTTAACTTCTGTTCATTTTATATCTGTATGAATGTTATGATTTTGCTTTATTTTAAATTTAATGTTTAACATACCATAAATATTTCTTCTGATTTCATACCTCTACAGTTTGAAATGTATCTTCATTCATTCCCTTCTTAGTTTTCTATAGTTATGTTGGTGGTTTTATCAACTCTACTTGCTCATCTACTCTCCTTCTGTGTGTATGTGGGGTAGGAGGGTTCATGGGCATACAAAGTGATCAACAGCAGAGTAAAAACCACTATTCGTCTTATTATTGCTTCCCTTCTGATTCTTTTTATTTTTCTCCCTCTTAAGGGAAGGTTCTTTCCAGATTGCCATTTTATGACTGGATTTTAGCTTTTAAGTAATAAAAGCAAAAAATGAGTCTGTTTTACCTTATGGGTTCTGTAATTTCATAATTTTCTTTCATGAAAATGAAAAAGGAATGAGGAGGGGATGTGAATACAAGTTAAGCACATTGTTTTTATTTTATTTATTTATTTATTTATTTTTAAGATTATTTATTTATTTATTTGAGAGAGAGAGAATGAGAGAGAGAGCACATGAGAGGGGGGAGGGTCAGAGAGAGAAGCAGACTCCCCGCCGAGCAGGGAGCCCGACGCGGGACTCGATCCAGGGACTCCGGGATCATGACCTGAGCCGAAGGCAGTTGCCCAACCAACTGAGCCACCCAGGCGCCCACATTGTTTTTATTTTAAAAAGAAATTCAAACCTAACAAGTCCTTTCTATGTGCAAAGCACAGGCTTAATTCAAGCAATAATTCTGTAAACCAGGAATATTATTATTTTCATTTTAAATGTAATGAGAATGATGTTTAAAAGGCAGAGTAACATTCCCAAACTTGCACAATCTCTAAGTAGGTAGAAAATAGAATAGAAGTGGTAGTGGGAAGGCCAGATGAAATAAATTCATTCTTTGGTTCAGACTATTAATTTCTATTTTCACATCTCTCTCCTTTTTTATAATATTTTCAGAGAAAGGATGTGATGATCTCTTTCACAGTATGTGTAAATGACTGATAAATTTTGAAATTTGTTTCTCTAAATGGTATTTTTGTGTATGAGCATTATGGCTAAGTTGACATAGAAGATATAAAATACTCCATGTGAGTTCTTAAGCTTAACTTACTTTTTTTCCAATGGTGTTAGTGTGCATAATCAAATAGTCAAAAGCTGGCCTTCCAAATATCACCAACACAATCTGTTGATGAAACACAGCTGAGTTATTATGGTAGGGCAGAGAGTGACCTTGCAAAGCTTTGATGGTGTCTTAAGGGGGAGGAGTTAAGGTCAGAATTCATTGGGAATTGGAAGTTTGGTTTATGGCAAAACTTTCAATGCAAGAACGTGAGTAGAAGTGGGTAAGAATCACAATAGAGTAGTTTAGGATTTGTGGAAAAAGCAAGGCAAAGATTTTGAGGTGAGGGATTCAAGAATCTTAGGGCACAGACTATTGATATTTCTATTAAAAAATTGATGGATCTTTCAGATAGTTCCTGTAATGAGGAATCAAATAATTTTCCTGGACAGCAAAGCCCTAGAAAAATGAAGTCATATTACTGATGGTGAGGAATAACTAAGTCACATTAATGTAGAAAGAAAGGTGTGGTTTCAGTTCTCAGTGTCCAGAATGAATATGGGGGAAACTGGTTTTGGTTCAGAAAACTAACATTCTAATGTAAAAGAAAAAAAAAAAAAAGGAAAAAAATCAAGCCATTTTGTAACCTTATATTTTTTTTAATTTTTATTTTAAGTACTGTTGCCATTCAATCTGTGTGCAAGATTACCATACAAAGCAGAGTACATATCACCTGTCATAGATTATAGTGTTAGGGATGGAACGGGCAATGAAAACAAGGATGAGAAATCACTTCCTCAGTCAAATGAAAAGCTCATCAGAATATTCTAAAAACAGCTGAGATAAGAAGCACAGAGTACTTGACAACAAAACAAAAAAACCCCAGAAATTCTCAGCACCAAGGGCCTCCTGAAAACACTTGGATTTTATGCAAATAGATCTCTTGAAAATCTACTGTCGTTGACACAACTTGTACCATATTATCAAAACAGCTGCCACTGCGACATTTCTACCTCTTCAGTTTTCTCTAGAGCTCTCATAAAAGAAGTACGTTCATAGAAGTTACCATATTAAAAGAAGAAAATAAGAGTCTAAAGAATAGGGAAAATCAGATTATCTTTGTTAAATATGTTAAATGTTAAAGCGGTTATATATTAGATCTTTGTGTGTCAGTGTTTCTGTATGAACGTGTTGAATTTAGCTAAGCATCCTATGTTTTAGGAAGCAGATTTTGTTCCCCAGTAGCTCCCCATTGTTTTCCAAGGAAAAAGCTAACAGGAAAGGACGACCCCGCTCTCATCATTATTCCTCTCCATTATTCCTCTTAACTCCCATAAGAATTGCCAGTGATTTCCTTGTTAACCTGCCTGTAAAGAATCCAAGGCCCTCTTCCTTTTTCTTTGAGACATTCTTCATTAATAAATGTTCTTTATATTGCAATAAATAATTATTGAAAAAAACAATGTCTGTAAATGTCTGGTGCTGAATGTGTGTATCTATGAGTATATTTGTAGTTATAAATACCTTCATATTGGACTTTAAACACTGATAAATTAGGTAAACTTTCTCTTTGATATCCACAGTGCCTGTTTTGGTCTTTATGTCGCCACTCCATTATTCACAAATACTCTGTGAGTCAACATGAAAAGACACATTAAGAAGAAAATGAAGGGGCGCCTGGGTAGCTCAGATGGTTAAGCGTCTGCCTTCAGCTCACGTCGTGATCCCAGGGTCCTGGGATCGAGCCCCGCATCGAGCCCCGCATCGAGTTCTCAGCTCAGTAGGGAGTCGGCTTCTCCCTCTGCCTCTCTCCCCTGCTCATGCTTTCTCTCTCTGTGTCTGTCTGTCTCTTTCTCTCTCAAATGAATAAATAAAATCTTAAAAAAAAAAAGAAGAAGAAAATGAAGATTCTATTGTATATAGGCCTTGTGCTCATTTTTATTCATTTGTATGGAGCAGCTGTAGAAAAGTATGGGCCTTGGCAGTTGAGGCCTTAAATCTAGTTCCTCAACTCTTTATTATGACTTTGAACAAATCACTAAGTCTTACTCATCTGTAAAAATGGGAATAGAATAAAATAGATTTCACAGAAATATTTTTTTAAATTACATAAATTGTGTATAAAGTTCCTAGTAGCAAGTAAGTGTTAGTATTCTTCCCTTCTTATTACCAACTATGTTTTACCCTATCAATTTATGAAGAAATGTATCTAATAAGTTCATTTATAATAAGACATAAATAAATGCTAAAGCCTAAAGTTTTGTCTCTGTTATAGTTATTTGATTTTAGACATTGCCAGAACTATAATCCACAGAAAACACATACAGGGATTATCAGATGCAGATAATATACTTCTCAATGGGGATTCTCAATGTTTAAAGTTAAAATTCTTAAATTTGCTCCTAAAATCAAACCATCAGGCAGGCATTTTCTGTGCCTCTGTATAGGATCAACCTAGATGTAATCTGAATATGTAGATAGTTATCCAAACTTACTACATATTTCTGTCTTTATTCTGTGTTAATTTGGTTTTTGGATTCAGTAGGTGAAATACATGACTTGTGTTTGTCTAGAAGTGATAATATGTAAACATCATATATGTGGGCACATATTTGGGAAAATAGCATCCAGGTATTAAGACTCTGGAAGTCCTATATCCAAATATCCACATCTCAAGTTCAGAGTTTACTACTTGCTATCTCTAGGATTATTATTCAAGAACACAGGCTTTTGATAATCATTGCCACAATTGTGTTTCTTTATATATATATATATATATATATATATATATATATATGCATAACATGCTTTGTTTTCATAATAAATTAACAAGCATTTACAATTATCCTATGCTATATAAAGTACTCTGGGATTACTTGAGAAATAATGTTTAAATCTCTGGAGAAATTGAGAATGTTGAGTAACTGAGATGCATGCCTAAAAAAAAAGTAAAGGAAAACATTAGAACATCCAGTACTATAATAAGGTGAGCATACTAAAAGCATTTCAGAAATTCAAAGAGGGAAAAAAAAACAGAACAATGTAAGTTAATGTAATTGCATTACTGGCTTTCAAGGCCAGAATATTTGGCACTATATTTAATTCACAATAGGCAATTAATAAATGTCCGTTTTAATGAATAAATGAATGAATGAATGTATGAATGAATGGCTGTACATACACTCACATACACACACTTGGTAAAACATTCATGATGGGACATTAGTTTAATTTTGACAAATATATAGTTTAGGTTAATGCAGAGAAAGCAGAAAATAATTATATGTAGAAGGGAACTGATGAGCAAAACCACAGAAACCACAATTACAGTGGACTGTAGGGTAAAGGGAAAAACATCCATGACAGAGCCACTGAGACATAAAATGAATGGGTGCAATAAAGCATCATTTTAAAATTATGTGTATACATATATATTTTAAGAAGTCAGTATTTCCATAAAAATCATTATAAAAACTAGTGATATTCCTCATCTACCTTTTCCCCTTAAAACCTGCTTTTCATTTCTCATTGGTAACTACTTTTAAATTGTGAAATAATTTATTTTGGTAATCACCTCCATGTTTATAAATAAAAAGCTAACCCTGCTACTTTTTTTAATATTTTAGATATCACATGACTTGTCAAAATAAATGATTAATATTTTGATCTCTTACAGCTGTAGCTCTTTTCTTTTTCCTTCTCTCATATACACTCACATACACACACAGGTGCATGCTTTTCTCCCAACTACCAATATATAATTATATTTTATTTTATTTTATTATTATTTTTTTAAGATTTTATTTATTTATTTGAGAGAGAGAATGAGAGAGAGAGCATGAGAGGGGTGAGGGTCTGAGAGAGAAGCAGACTCCCTGCTGAGCAGGGAGCCCGATGCGGGACTCGAGCCTGGGACTCCAGGATCATGACCTGAGCCGAAGGTAGTCGCTTAACCAACTGAGCCACCCAGGCGCCCTATAATTATATTTTAAATGTTAGATGGCTCAATATTTACTGTTTATGTTACCAGAATTATACAAATATTATTATTCAGCGTTGAATCATGTAGAGTACTATAATTACCCTTTTTTAAATAAAAATACTTGTTTTCTCTGAAGTTGCCATCCATTTAATTTCTATAAGCCTATCAACATTTTACATTCAAACGTTTTGCTAAGAGTTAAAATATTCTCAATATAGTCTAACAGACTAAGATGACCATCAAAATTCTGTTCTTAAAGACATCAGAACTCTCTCTTCTGTTTCCTGCTTATCTCTGAAAAAGTAGCTTCAGACCTGATGAAACATCATCTTCCTTGAATCTCTCTTCCCTTTTGTCATGGTGATTCCCTTTGTCTCTTTCTTTTTCCTAGAAGATTCTAATATTTAAACTTCATGGTTTTGCTACCTCATTTTGATGGAAAAATATTCCAGTAGTTTCTTGAAGAACACTACATGGAAAATAAATTATTTCGCATGTGTGAAAGTGATTTATTTATCTTCATTTTGTTTTTCAATAGAATTCTTGATTGAACTTGAATTTTCTCAGAATTTCAAAAGCCTTGTTAAATTTTCCTCTAGGTTTCAGAGTTACCATTTGACCATCAGATGCCATTCTGTACAGAATGTGACATTTTAAAAATCCATGGATGCTTTTAGCTCATATTAGTCTTGAGTTTTATGACTTCTCTAAATAACATGACTTAATGGATTTTTTCCCCTTACATTGTGGTATGTACGCTGCCCATCAGTTCTTGAAAATTTGTGTGTCTGTGTGTGTCTGGGTGTGTCTTTAATATATGTGCTGCCATTTTTGCTGTCACCAACTTTTAGAGTTCCTCTTACATGTTTCAGTGTCTGGACTTGACAATAGTTTTGTTACTTTGTCATTTCCTCTCTGTCATTTTTAATGTTTGCCCTTTGAATGGCTACCTCAACTCTAACTTCCATTTCTTTACTGAGTTATTAATTTATTAAGAGTTATAAGTTGTATGATCATTTTTATGGTATTTTGCTCTTATTTCATGATTGCAGTATCTTTTTCTAGATCTCCTGTACATTAATTACTGCTGCTGTTTGGGGTCTTTTGTCACTTTCTCTTTATACTGTTTCTTTTAAAGTCCCTGTTTTCTCTTTGTATTTATCTTCATCTAGTACGTTAGTGGCTTTTTCGGGTTACCTTTGTATACTTGTGAATCTTTGTATTAAATTTTGTTTTTACTCCTGTAGGTACTTCCTCCAAAATAATTCTTCTAATCTGATGTCTAGGGTCACAAGCCTGCCTGCTGTCTTTACGGAAGTTATTGTTGTCAACTTGTACTTAATTTTGTGTTTTCTCTATGGCCTCTGACCTCAGCTGTGCCTGAAGACCCCAGTCCAGAGTTTAGTTGAAACTATAATTGAAACTTTCTAGGGGATAAAACTTTAGTCATAGGTCTGGGTAGATGAGGGAGTATGAAATTTCATTACTTAGGTTTTCAATCTTAATTCTTGTTTTTAACCACACATGTACCCACCCTTATTGTCATCAGCTTTTTAGCTTTACTGTGTTTTTCAGTGCCAATTGCAAACAGTTGTCTCTTATTGCCAGCTTGAAGTTTGTATTTTCTGTCTTTTTCTATAGTCTGCTAAGCCATTTTAAATTTACCTGTTTTCCATCTTTTTAAATAGTTATAAGTGACCTTTCTAGTTCTCTGTGTTCATGAAAGATTACTTTAGTATAATTGTAGTTGGATTTCTGGTGGGCATCAAGGTAAATTGATGTGTTTGATTAACCACAATTAATTGATACTTAGAAATACTTAGAAATATTTAGATTAGACAATACTTAGAATATTAGACTTAGGCAATACTTAGAAAACTTGTATGCTACCGTCAACCGAATTATACTTTATCTTTCCTTTTGTGTGAGTATGAGTAGATTTTGTGTAATAAGGTAAATAATGGCCACTCATAGATATCAGGTCCTAATCCATGGAATTGGTGTGTATTACCTTTTAAGAAAAAAGGATTTTTGCAGATGTAATTACCTTGAAATGAGGAAAATTATCCTGGATAATTGGGTATTTCGTAAATGTAAAACAGTGACATTATAAGGGAGGCAAAGGGAGATTTTATATAGACAAAAAAAGGGACGATATACACACAGAGAATAATAGTAATGTGAAATCAGAAGCAGGAACTGGAGTGATGTGACCAAGGAATGCCAGCAGCCACTAGGCTAAAAAAGGTGAAGAATGAATCTCTATTAGAGCCTCTGGTGGTCGTGGGGTCCTCCCAACACCTTGATTTTATTTCTTTCTTTATTTCTTTTTTTATTTTTAAAGATTTATTTGTTTGAGAGAGAGAGAAAGAGTGGATAGAGAGTTAGAGGGTGAGCACCGAGCCGGGGGGAGGAGCAGAGGCAGAGGGAGAAGCAGAATCCCTGCTAAGCAGGGAGCCCGATGCGGGGCTCAATCCCAGGACCTTGGAACAACTTGATTTTAGCCTGGTGAAACTGATTTTGGACTTCTGGTCTCAACGGTGGAGAGAATACATTTCTATTGTTTACCAACAACTTTGTGGTTATTTGTAACAACAGCTACAGAAAACTAGTAAATACCCTATGTATTTAGACTTTGGATTTGTTCCTCTTCAAAGTTATGATTAAATATAGAAAAAAAAATAGTAACAACTTTACAAGAGTAAAACAAAGACATATTTCTGTGTGACAAGACCACAAACCATAAACTTTAAATGAATAGGTATGATTGAAATGAAAATCAAAATTTCATCAAGAACTTACAAAAGACATTAAGATTCATTTGGGACTCAAATGGAAAGATAAGATCAAAATATCTTGAATAAGATTAGACTATAAAATTGCTGTAAGGTTAGGGATTGTGTCTTACCACAGTATCTTCTACATAATATCTGTAAATATACATTTTTGAGTGAGTAAAAAATGAGAAATGGGATAGGCAGAATTCCAAGATGACACCCAGGACTTCTAGCCCCTGATATACACATCCTGTAAAATTTCTTCTTCAGTATAGATGGGTGGTGAATATGGTATGATTTCACTCCTATGATTAGGTTATTTATCAGTTGACTTTGAGTTATTCGAAAGGGAGGTTATCTTGGATGGGCCTAACCTGAACTAACTAGGTGTGCCCTTAAGAAAGGGACTTCTGGACCTTTCCTCAAGAGAGTTCTGAAGCCAGAGATTCTCTTGCTAACTTGAACAAAATAAACTGTTCACACTGTAGAGTGGGCCATGTGGTTAGGGCCTGCCTGAGAGTATCCTCTAAGACCTCCAAGCCACCTGACCTACAGCCATCAAAAAAATGGGCACCTCAGTCCCATAAGCACATGAAACTGAATTCTTGCCAATGATATAAACAAGCTTGGAAATGAATTTTTCTCTAGTCCAGCCTCCAGATGGGAATAAAGCTTAGACAAAAACTTGGTTTCAGCTTTGTAGAACCCTCAGCAGAGGACCCAGGTAAGCCATGCCCAGACATAGGTCCCATAGAATCCTGAGATAATAAATTAAGCTGCTATGTTTGTGGTAATTTGGGACATAGGAATAGAAAACTAGGAACTTGACCACATTGGTATTAAACATACCATAAATTCTCAATAATTAAATTTTTTTTTTCTATTGCACAAGACTCAATTGATAGATCAATGGTTCTGATTAGATATCCCAAAAACAGGCAAAATTTTATATATCCAAAGTTTACTTATAAGCAGTGTACATTATTAGCTAGATCAGAAAGAACATTTATTGAATAAATGGCATTAGAACTTCTAAGTACATTTTGATATGTAAAAAAGCAGTTAATTACATGGTATGTTCTAAAATACCTACAGATTGATTAATAATTTTTTTTTGATTAATAATTTAAGTGAAAGAGATGAACTGACAAAACTAGTGGAAAATAAAGTTGAATATTTTTTCTGATTTCAGAAAAGGGAAACATTTCTCATGCATAATACCAAATGTAGAACTCTCAAGGGAAATATATGTAATGATGAGTGTATTGGTTTTGGATCAAAGCAATAAATAAATCTATTTGACAAACTGACATGCTTGAATTAGTTTAATTCAAAATTTGAAGACTTGGGGGCACCTGGGTGGCTCAGTCGTTAAGTGTCTGCCTTCGACTCAGGTCATGATCCCAGGGTCCTGGGATCGAGTCCCACATCAGGCTCCCTGCTCAGCGGGGAGTCTGCTTCTCCCTCTCCCACTCCCCCCTGCTTGTGTTCCATCTCTTTCTATCTCTCTGTCAAATAAATAAATAAAATATCTTAAAAAAAAAAACAAAAACAAAATTTGAAGACTTAAAGACAAAAGGGAAACTCTTTAAGATATATATTGCCAACAATACACATTGTGTGTGGCTAAAGAAAACATGTACCAATAGCCCCGTGTATCCATGCATGGTAGTCAGCCTCAACTCTAGCTCCATCTAAGCAAGCAGCTGCACTCATTGCATTATATCATCATCAAATATGCATAATGGTGCTCCACTCCCAGGCCACTGAATAATGGGCCAGAGATTGTTATCTAACTCAGTGGTTTGACAATTATTTTATGGCCTGGTCAGATAGAAAAGTTGTGACAGTTAAATTATTATTATTTTTTATTTAAACTGACCTTAGGGCCACAGAGACCATTGTCTCTTATATGGGCATTCAGCTGAGGGGTCTATGTCTGCCTTTGATAGGTCTTGTGCCTAATGAGTAAGGTAATAGAGAAGAAAGGAAAAAGAAGGTAATGAAGAAAAGAGAAAATAAAGAAGACAGATCAGAAAAGGGAAAGAAGGGGAGAGAATAGTTACCAGAGAAAAGAGAAGGAAATAAGAGAGCATGGAGATGAGATGGATCACGTAGGGTCTGAGTGCTACAAAGCACTGGAGCTATGAGGAGATGCAGAGAAGACATCCCAGGATATGGAGATGAAAATGTCCACACCATATTTGGGGAATAAGAAAAGGAACATGTGAAGAACACAGGGGAACCAGAGATTGTGAGAGAACAGAAGAGCTGAGAATGGCCCTCCCTGTGGGGATGTGGTACTGGGAAGTTCTATTCAATAGCTATTTTTTCTAGGCAACAAAATAAGAAGGAATGTAGCCCCACATCAGGCTTCAGGCTCAGCCAGGAGTCTGCTTCTCCCTCTTCCTCTGCCTCCTGCTCCCCGCCCCGCCCCCCCGCCCCCGGCTTGTGCTCTCTCTCTCTCAAATGAATAGATCTTTAGGAAAATAAAATAAGAAAGAAAGAACATAAAATAAGAAGAATGCTGCTTACCTCTACGTGATAACCTGTGTGCATAGGCCTGTTACAGAGAATACCCAAGAAAGCAATATGAAACTTGTTTTTTTTAAAGATTTTATTTATTTATTTGACAGAGAGACACAGTGAAAGAGGGAACACAAGCAGGGGGAGTGGGAGAGGGAGAAGCAGGCTTCCCGCTGAATAGGGAGCCCGATGCGGGGCTTGATCCCAGGACCTTGGGATCATGACCTGAGCCAAAGGCACATGCTTAACGACTGAGGCACCCAGGTGCCCTAAAACTTTTTTTTTTTTTTTAACTTTAGTTCTTTCCTGTGGCTAAAGGAGAGACATAGAAACTACAATTGTCAGTTTGCTCTCATCAGAGTTTTCCGTCAAAACCCTGGTATCCATTAGATCATTTCTGAACAATTTTTTTTTAATTTTTAAAGTATTTTATTTAATACAACATAGTTAGGAAATTGTCATGTCAGCATGTAACCAATGTTAAAAATAATTAAGATATTCTGTGTTCTTTTTTGCACTAAACCTTTGAGAGCTGGTATAAATTTTATACTTACAGCACATCTCAATTTGGACTAGCTGCATTTCAAGTGCTTTCAAAGAAAAGAAATCTGCTAAAAATAGAGAAATTGAAGAGCATTGTAGACCAAGGCAAAGGGCACGGATTGCATTTGTATTTATGTCATGAATGAATACAATTGCTTCCTTTTGAGCTTCTGAAGAGGTAGCTCTACCACCGTAAGCCCTTCTTTTTTTTACTTTTTTATTGACATATAACACCCCTCCTTTTCACCATCATATACCAAACTTTAGTTTGTTTCCCCAAATTCAAGAAGAGATGGGCACTTGACACATAGCTGGCCTCTTCTGTCACCAACACCCATCTGGTGTTATCTGAGTGCTCCTAATTTTGCCTGTCAAGAAGTAGTCACGGACTTCTTTGGGGATCTTAAAACTTATGACCATTTTACAAAGGAAAATGTACACAAACAAAATTTTGCATCTAATTTCATGGTGTTCACGGTACCCCTGAAGCTATATACGAATCCCAGGTTAGGAGCGTCTATTCTTTAGTTTATATCTTCCACAGAACAAAGTCAAAATTCCCTTGTATATCATGTGAGGTATTCTGCCACTGAACCCCATCTCCTTTCTGGTCTCATCTCCCACTGCCTCTCACCTACAGTTTTCACAGGGGCTCTACCCATTCTTTTTTTTTTTTAGATTAATTTTATTTTTTTAAATTTTTTATTAACATATAATGTATTATTTGTTTCAGAGGTACAGGTCTGTGATTCATCAGTCTTACATAATTCACAGGGATCACCATAGTACATACCTTCCCCAGTGTCAATCACCCAGCCACCCCATCCCTCCCACCCCCCCTCCACTCCAGCAACCCTCAGTTTGTTTCCTGAGATTAAGAGTCTGTTATGGTTTGTCTCCCTCTCTGGTTTCATCTTGTTTCATTTTCCCTTCCCTTCCCCTATGATCATCTGTCTTGTTTCTCAAATTCCTCATATCAGTGAGATCATATGGTATTTGTCTTTCTCTGATTGACTTATTTCACTTAGCCTAATACCCTCTAGTTCCATCCACATAGTTGCAGATGGCAAGATTTCATTTTTGATGGCTGCATAATATTCCATTGTATATATATATATACCACTTCTTCTTTATCCATTCATCTGTTGATGGACATCTGGGCTCTTTCCATAGTTTGACTATTGTGGACATTGCTGCTATAAACATTGTGGTGCATGTGCCCCTTTGGATCACTACATTCATATCTTTGGGGTAAACACCCAGTAGTGCAATTACTGTGTCGCAGGGTAGCTCTATTTTCAACTTTGTGAGGAACCTCCATACTGTTTTCCAGAGTGGCTGCACCAGCTTGCATTCCCACCAACAGTGTTCCCCTTTCTCTGCATCCTCGCCAAAATCTGTCATTTCCTGACTTGTTAATTTTAGCAATTCTGACTGGTGTGAGGTGGTATCTCATTGAGGTTTTGATTTGTATTTCCCTAATGCTGAGCGATGTTGAGCACTTCTTCATGTGTCTGTTGGCCATTTAGATGTCTTCTTTGCAGAAATGTCTGTTCATGTCTTCTGCCCATTTCTTGATTGGGTCATTTGTTCTTTGGGTGTTGAGTTTAAGAAGTTCTTTATAGATT
>NC_138370.1:153901848-153935633 GCF_054177405.1 Leptonychotes weddellii | reverse complement strand
GAGGTCGAAGAGGTTGCTGCCTGTGTTCTCCTCAAGGATTTTGATGTATTCCTGTCTTACATTGAGGTTTTTCATCCATTTTGATTCTATTTTTGTGTGTGGTGTAAGGAAATGGTCCAGTTTCATTCTTCTGCATGTGGCTGTCCAATTTTCCTAACACCATTTGTTGAAGAGACTGTCTTTTTTCCATTGGACATTCTTTCCTGCTTTGTCAAAGATTAGTTGACCATAGAGTTGAGGGTCCATTTCTGGCTTCTCTATTCTGTTCCATTGATCTATGTGCCTGTTTTTGTGCCACTACCACACTGTCTTGATGATTATAAGCTTTGTAATAGAGCTTGAAATCCTGAATTGTGATGTCACCAGCTTTGCTTTTCTTTTTCAACATTCCTCTGGCTATTCGGGGTTTTTTCTGGTTCCATACAAATTTTAGGATTATTAGTTCCATTTCTTTGAAAAAAGTTGATTTTGTATTTGTATTTTGATAAGGATTGAATTAAATGTGTAGTTGTTCTAGGTAGCATAGACATTTTCATATTTCTGAACAATTTTTATAGTCTATTTATTTAGTTAACTTTTGCTTTGGTAGGTATATTTTGACACAGAACTTAACTTGATGCATTTTTCACAGTTTTTATATTTTAGCCTGATTCTCTTAGGATAAAATTCCAGTAGTAGGTGTGTCAGGGATATTGATTATAATTTTAAAGATGCTTTTTTAATGTACACTTGAGATCCAATCTTATAAATTTCTTGATCCTTACTTGGCATCAGTCATTGTCTAAGGAGCCCATTGTCTAAGGAGCCTGAAAGAATTTTAAGAATCCCAATCTGGTTACTAGGGTTACTCATTGTTATTGAAAAGAAAATAGTTTAATGAATAAGTGGATAGGAAACCATGACTTTTTTCTCTCAAAATCAAGGTTTCTAAACTCCAGAATATTATTCTTGCAGAGCAGTTCCATTCCTGGATTATCTCTTCCTAGCTAAACACTTAACAGACAGTATAGCAGTGTGAAAGATTAGAGAGTTAAGAGATTATGTGAGACTGGCTCCATATTTTTTGAGACCAAATATCAGTTTTTCCTGTCTCAGATTCTGTTTCTTATAATAAAGATCCTTTTATTTTTCTCATTCCCTGCATTATGGTACCTATATTATCCAAATGTCCCTGAAAGAATGATTATTTTCTTATTCTCCCTTTTTTTACCCCTGAGAAATGCTCTGCTATTTTTTTGAGGATAATCCATTCGCATGGCCATTGGCAATCAGTGTAAAAGTAGTAAAATTCTACCAAATGTCAGCACTCAATTAACAATGAAGTTTCAGCAAACTCTATTTGCACCCACATTCTACTTTATATTGAGGCCTCAAATTGTGATTTATTCCTTAACACCACATATACAATTGAAAACCAGTAAAAGGCAAGGACAGAAGACAGAAACGATCAGTTTGAATGTAAAAATAAATACTTTTACCTATAGGAAGCCATTCCATTTCTTGCTTGAGGGAATTGAATACACTGTAGCATAATGTAATCTTTAAAAGCATCATGGCACAGAGACAACTGTGAATACAGTGCACAAATTCTGACATTGACAACTTGTCTAAGAGTCGATGGAATATAAATGGGAGTGACAAACTTTCCAATTCCATTGACGTTTAGGTACTTAAAAAATGAAACTGCTCAAGTCATTTTAATGTTAGTACTTATACAAGACTTGTAAAGCCTGTTAAAAAAAAAAAAAAAGGAAGTCTGAAAACACAATATTATATTGTATTGTATTGTTATATAGAGTTACCAAGATAGAGTCTAATATAAATCCAGCCTTATGAAAATCACTATTCTAAGAGAGAACAGAAATGTTGATTTAGTAAGAAAAATAACAACTACATCTCTTCTTGCATGAAGAAAAAAAGCAGATACCAGTCAAAAACTTTTTCGTATTTCTGCAACAGCACCCATGAATTTATCTGTAAAAATTGCTATCTTTTTTTCCTCTTATTCTTTTCCCTGTTCCTTCTGAAAGGCTATGCCCTCTCCCTTTGCCTGATCTTGTCTGCTTTGTATAGCACCTTGCCTCATTATCCATTATCGAACTAATTATCATATCATGCTCCTCTTCCTTATTATATAATGGCTCCTTTTCATGAAAAATAAAACTTTTTTATTATTCTTTCCAATGCCACCTTTTCAAAAATATTTTTATCACTTTGAGTTTTTTCTTTTTTTCTAAATTTTGCTCATTCTGTTATATCTTCCATACTTTTTCCCACACTTCATTTCTAACATCACAGGAAGTGTTGAGGTTTTTTTTACTTGCAAAATATGATTTTCGAATATGGCATAGCTAAAGGCTATGAGTATTCATGAGACTATGAAGTGTCTAAAAATGAAAAAAAATATTTAAAATTATTAATAGTTCTCTATCATATCATAATAAGATATAATATATAATTTTTCAAGTCCCCCCATAGGAAAAAAAAATGTGTGTTTATATATAGCAATAAAATTAATAGTACCTGCCACAAAAAAAGATGTATTTCTAGTGAGAGGAAATTTTAAGTTTGGATAAATAGAAAAGATATGTTTCTGGAAGAGAAAACAAAAGTTCACTGTAATTAAATTTATAGCTCTAATACATACAAAATCAGTATTCTAACAGATCTGTTCTTGAACTTGTCAAAAACTTAAAAAAATATATTTTTAAGAAGAAAGAAACAGAGTATAAAAAGAAGTTCACGAATGTAATTAGAGGAAAAGAGCCCTACCTCATATTATAAATTTTAAATAATATTTTAGAGTTAAAAGAATAAAGCAATGAGATAATTAAAAAAAAAGATAAATTGTTCAATAGACTGGAATTGCAAAACCAGAAATATATTTTATTTAAGAAAAAATAAGGCTTATATTAAATAAAAATTATATATCCTTAAAAAAGTGATGGATTAATTAATTCCTGAAGATTCAATTGCCTTTTTGGGGGTAGGGGCTAATATTTAAACATGTGTACATGTACACAGCAAAGTTTTCAATAACTTCCCCTAGAAATCTATTTTGATGCCTATAAGGGACTTCAGAATCAACATGTCAGAATTCATCATCTCTCTCCATAAAGTAGCTTTTTCTCTGATATTCCCTATCAGAGGTATTATCACTATAATCATTCAAGTTACCCAACCCAGAAATCTTTTTATGATTGACCAGTAGTTTTTCTGTGTAGATGTAGTTTACTTTTAAAATTTTTCTTTGGATATCTACCAGTGAAAATTCTGCACATATAATACAATTCAAAGGTTGAGATGATAAGTTTTGTTGACTGACAGCAGAAGTAATCTTTTCTGATTATATTTATAGATGCTTATGACTCTCCCTATCAGCTGTACACTACTTAGTAGATTTAAAACTGTCCACAGCAATTCATAAAGATTCTAAGATGTTTTCCATGGCCATTCCACCAGATAATATTAGAGTTAATGGTATCATACTACTTCATTCCCTAATGAAGGATTTTCTTTAATCTGCTTACATTCAATGTATTTTATAAAGCATTGCTTCAAAAACTTTAGTCCATACAAAAATAGACATTAACATCATTTGTGAAGTTTTTGTATATGTACACCTTATTTCTTTCAACAGATTGGAACATAAGATATTTCAGTATTACGACAATATCTCACATAGGTCACAGACCCGGATTTGTAGAAATTCTTTGTTTTGAAAGAAAAAAAAATATTAAAACTATTGAATGCCTAATTATACATTAGACTTACATATGTCATGTTATTTAAATTTCTCAACAATTCTACAAAGTAAAAGTTATTTTTTCATATTTATTTATTTGTAAAGATTTTATTTATTTATTTGACAGAGAGCTCACAAGTGGGTGCGGGGGGCAGGCAGAGGGAGAGGGAGAAGCAGGCTCCCTGCTGAGCAAGGAGCCCAGTGCAATGCTGGACTCTATCCCAGGACCCTGGGATCATGAGCTGAGTCGAAGGCAGACACTTAACCGACTGAGCCACCCAGGCACCCACATATTCATATTTTAAAAAGTAATTTATTCAGTGTAATTTGGCTGGAATTTGAATTAGACTTTTTTTTTTTTTAAGATTTTATTTATTTATTTGAAAGACTGAGACAGAGAGAGAGAACACAAGCAGGGCAGAGGAAGAGAGAGAAGCAGACTCCCAGCTGAGCAGGGAACATGACGTGGGATTAGATCCTAGTACCCCAGGATCATGACCTGAGCCGAAGGCAGACAGACACTTAAGCAACTGAGCCACCCAGGTGCCCCCTGAATTAGACTTTAAATTTAAAGGTTGTTTTGTTTTATTATAACTCTGTTTCCATTTTATAAAATTGTAAAGGAAAATAAAAGAGATCACTTTGTTGTGCCATTCATAATGATCCTAAAAATGTAACTAAGATTAAATGTCTGTCATTCTTCAAGCATGCATGTTAAAATATAAATAAGTTACCGCCCAAACTTTAAGAAATAATAATAAGTACTTCATGTAAAGAACATAAGTTAGATGGTAGTAACTGTGGCGTATGTTGATTTTTCAAATTGACAGTTGAGTGTTCGAAATAAAACCATGCTAGAAGTTTTAGCAGTCAATATTCTAGGTGATTAGTTTATATAAATATATTTAAACAGTACTGTGAATTAATTATTAATTCAATTAAACAGCATTGTGGAGTTACCATTTTGGTATAGCAGAATTTGGTAAGTTTGAACTTGATCAGAGACGTACCTTAAGAAAGTGAAAGTACCGGGACGCCTGGGTGGCTCAGTCGGTTAAGCGTCTGCCTTCAGCTCAGGTCATGATCCCAGGGTCCTGGGATCGAGTCCCGCATCGGGCTCCCTGCTCTGCGGGGAGTCTGCTTCTCCCTCTGCCTCTGCCTCTCTCTATCTCTCATGAATAAATAAATAAAATCTTTAAAAAAAAAAAAAAAAAAAAAGAAAGTGAAAGTACCATGAAGATTGTTATTGGATAGTAACTATTTGGCTACAGTACTATGGCTAAAATTTTGGGAAGAGAGATAGTTAATATCTCACAAAACATTAATATTATTTTTTCCAGACAAAATTAACTGGGAAGAGAAGAAATGTAGAATTAAATAAATAATAAAGAGCAAAGTTGGGAGTAGAGAAGGAAACTTAGTAAGCACTTCTTTTGTCTTAGGCAGTACTTGCATTTTTATATCCTTTCATTTCATACAGTGAACAATGTTAGATTGAGATTTACAGACATAAAATATAAAGAGAATCCAAATCATAAACTTCATTGGGTATGAATAACTTTTCTGTGTATCTTCCCATCTTCTTGCTGTAAATACAACCAGGGTCTTAGGTAGTTATCCCTGCAGCTTTTGCAAATGGAGGCCATTCTCTTTTCCACACTTCATATATCTCTAGCATGTGCAAATGAGTAGTGATCTTTTTGGTTCCTTATTGCCCTCTCCATCAAATGTCTTCTTTCCTCTCTTAAAATCTCTAGCATTTTTGAAGTATATGTAGTCAGGTTTCATACTCTTTTACCTTCCTCTTAATGTCATCTAAAGATCCAATTGTGCTCCTTCATCTTTGATCATTTAAAAAATTGGGTCACTGTCATCTTCACTCTTCCTATTATCATTCTTGTCAAAGTCAAGATATACTGGATGATCCCTCTAACACTCTGTCTTCTTATATTCTTGACCATGCCACATTTGGAGATGATTCCTTCTTCTCCACTCTATCCACTTACATAGAGTTATAGTCGATATTTTGGAAATACGAATCAAAACTACAATGGGATATCACCTCACACAGTAGATTTGTATTTCCTTGATGAGTGATGTTGAGCATCTTTTCATGTGTCTGTCAGCCATTTGTATAGTTTCTTTGGAGAAAAGTCTGCTCATGTCTTCTGCCCACTATTTAACTGGATTGTTTTTTTAGTTGTTGAGTTTTATAAGTTCTTTATATGTTTTGGATACTAACCCTTTATCAGATAGGTCATTTGCAGATGTCTTCTCCCATTCCATAGGTTGTCTTTTAGTTTTGTTGATTGTTTCCTTTGCTATGCAGAAGCTTTTTATTTTGATGTTACCCCAATAGTTTCTTTTTGCTTTTGTTTCCTTGCCTCAGGAGACATATCTAGTAAGAAGTTGCTATGGACAATGTCAAAGATGTTACTGTCTGTGTCCCCCTCTAGGATTTTAATGGTTTCCTATCTCACACTTAGGTCTTTCATCCATTTTGAACTTATTTTTGTGCATGATGTGAGAAAGTGGTCCTGTTTCATTCTTTTGCACGTTGCCATCCAGTTTTCCCAGCACCATTTATTGAAGAGATTGTCTTTTTTCCATTGGATATTCTAGCCTGCTTTGTCGAAAATTAGTTGACCATATAGTTATGGGTTTATTTCTGGGGTTTTCTATTCTGTTCCATTGATCTATGTGTCTGTTTTTGTGCCAGTACCATACTGTCTTGATCACTACAGCTTTGTAATATAACACATATTGTAATATAACTTGATATACTATAATTGGAATTGTGGTATCTCCAGCTTTGCTTTTCTTTTTCAAGATTGATTAGGTTATTTGGCGTCTTTGTGGTTTCATACAAATTTTAGGATTGTTTGTTTTAGCTCTAAAAAATGCTGGTGGTATTTTGATAGGGATTGCATTGAATGTGTGGATTGCTTTGGGTAGTATAGACATTTTAACAATATTTCTTCTTCCAATTCATGAGCATGGAATGTCTTTCCATTTCTTTGTGTCATCTTCAGTTTCTTTCACCAATGTTTTGTAGTTTTCAGAGTATAGTTCTAGTAACTTTTAAAATAGACTGTATCAAATTTTCTACATATAAAATCATGTTGTCTTTAAATAATGACATATTTACTTCTTTCTCTCCAGTTTTGTAAAACTTTATTTCATCATCTTGCCTTATTTTACTGGCTTAGACATCTAGGACGATGTTAAATAGAAGTAGGGAGAATGAACAGATTTGTTTGTTTCTAATATAAGTTAAGCATTTATTCTTTCAAAATGAACTATGATAACAACTGCAGATTTTTTCATAGAAGCACTGTTATTATGTCTAGGATGTTTTCTTTGATTTGACTCTCTTTCTCTCCCCACCCATGTTCATTTGTTTTGTTTCATAAATTCCATTATATGAATGAAATCATATGGTATTTGTCTTTCTCTGACTGACTTATTTTGCTTAGCAGAACACTCTTTAGCTCCAACCATGTTGTTGCAAATGTCAAAATTTCATTCTTTTTGATGACTGAGTAATATTTTTACTCAGCTGGGAATTTTTATTTTTAAATCAGTAATGGATATTGAATTTTATCAAATGCTTTTTCTCTATCTACTGGGATTATCTCACATTTTTTTCCTGTTTATTTTGTTAATATAATAAATTATACTGAGGTATTTTCAAATGTTAAAACAGCTGGGAAAGTATTTGGTCTCTGTTTCTTCAGTGTTTTTTTTTTCTCTCTTTCTTCTCTCCGTTGAGGACTCTAATTATACAGGTTAGCCTCTTGAAGTTGTCCCATGGTTCACTAATGCTCTGTATTTTTTACAGGTGTCTTTTGTTTGTGATTTTCTCCCTGGCGATTTTGTTTTGGATGGTAACTTCATGTTCTGACATATTTAATCGGTTAATCCTATCTAGTGGATGTTTTTTATTCTCTTTCTTTAATCTCAGACATTATGATTTTTATCTCTAGGAGACTAATTTGAATATTTTTTTGTCTTTAAGAAATATAGTTATAAGTGTTTTTGTTTGTTTCTATGTCCTGTGTGCTAATTCTAACATCTATATCCGTTCTCAGTTGATTTTGATTGATTTATCTCTTCATTATGTATGCTATTATCTTGCTTCTTTGCTGGTTTGATAATTTGTTATTGGATGCTAGACACTGTAAGTTTTATTTTGTTGAGTGATGAATACTTTTATATTCTTATAAATAGTTCTGAACTTTGTTTTAGAATATAGTTAAGTTACTTAGAAACAGTTTGATCCTTTCAGGTCTTGATTTTAAAATTTGTTATGTAGGACCAAAGAATTTTTTAGTCTAGTCTTGACCCACTACTGATGCAGGACCTTCATTAATTTTCTACACACTGCTTTAATAATCATGAGGTTTTCCAGTCTGGCTGGTAGGAATAGCTACAATTACCACTTCTATGTGAGTACTGAACACAGGTACCTCTATTCCTTTTGATGATTCTTTTCTGTCTTGAGTGGTTTGTTCACATGTACATATTCATCATTATTCACCTGAATACTTGAGAGAAACTCATAAAGGTCTCCAGAGGTTACCCTTTGTGTATCTCTTTCCTTTGCAGTACTCTGTCCTGCAAACTTCTGATCTTCCCAGACTCTTGGGTTCATATTCTCTGTGCTCTACCAGGATTTCCCCTTCCTAAGTCATGCCCTAGAAGCTTTCTCAAAGAAGAAAGTTGTAGCAATCTCAAGGCTCACTTGATTTGTTTTTCATCTCACAAGGATCACAGTCTTTTGTGTCTGATATATTCTAGCTCACTATCTTGAAAACCTTTGTCTTCTGTTGTTTGCTTGGTTTTTGGTTGTTTCAGGCAGAAGAGTCAATCCAATCCTTGCCATTGCGTCTTGGCCATAAGGGAAGGTCTCCAGGTTGTTCTGTTTCATCTTTCTACCACCGAATACACTGTACTTTCTTAATCTATACCTACACACTTGGTTTCTTAACATGCAGTGGAAGAAAATATATATGAATAGAAAATATATGAAATCAACCCTTTCATTTAATCTGATTCTTTTTAACCCACCTCCTGCAACTATCTTCTTTCTCTTTTATATTATCAATTTTGTCTTGTACTGAAAAGGTGAGTAAACATTTTTTTTCTATAAAGGGCCAGATATTAAATATTTTGGTCTTTGCAGTCCTTGTGGTCTCTGTTGTTGACTATTCAATTTTGCCATTGCAGCAGAAAAGCACCAATATATAATACATAAATTAATGGACATGACTATACTCTAATATATTTTATTTTATTTTTTTTTAAAGATTTTATTTATTTATTTGAGACAGAGAGAATGAGAGACAGAGAGCATGACAGGGAGGAGGGTCAGAGGGAGAAGCAGACTCCCCGCTGAGCAGGGAGCCTGACGCGGGACTCGATCCCGGGACTCCAGGATCATGACCTGAGCCGAAGGCAGTCGCTTAACCAACTGAGCCACCCAGGCGCCCTCTAATATATTTTATTTATAAAATACCTGTGGTGGTCTTGGTGTGGTCCATGAGCCACAGTTTTCCAAACCTGCTCTGCTGGATCATCACGTTACCATAATCATCTTCATTTTAAACACAGTGGCAGCATCCATCCATTCTCCTTGTTTTCTTCTCATCTTCTAGTTTTCCTATAACACATTCCAAATGATCTTTGATCTTTAAAACTTGTACATAGTAGCTTTGATCAAAATCACCAATGACATACAATTAACTTTATTTTACACTATGTGTATACCACAGCCTTCTTCTTGAACCATTTTATGTTCCTGGTTTCAACCACATTATCCTTTTCTTCCTATCCAGTTGCCTTTTTGTTACCAATTACATTTTGTGACCCTTTCTTTCTCACAGATATATAAATATTGAGACACTCCCAGGATAACATTTTCTTTTACATTGTCTCTGCCTTATCAGATTTTACTGGTTCTGTAACTTTAAAAACTATCCGATAAGTCCTTCTGAATTTAAAGTTCTAATTGTTAGCAGATCATAGAGCTCAGGACTCTTATATTCAATCTCCTATTTGATCCTTTGTATTTAATAGGCATTTAAACATAAATTATACGGTTCCCACATTCTAAGCACTCCAGTGTCTTTCGATCACACTTAAATAAGCACCTAACCTTCTTCCCAAGACCTGAGAACTGTATGATATGGTTTCTAACAATGTCCTCAACCTCATGTGTTACCAGGATCCACTTGTTCACTGTTGTCCAAATAGTTGGCTTCCTTACTAGCTGTTAAATGCCAAGCACACTGTAGCTGTGGAAGTTTATGCTTGCTGGTTCCAGTGCCTGTCACTTCCACCAGGTTCAAGTCCTCACTTCATTCAGGCAGAATGGGACCCTTCTTGAGAAAGATTAAATAATGTTTACATTTTCCATAAACTTACCATACTCCTATGACACTTATCTGGGAATTTCTTTTTTTACCAATTCACCTCAAAACTCGGCTAACTTTATATAACATACCTCATTTTTTTCTTGGCCCTCTTCTTCCAAGAGGCCATAGTTTCCTCCACAGTCTCTATGCTGTTACAGTGCTCTATTTTCTTCATAAAGTATACTGGAAATATTTAACCTATGCATTTGATTTTGTGCTCGTTTATCATATCCACCACTGATGCCCCTCCCCTAGAATCTAAAGGCAAGAATTTAGTCTATCTTGTTCACTCTGTATCACAAGAATCTGCAAATTGCTTGTCTGATATATTAGACATCCAGTAAAGATTTGTAGAATAATTGCCAAATGCCAATCAGATTTTAATTGTTAATATAAGCATTGTAGTGACGCATTGAAAATAAAATTGTACATAATACCCTAATAGGGAAAATTCCAGTCAAATGTAACCAAATATATAAAGGAGCCTCTAAAATGAAGGTATAATTTTGTGAAAAGATATGAGAAAATAAGACAATAGATGGTTTCTAACTATGTGTTTGAAAGAAAATCTATGGAAAATGAGACATGAACAGAGATGGTGTCATTTTAAAAAGATTTTCATAAGTCAGCTAAGAAGCACTTAATGTGCAATATATGAATGAAGAGGCAGAGTTTTAAAAAGATTAAAGATAATGAGGCAAAGAAAAACCAAAAGGACACATTATGGCAAGAGAAAAATAGATTGGTAGGGAAACAGATACCAAAGTTGTTGTATAGGAAAGCACACTTAAAAAAATACCAAACATGAATCACTATAAAGTAGTTTACACACATTCTTACAATGTTGATGAATGTTAATGTTTGTACTCCTATGACAGTGTCTATGGGATTTTAAATGGTTATATTTGCTCTTCTCCTGAAATATGGTTCATATTGCGGAAATTATTATTAATCTAAATGTTCTTCTTACTCTATGTCAATGAATAAAGAAGAAATACATCTGTCACACAATCTTCAAACAATATTCCAAAACAAATGATAGATAGGTACCTCTCCAGTAGGACTCTGTCAATAATTCATTTTCCACACACCTCTGGGTGCTGCAGTAGCTTTTAATAGACTCTCTAGTGCATACTCTGTAGTGTGTTTTGCACTAAAACACTCACACAAAGGAATAATGCTGAGGGCGAAAATAGGACAACTGAGTTCTTGGTGAATGATTCGAAGAATGATTGAATCATTTTTCTTTCTAGGATGGAAACGAGTTTTGTTTGTACTGTTCCACATTTTTATTATAAATAAGGCTTGTATTTTCTGTGGAAGAGTTTGCCTTATTCTGACAAATACCCATTAAAGTATAGGGGGAAATAGAGAAGAAGATGTAGTAATATTATAGAGGAAAAATGCAATGAAAATGACTGAGAGTCATTTTCTGGTCCCTGAGAGTGTCTTTCAAACCATTTGGTCCTAGGGGCGCCTGGGTGGCTCAGTCGGTTAAGCGACTGCCTTCGGCTCAGGTCATGATCCTGGAGTCCCAGGATCGAGTCCCGCATCGGGCTCCCTGCTTGGCAGGGAGTCTGCTTCTCCCTCTGACCCTCCCCCCTCTCATGTGCTCTCTCTCTCTGTCTCTCTCTCTCAAATAAATAAATAAAATCTTTAAAAAAAAAAAAAAAAAAAACCATTTGGTCCTGCTGAAAACCCATAATCTTCATAAATTTTTCCTTGTGTAAAGTACTATTTAACTTCTTTTACCATGCTTAACAGATTTGTTGAATTACTTCTCCTCACTTCTTGGTCCTTAGATATGAGAATTATATGGTGGTAGTGGATTTTATACAAGTGCTTTTGTTGTTTTCTAAGTCAGGTCAAGATAATTTTTGTTTCTGCTCTCTATTCTGGTGCTCCTGCTTTTTCTCCTTTGTCCTTTTCTTGTGTTCTGCATTGTCCTTCTCTCATATACTGGTATTTGACTCTTTATAATCTCATGTTCTGAATGACTGCCAAATACCATAAAGCATCATTAACTATTAAAATTTTACAAGTTTATCCCAATTCTGGGATGGGGGAATATGACAATGTGATGTTACAAGAGGGAAGAAAGTAAATATAGAAAAGAGAGGTAAATAATACATGGCAGGATTGCATGATGAAATTTTATATGAAGCAGTGGGGAATAGAACATTAAGAGGTATTGACAGGAATAAAAGAGACAAATAAAATAATGAAAAACTTAAGAAGGAGGGCACAGAACAGGAAGAATAAGACATATTATGTGAAGTAATTCGAGTTTTGAAATGGATTGGGAATTTAAAAAATTCCCAAGTAAGTGGTGTAAGGTTTTTAAAAGTTTATGAGAAATCGAGAATTTATTTTCCCTTTCACAAGAAGGATGCAAATGCTGTCCTTTGGTTTATTTGAGGGAAAAAAAGCAAAGGCAAGAAGAAAACAATGACAAGAAAATTGTTGTCAGTTTTCTGGAGAAAGTTGAATATATTAGGTTCACAAATTTTTAAAGGATTTTTCTGTCAAACCATAAAATGTTATGAGTCTTTTTAGTCAAGTGGGCAAGAATATACTATAAACTCACGTTTCTATTCATTGTTTATTCATTCAGTAAACATATACTATTTATATTAGGCACTGTATAAAGCATGAAGATAAAAAGATGAATATGTCCTTAAGCAAGTAAGTGATGATGGTACATCAGATCTGGGAGGAAGCAGTGTCGGTGCTGAAAAGAGGGATGAGTATAAATATGCATTGAAGATAGAGCAGATATGCTTTCCTGATGCATTGGATATGGGATGTAAATGAATGGAGTCATGGATGCCATCAAGGATTTAGACCTACACAAGAAAAAGTAGTCTTCAAGTGAAGTCAGGAATTTAGTTTTTAACATGTTAAGTTTGAGATATATTTTTGATATTTTGTACATTATGTTGAGTAGGCAGTGGAAAATAAAAGGCTAGATTTGGGAAGAAATAAGTAGTCTAGGGAGAGAAATTTGTGAGAGTTTGACCTATACAGAGTATTTAAATCTATAAAAATAGAAGATTTCAACAAAGAAGTGAAACTATAGAGAAGAGAACCAAGGACTAATCCCTGTGGCATTCCAAAATTGAGAAGAGGATATACACATAAAGTAGGCTATATACGTAAAGAGGAGAGGAAGAACCAGAATAATAGAAGGAAAAAAATACCGTAAGATTGGATTGCCATGGAAGCTTAATGAAGGAAATTTATAAAGCAAGAAGAGGGAGTGATCAAATGACAATGTCAAATGCTGACTAGTTAAATGATGTAAAGACCAATAATTGACAAATTAAAGAGATGTATGTTATGGGTTAGAGAACAGTGAAATAATGGTGACCTAAATATATTGAAGACTAACAGATTGTTGGGTTTGGAGTACCAAAAAGATGAGGTAGACAGGTAGAAAGAGTGATTAGGAAGTAGGATAAATTAATTTAACATTAAAGATAGCTACAGGTATGTGTTATGTAATCTAAAACTTGCTAGTAATAACCAGTTGTTAAATTTTCAGGAATTTTGTAGGCTGGATACAAAATTACTAGTACCTTAAAATCAGCCATGGTTGGATAATTTGCATGGTAAAAATAAAAGCTCTTACAAACCCAACCTTTTTATCCCCCCAGCATTGGTTTACTGACATTTCCTGTATATTGTATATATTTACCACTGTAATGTCTAGGGTATAACTTTTTGAATGAGTGTTGAAGTAAGTTGAAGGTAAGTGAATAGGAGGAAATGAGTTCAAATAATTGAGAAGACAAAGTATTGGAAGTATCCTCTAAGTATTCTGCTTATGTAAATTGAAATAATGAAAAATTGAGACAGATGCAGTACTAGAGAAAGTAGCCATGAGTCACAAGCTAAAAACAACTAGAAATGATAGGGTGTGACTAGTCAGTTGTCAGATAATAACATTGAGGGATAATATGTGATATACTTAGATAATATTTGGTACAAAGCCAGGAGTGGTGGGGATAAGAAAAGGAGAATGGTCTAAAAGTGGCAACAGGAGCAAGGAATCCATGTGTACCATCTCCAGGTTCTGTGGTAGAACTATGGGAGAAAAAAAATGTTACCCTCATTGGGAAGGCTACGTGAGAAGCAGAGTTTGTGGAAGTAAGCCAGATTTTTATTAGAACATAAATGTGAAGGGAAAGTTTAGAGGAAAAGAGCAGGATATTAGAAATTGTTCTGATAATGTCTTGCAAATTTCAAGAGTCTCATGAAAGATTTTGAGGAATTAGAATGGGGGAATTATAGAGACATGTATATAAGAATGAGAGATTTGGCAGTTGATCTGGTGGGTTTTTCTGTGGACCAGTATCAAGAGGAATAAAGGGCTTAATGAGATTAGTTGTATGAATTCAAGACAAGTAACGATGGTGAAGTATTGAATGGCAAGGAGTGGCAGGTTTTTTATTCTTTCTCTTCATCCTTGATGATCAGATTACAAGGTTTTAGAAGGCATATTTTTAGTCCAAGTGTGCTGGTAGACTCTGACTTTTGGGAGAGTTGAGACTTCTGGGGTCCAGTGTGTTATACTGCAAGTCCCCCCTTCATCACTGATGATGAGGGAAGAAGGCCTAAGGGGGAGGTATGACCCTTAGTCCCAGAGCTCAAACTCACATCTTGACTGAGGCTGAGGCTCTTTGAAACTAAATATTCCTGTAATATGGAAATGAGAATTGTTTTTTTAATTTGTGAAAATTTCATTTTACTCTTCCTAAGTATAATAATGTAGCTGTCCAGGGAGACATCACAGATAGCCATTGATCATGGGGTTAGTATGATCCTTCTCCTCCTGTTTAAGGAACCTTTTTTTTTTTTTTTTCAGGAGAGTCAGTGCATTGCCTCCCTTCCCTTCCTCTCCTTTCTTCCCCTCCCCTCCCCTCCCCTCTCTTCTCTTTTTCTTTCTTCCTCTCGTCCCATCTCTCCCATCCCCTCCCCTTCCTTTTTTCTATGCAAAGGTAAAGTAAAGAAGCATATATTGACCTGGAATCAGGATTTCATTGCATGCTTCAATCAAAATTTCCAATGCCCCAATGATACAAAGCCAGTAGGCAATGAGAACCATTGTATAAGGAGCCTAAAATTCTTCTGGAAAGAAAAGGACATGATATCCTAAGTTCTACCTGAGTTTCAAGTCAAGGAGACAGGATGGCGTGGTTGAATGTTGCTCTATGCTAAATATCATGGCAGGAAGAGAAAATAAAATTACTCTAAGAGGAGGAGAGTGGTGTATTGATGACATGGCTTCAGGTAAGTAAGGCATGAAGGTTCTTAGTAAAGGCTAATACCATCAGAGTTTACTGCTAATCTGTGGAATGTCCTTAGGACCCAGACATCATTTTACAGTTTGATATGGTAGGGTCTACTAGTCTAATAACTTTGGAGCCTGAACATGTCACACTACTCAGGAGTGGCAGTACATAGAACTGGATTTGGCATGGTTGCTGAGCACCCCTAAAACTGTTCAAGAGCATAGTCCATAGAAGAGGATTCCTTCTTGCTGGGAAATATTTCTCCTCTAGATGACAGACTTTCTCTGCTCCCATACATTTTGCTATAAATGTGAGTCTGGGTTTCTTGGATAATTCAAGAATGATTTTTAGGACAGGACAATAGTAACAAGGTATTTTTTGGACCCCTGTGACCAATTAAAAACAAGTGATTAAAAGAGATGTAACTAAGTTCTATGCTGATTTCATGGGGCAGTTCAAATTTAAGTAAAGTTCTTAAAAATTCATCAATTTTTAATTTTAAAATCTCTCCCAAGTTGCTGGTTTGTTTTATCTTTCTATTTGGAGAGTGTCCATTGCTTATTCAACTTTGGGTCCTTATTATATAACACAATGGCAAACACTTGCAAGGCCATTAATTAACATTTGTTGAATGGGTTCAAAGGTAATAGCTGTCTTGATTCTCACACTCAGGCTCTGGTCAAAATATGGCACTATTACTGAGAACTGGCTCTACGGTATTTACAGAAGCAACTACATGCTGAGTCAGAATTAGCCTTCCCAAGCAATTAATTCATAATTGAATTCACAAATTAATAAATAAGTAGATTTCTGAGTGTATAAAAACAGAAACATTTTAATTTTGTTATAACCTGTAACTTGGTACTCTAAGTTGAAAGCAGTTAAAAGGTAGGAAGATTTATGCCCAGCAGGTTAGCCAAGATTTAGTTTTTTAGAAATTACATGAATGTATTGCTTCTGAAGTTCTCCTAGTATCATTTTAATTGTTTTTTTTTAATTTTAATTGTTAAATGGATCATTTAAGCTTTTGATAAAATAATAGGATTTATGACTATCCAAAGTGAATGAAATATCTCTTAAAACTCAACAAAACGAAAACAAACAACCTAGTTAAGTAATAAGCAAAAAACAACCTCACCAAAGAAGATATACAGATGACAAATAAGCATATGAAAATATGCTCCACATCATAGGTCATTAGGGAACTGCACATAAAAAAAAAAAAATGAGATACCTATTTACCTGTTAGAGTAGCTAAAATCCCAAACATTGGCAACACTAAATGCTAGCAAGAATGTGGAGCAATAGGAACTCTTATTCATTGATGGTGTCAACACAAAAACCTGCGCACAAATGTTTATTGCAGCTTTATATGTAAGTGCCAAAAGTTGGAAGCAAAAGATGTCCTTAAAAGGGTGAATGCTTAAACTGTGGTGTGTACATATGGTGGAGTGCTATTCAGAAGAGAGAGAGAGAGAGAGAGAGAAAGAAAGAAAGAAAGAAAGAAAGAAAGAAAGAAAGAAAGAAAGAAAGAAAGAAAGAAGAAAGAAAGAAGGAAGGAAGGAAGGAAAAAGAAAGAAAGAAAGGAGAAGGAAGGGAGAAAGAAAGAGTGAAAGAAATGATCAAGCTATGAGAAGGAAACTTAAATTCATGTTGCTAATTGAAAGAAGCCAATCTGAAAAGATAACATACTGTATGATTACAACTGTACAATATTTTAAAAAAGGAAAAACTGTAAAGACAGTAAAAAAAAGACCTGTGGTTTCTAGGGGCTCAGAGTCTGGGGGGGGGAGGATAGGTGGAGCACAGGGGATTTTTAGGGTGGTAAAACTATTCTGTATGACACTGTAATGGTAGATACATAGCATTGTACATTTGTAAAAACCTATTGAATGCATAACACAAAAAGTGAACCCTAAAGTTAAGTACAGACTTTAGTTAATAATGTACCAATATTGCCTCTTTAATTGTAAAAATTGTGCTACACTAATGTAAGATGTTAACAGTAGGGGTAACTGTGTGTGTGGGAACTCTCAGACAATTAAAAAAAATGAAATGAATTCACTTTTTGCCCTTTAGAAATTAGTGTTTTAATTATTGCAGGGAGGGGCGCCTGGGTGGCTCAGTTGGTTAAGCAACTGCCTTCAGCTAGTTGGTTAAGCGGCTGCCTTCGGCTCAGGTCATGATCCTGGAATCCCGGGATCGAGTCCCGCATCGGGCTCCCTGCTCGGCGGGGAGTCTGCTTCTCCCTCTGACCCTCCCCCATCTCATGCTCTCTCTCTCTCTCATTCTCTCTCTCAAATAAATAAATAAAATCTTTAAAAAAAATTTAAAAGAAAAATCTCCAAATATAAAATAAGTAACAAGAACACAAGACTATTTCTATGGATTTGAATTTATCCAACCAGTGCCAGGTGACATCTACATTATGAACATGGGTCATATTACAGGTCATATTCAACAAATAAAAACAGACATATTGGGCACTTGGGTGGCTCATTTTTAACGACTGCCTTCGGCTCATGTCATGATCCTGCAGTCCCAGGATCGAGTCCCACATTGGGCTCCCTGCTCAGCAGGGGGTCCGCTTCTCCCTCTGACGCTCTTCCCTCTCCTGCTCTCTGTCTCTCATTCTCTCTGTCTCAAATAAATAAATAAAATCTTTAAAAAAAAATTATTGCAGGGAGTAGAGAATTAAAATTATTAACACACACACACGTCTATATTGGTTTCATTGAGCTGGTGTATAAGTTCTAAAACTGATGAATTGAGAAATATTAAAAAAAAGAGAGAGAATGAGGGCACCTGGGTGGCTCAGTTGGTTAAGCGACTGCCTTCGGCTCAGGTCATGATCCTGGAGTCCCGGGATCGAGTCCCGCATCAGGGTCCCTGCTCGGCAGGGAGTCTGCTTCTCCCTCTGACCCTCCCCCCTCTCATGTGCTCTCTGTCTCTCTCATTCTCTCTGTTTCAAATAAATAAATAAAATCTTTAAAAAAAAAAGAGAGAGAGAATGAACAAGTTCTGGGTAACAGTCAAGATTCCACTGGCATGCAAGAACTGTGGAAAGCATATTTTTCTATCCAGTGGTTTGCTGTATCTCATAGAACACAAAAATGGGTCTCTCATTTAGTCTGTTTTACAGCTGTTAAGTATGCTTTTCTGGGCCTACATGGTAGAACTGAACTGATTACTTCTTTACCAAAAGCAGAAGCCATATCTACCTGAATAGTTTCATAATTATCCATCCAGGCTTAAATTACCTGGATAATATTCATATATTAGTTTAGGCTTGTTTTGCACATTTAGGATTATATGGATGCATGGGTGAATGTGTGTGTGCTAAGGACCAAGGTGCTATGCCCACATCCAGGAGACCCTCTAGGAATAATCCTGATAATGGAACTGAATAGAATTTAAAAATACAGTCCTATAAATGGAGGAAATTGAGGAAAGAGGAAGACACAGATAATCTGTAATATATATAATATAGAATATGTATAATAGGTACTATAATATGTAAGATACAATGGTCTATATATTATAGATGTAAATACCAAATACTATGAATTATGTGTTGTAATATATTCTGTTTTATTTTATATTACATAATATATAAATCTGTATGTATAATATGGCATATATCATATGCTTCATGTTCATAATCTCTTTCTGCCATCTCAGGGATATTTGCTAGGGCAAATCTAGATTTGGAATAATTGCTATTGGCCTCAACCATCCTCCAGTCAAAGCTATGAACAGTTAATGTACAAATATCATATATAGTTCACAGTTATTAGGCTTTCTTTTTTATATTCTACAATTTGATATTTTATTGAGGGATTCTGCCTTCCTTTCTTAATAGTTACAGATTTTACGATTCATTTAGTTTCAAGGACTCCATTCCCTGTGACCAGAGAAGGATATCTTGTAGAGATCCCAACAATTCTGAGTCATTGATTTGAATATTACTAAATTTCTTGGACCTTTTTGCATGAACTGTAAATCAGCTCGTCACCATATTTCACTTTTGCAGTTAGCTACCTCAAATGGTTTTGAGATACGTGAGGCCTATATTACAATTTCATGAAGCCATAAGTAAATTTTTTTTAAAGATTTTATTTATTTATTTGACAGAGAGAGAGAACACAAGCAGGGGGAGTGGGAGAGGGAGAAGCAGGCTTCCCGCTGAGCAGGGAGCTCAATGCGGGGCTCGACCCCAAGACCCTGGGATCATGACCTGAGCCGAAGGCAGACGCTTAACGACTGAGCCACCCAGGCGCCCCAGCCATAAGTAAATTTTAATGCAACATTTTATTGACCCTAATTGTCAGAATATAAAAATGTCTAACTATTATTGTTTTGTGGTAAGTGATAAAAATTCCTTTCAATTTCTACTCTTATTGTGAGCTTAAATAAGAACCCCTTCTTAATAGACTAAACCCTGAACACTTTGAGTATGATGATCACTCAGCATTATATGCTGCTCTCTCTGGATCCCGTGCTGTTTTATACATTGTAGCACTCCATGAAAATTTTGTTATTTTGTTAGGACTTTGGTAAAATTAAAGTATACATTTTACTTTAAAAATATATTGACATTCACGTTTGAATTTTAAATGGGGAAAACTGTAGATGTAGTTATATAAATTCATAAATGCAATTATATATGCAAAGGGAACAATCTATTTACCTAGTCAGAACCCTGTTGTAAAAAAATCAATGTTTAACAAATATTTTTACTACCTAAAGCCTAACTACTAGAGAAATGCTATTAATCATATTAACACTATTTATGGTAAAACATTACTCTCTTGTTTGATGAAAGTGTAGAGTTTTTGACAGTCTCCAGAGTGTCATCTGATTATGATCATCATCATTCAAATCCCACAGATATTGACATCCATGTTTCAAGAACATACAGCTCCTACTTACTGACACATTCTTTGTAACTTTAACAGAAACATATGAGAGAAGACAGTATCTTAGGTGTCTATGACAAAGAGGCAATCATTTTAAAGACAGATCAGCAACATTTCTTCCAAAACAATGCATTCTTGTCTAAGGTAAGAAAAAAAGTCATTTGGGCTTCTCCTACTTTATAAATTGTTCCCCTGTGAAAAATAATAGCAAAAATGTTCCCTTAGTTCACTGGAGCTGAAATTTTAGAGAAATTCAAAGGAGCACATGAATTCCTTTCTAAATATTATCCATAGAAATAACAATGTTAATTTAAGGGGAAAATTTGAGATTTTTAGAAGCTAGTTTATATTCAGCTCAATCTACAATGTTGCTTTTGTTGACAAGCCAAAATAGAACGTGTATTTTTTTTCTAAAATAGTCCAATATGGAGAAAGGATTTTTTTTCAGTTTTACTGAGATATAATTGACAAAATTATAGGATTTTTAAAGTATACATAGTGATGATTTGGTATGTGTATACCTTGTGAAGGGATTCCTTCCATCTAATTAATCAACATATCCATCACCTCACATATTTATCTTTTATTTTTTTGGTGAGAACATTTAAGTTCTATTCTCTGAGCAAGTTTTAATTATACAATGCATTGTTATCAACTATGGTCAACATGTTATACATTAGATCCTCAGACCTTATTAATCTTATAGCTGAAAATTTGTATAGTCACATTTAATATATATGCTTTCTACAGCATTGAAGCCTAAGCCTAGAATAATTTCTGTA
This sequence comes from Leptonychotes weddellii, assembly GCF_054177405.1. Classification (NCBI taxonomy): domain Eukaryota; kingdom Metazoa; phylum Chordata; class Mammalia; order Carnivora; family Phocidae; genus Leptonychotes; species Leptonychotes weddellii. The sequence goes on along the minus strand of NC_138370.1, from coordinate 153,914,477 downwards.
GGTCAACTTTAAAATTCATCTTTCTAGATTGCCTTGATTTGCTTTAATTTGTTGCATACTTTGTGAGGACCAGTGTGTTTCTGACAATGTTTATGTACTGTGTGTTTGAATATAAAAAAAGGAAGGCATAAACTCTACTAGTAGATGGAGACACAAATAACTGGTTGCTAATGCTATAGACCAGGAGTTGGCAAACTCTTTTTTTTAAGTGAGATAAAAAATAGCATTTGTGAGCCATATTTTTCTTGTCACAACTATTCAACTTCATTGTTGTAAATTAAAAAACAATCATGGACAACATACAAAAAATTTAGTATGGTTGTGCTCCAATAAAACTTTATTTATGGACAATGAAATGTGATTTTCAGGTAATTTTTATGAATCACAAATATTAATCTCCTTTTGGTTAATTTCTAACTATTTAAAATGTAAAAGCCATTCTCAGATTGCAAACAATATATACTGGTGATGGGCTGGATTTGATTCTCAAACTAGTTTGCTCACAGTATAGACATATTATGTATGTTTTAGAGATGTAAAAGCAGTTTATGTAATTCAATATACATGTGAGATGATAATAGGAAATAAAGAAAAATTTTGTCATTGTTTGAATTGGTCAGAGATGGACTCTTGGAGGAACATGATTTGGCAGTTGATGAGGAATAGAGGACAAAGAATTGAAAGGCAGTAGAGGTAGAACAAGTTCTTAAGCAAAGGTTCAGAAGCAGAAATGTGTTGGTTATTTGGAACTTATCACTGATTTGGATTTTGACAGTGTTTACCAATGATTTTTCAATTGTTATTTTAAAAATTTCTTATTTATTTTTAGCTTATGCTGAGTGATAAAATGTTTTATTTTAATAATTTAAAATTAAATACAAATAAAATGTTTCTAATATATAAATACATTCATTACAAAAATATCTGACTTTAATATTCATATTAAACATAGATATTTCATTCCATTTATTTCTTTGTAGAAGGTTCTTTGTCTTCTTCACCATGATTAGATCTCATCAATCTTTTTTCTGCTTTTTGCCCCTATAATTAAAAAAAAAAAAAACTATTTAAAGCAAACATGCAAATGAACAGTATAAAAGTAGTACCTCTTCTGAGGTGTAATTTTAGGACAAACAACCCCCACTTGGCACTAGGTTCAAAGATACTGCATTTCTATTATAACTTCTAAAATGAGAACATGACAACTTAGTGAATAGAAATTCCTCCATGAATATCATACATCCTGCATAAAAGCTATGTTTTTAAATCTTTTAGCAATTGTTTTGAAAGAAAAACTTAGCAGTGTGGCACTGATAAAATTAATCACCCAATTAAGAGAAGTTTTACATCCATTCAAAAACTGACTACGGCATCATGTGAGCAAATCAAATCATAAGCCCCTCAAGATGCTAGCATTCAAGTTTTTATATTCTAAGTAGTCATGATCAAAGATTTTAATCCTCAAGTAGGTCAAATTTCTTAGTGCAGGATATGGAGATTATTTTCTCAGAACCTAATAAACACTAGCTTTAATGTTATAAAAAATGGTTTGGTAGTATCATACTTAAACAAATGTTTCCAGGCCAATATATTTATTGAAAGTAAGAAGATAACAAATTATTTGTATTTTGAACAGCATCACTAAAGAGCAATAACAGAATTCCTGGTTTCAAAACACATTTCGTTTAAGTCAAGTCCGTGCACAAGCTATAAAATTGTTATGCCAGGTTTCAAACCCATGCAGCCTGATCCACACTATTCATCACCATGTACAATATTCATTATTCCAGAAGTAAGTTAAACCAAGTAGTTCAACCATTGTAAATTTTCCTTCTGAAATACTCACATAGCAGGCATTCTTGGAATTTGTGACAAACAGTACTGAATCTGATAATTCCTGCTTCATTTACATTTTGAATTATATTTACATTGAGAAATATTTTGAAGCTGAAATAATATGGTAAGAGTATAAAAGTTGAGGAAATAAATGGTTTTAACAAAAAGAACAAATAATGTATGTTGAGAAATGAAGGACATAATCTTGTCAGAACATTTTCCAATCATTCAATAATTTCACTAAGGGGTAAGAGACATTCAAAATTTCATGATGATATGGTTGTCTTGGTGATAGCAGGAAGTTCACTCTGTAATACCGGGATTCTGAGTCACGGGGATACTGAGATGTTCTCCATTGGTGTCAAACTACTTATGAAACTATTACCAGCTGGTGGCTGTGCAGGTCAACTCTCAACAGCCTTACCGACTTATAAGCCCAGCTTGAAACAAAGAATAAAGAAATTTTTAGATTTTATTTTTTACTACTAATATAGCTGTCAATGTATTGTCCTGAACCAGTTTTCTTTTTTACCTTCTTATACCAATAGATCGCTTTCTCGAGAGAATTATAAATACCCTAAAAATACTAATTTCACTTTGGTCACAGGATTCACATATAGTAAGTACTCATTTATTTGTGCATGTGTTAATGAATCCCTTAAAAATAGATGCCTCTTAGTGATGTCTATGGAAGTATTTGATATATCTGAATGACTTTAAGTTACAGATAAATGACCCCATATAGTTATGACCAACAATCCCAAACCATTTTGGGGTTATTTTTCAAGTGTTCTAGATTTCTGGGTAGGATTTTAGGGAGGTGCCTGCATTGTGGTAAGTCCTATATTCTTCCATATTCAATGCTGCATACTCTTTTATAAAATTTATTTTTACTGAGATATGATTGACATACACCATTGCATAAGTATAAGGTATACAATGTGTTGACTTGATACATTTATATACCGCAATAGGATTATCAGCATAGCATTAGCTAATACCTCTATCACCTCACATAATTATCATTTCTTTTTTATGGTAGGAATAATTAAGATGTAGTCTCTCAGCAACTTTGAAGTTTATAATATTGTTGTCTATAATCACTATGCTGTGCATTAGATCTCCAGGGCTTATTTATCTACTGGCTGTGAGTTTGTGCCCTTAAACAACATCTTCCTAATTTCCCTACCCTCCAGTGCCTGGGACCTACCATTTTACTCTGTTTTAACGAGTTCACCTTTTTTAGATTCCACATATAAGTGATACCATACAGTATTAGTCTTTGTCTGAGTTAAATCACTTTATAATGTCTTCAATCTTTACTTTTTCCAGTATAGTAGGTACTATACAAAAAGCAATATAGTTTTTCTGTTATATATTATATTACAAAATTATGTTTTATATATTTTTATAAAATTACATATATAATGTAAAAATTAGTCACACTGAATTACTAGATTGTTCATTTATAGTTCTACTTTATGTACACTTCAGAAAGTTTTTTGACAGCTAAGCCTCTTTTGAAAATGCTCTAAACATGGAGTTTTCACTGAGTACTCTAAAGAAACCTCTCTGATATATCTAATTGAATGCCAAGTGGGCATGGACTGGGTCAAATTGTTCTTTATAGCATTTAGTGCATTGTTGATACTCAGAGCATCTTTAAATGATGACAATAGTAACAATGTTCCCTGGTCTCCCAATAAAATGTTCCCTCCCTTGCTTTTGTTTTTGTTTTTGTTTTTGTTTCTTTTTATCTCTGCTAGGTGCATTGCAAGACCTAGTCTCACCGTCCAAACTGCTTGGATCATGGCTCTTTGTTTTCATGCTTTGGCATTGTTCTTTCACTGTATTTATTGGTATGTTAACATTTCTTCCACTCAGAAGATATGGAAATTGACTTATCTCTATGTCATCCTTAACCTCTGAAAAATAACCTCACAGCCAACCCATCTAAAGGTTCTTACTTTCTGCTATTTTGATCAATCAAGAAATTCATAGCTTGAAGTAAAAAAAAAAAAAGTTTTCCTTCTCTCAAAGGAGAAAAAAAATGTCACCAAATGAAACCTGGAGGTTTTATTCAGTTCCAGTGTCTTGAGATGTTATTCAATTTCTGTGTCTAGTGTTATAAATCATAGAGATATTTATCTTTCCATTCCAACAGATCAGCAGAAAGCTGAAGGGAAGCTTTTACATTATTGCAAATTCCCAATAGTTTCACCATAATAAACCTTTGTCCACTGAAAATCTCTATTGCTTTCTTCCACAATTTAACATGGTTGCATTATCTCATTCATGCAGTGGCTCTTGAGATGGGGCATTGACACTGATTATTTTATTTTATTACTTAAGGGTAATATAATAGCTAGTATTCCTAGAAAGCACATTCTCATTTCAAAATTAAAATATTTTATTTTTCATTTTAGGTAGTATAAATATATCTTCTAATAAACATAATAAAATTATAGCATTTACATCACAAGTAATACATGTATGTCCTCCCAGTGTTCTAGTATTAAGCTAAAAGTCCTTTAATACTTACAATGCTGCTGTCATGCAATCCAGGCTTCTAATCATATTAAAACAAAAACTTAGACTCCATTAACTCAACAAGCAGGTCTGTCAAAAGGCCTATATGTGGATTAAGAAAAATGAGACCTTGTCTCATTCTGTGGAGATGGTTGAATAATGTATTTCATACCACTAAAAGCCTTGTTGGAGTTGCTGGTATTTAGTTCATTCCCAGGACTCACAAACACAAATCTTATTCTCATTCAGTCTCCTGACATCTCTTCAGATAGTGGGAGAAATTAATATGTAAAGAATCCATTGAATGAAATGAGACTGTTGTTGCTAGCAGGTATTTAAACTCCAAACTCCATTGTAATCCTCTGGTAGCATAACGTGAAGAAGGTGGAAAATTAATTGAATTAATTGTAATGAGAATAACTAATATTTATTGAGGGTTGTGTTCCAGACCCTGTGCTTAGGCATTGTGTCTTAGGGATCTTTACAGCCACTTCAGGAAGTGTTACTGTCACCATTTTACAGGTATAGAAACTGAGCATAGAGAGATTTGTTGACTTGGACAAGATCATCTTGCTAATAGGTAATAAATGCAAGATTCTAATTCAGGTAGCCATACTCAATGGCCCACACAGAGAATGCATAGAAATGGTTTAAGTGATTTCCAAAACCTAAAAAGACTTAAGTGTTTCATTTGATTTTTCTTCAATGAGTTCATACCCAGTATTGGAGTCTTCTGTATTTTACCACTCTGATGTCAAAATAAGTTCCAGGTTACCCCCTCAGGGTTATAACAGGCCAAAAGGCATTTGTTCCATTAAAGGTAATTCATTCTCATTCTGCTATGATGGGCATACCTTGTTTTATTGTGTTCCACAGACACTGCGATTTTTACAAATTGAAGGTGGTGGCAACCCTCTGTCGAGCGTTGTCTGTCAGAGCCATTTTTTCAATAGCACTTGCTCACTTTGTGTCTCCGTGCCACATTTAGGTAATTCTCACAGTATTTCAAACTTTTTCACTATTATATTTACGGTAATCTGTGATCAGTGATTATGACTTGCTGAAAGCTCAGATGATGGTTAGAATTTTTTAGTAATAAAGGCATGTATATTTTTTAGACATAATTCTATTGTACACTTAGTAGGCTACAGTGTAGTGTAAACATAACTTTTATACTCACTGGGAAACTAAAAATTTCATTTGACTTGCTTCATTGTGATGTTCGCTTTATTGCAGTGGTCTGGAACTGAACTTGCAATACCTCTGAGGTATAGAAAAATAATTAGATTGTTTCTTTTTGTTATTATTGTAATTAAAAACATCAGTGTTGAGATAAGACTGCATAGTGAAATATCTATATACTTCCAAGAGTATTTGTCGAATGTAGAATTTCAGAAATTGGATGGCAGGTAAAAAATGTAAAGAAAATAAAAATATTGCTACATAGGTCCAAATTTCTCTGCATAAAGTTTATAACTGTTTATGCTTTCACTAATGGCCCTTGAGTTTGCCTGATACCCTCATTCATCATTAACATTTCTTTAAGATATCCACATTTGCTAGGCGAAAAATTGCATAATATTTTAAATTGTCATGACCTTTAGTTATTGGTTCAATTGAACATTTTACCATTCATTTGCTATTCATTTTTTTCTCTAATTAGTAATCATTTAGTAGGCTCTAGGTTGTACTAACACCCACCTATCCCTTCAATTTCATGTACAATTCAGAGAATTTTTGCGAACCTTTCAATTTTACTCCAGCCTCCAGCTTCATTGTAACAGCTTGCTGTGAATGCTTTTGTTTCTTGTCTGTATCACCCAAAGTGACATAATCACATAATTATATTATCATTTTTATTGGTATTTAACATGCTATTCAAATAGATTACTTTTTCTGTATTACTTTTTTCTTTTCATGATGTCTGATGGACACCAATAAGCAATTTTTAAATGAATTGAATGTATTTGATATATGCTGTTGGCTAGGATATTGAAAGAAATATTTACCCTCTTGAGAATGAATTTCGTTGTTGTTATTGTGGTTGTGGTTTTAATGTCAATTCACCTCATTATATCTTCCTAAAATGTAGTTATCTATTAAACAACTATTGTACATTTTTATCTACTTTTATTTATTTATTTATTTATTTATTTATTTATTTATTTATTTATTTATTTAATCTAGTTTATTCTATGATTTAGAATCCAAGTAGTCAGGTTTCAGAGTCTTCAGGCTTCATAAGTGAGTTTTCTGCCTTCCTAAACTGTATCAGGAATATATGACTGTTATGATTTCACAGATAAGGAGATCTGGTTGTAAGAGGTTGAAGCAACCAACTTACCAACTGCACATAAGTTATAGAACAGGAATTCAAAGCCAGGTCTACCTAACTCCATGCTGTGCTATACTGTCTTGTTTACTTTTTTTATGTATTTTGTCAGCTTAAATTGAGGATGATTCCATTGAAAACTGAGGTTAACTAAAATTAGACCTTAATGGGTTCAGCTGCTACAAATTATAATCGTAACTTAGAGGGTAATAATTTAGTTTGTTTTTATAGACACACCCACCTCTATAATAATTATCACCTTCATAAGCCACGGTATTCATTGGCCAGTGGAGCACAAGAGACATTTGTCTGTGATCTGTGCAGAGAACTTCAAGCACGTGAGAAATAGGTACTGAATCTAGCTTCTTTTCTTTTAACAGCCGCACAACTAATAAATAATGATGGTTCTTTGTAAAACTTGCAAAAAAAAGGGGATTACAGTGATAAAGAAATCATAATCATTGGTGTATTAGTCACATTCTGAGGTACATAAGGTATGTTAGTCACATTCTGAGGTACATACGGATTTTGGGGGGACACAGTTCAACTCATAACAGTCCTCTATCCCCATTAAACCCATTCCTTTCCATTAGATAACCACTCCCAGCAGTTTGATCTCAAATTTAGACAGTCCTGTTCCAGAGCCAGAGTACATGGCCACTATAAAACCTATCTTCTAAGTCAGATACACACATACACATACATCATACATATACATGTATATATGTATATACACACATGCAAATATATGTAGTTTAGTATATAATTGCATAAATGTTTCAGTGAGCATTGAGAAAGTTGGTCATATTTGTTAAACTTTTCATATTGGTTTAAAAATATGGCTTTTCAATAAGAACATATGAACTGTATTATTTGGCATATATAGATTTATTTTGGGTGGTCAAAATACATGCTGGATTACTATATATTAAAATATATGAGCAACTTTGTTAATCATTGACCATGTAGTTTCTATCCTTAATTATATTTTATAATTGTTTATTTGAGTTTGAAAAAAATATGTAAATGTCTTCTACTACTTTGAATTTTTAAATTTACTTTATATTCCTATAATTTTCTTATGTACTAAGATACCATATTATCAAGGATGAAGAGTCTTACCAACTATAAATTATTAGCAATAATTATATAAGCTAATAAAAATATAAAAACCTATTTATTGAATATTTATCATGTTATATTATGTCTGATTAGACTATACTTATACTTAATAGCCTTTTGACCACTCACCTTGTATATTTTGTCCAACCCTTACTGTGAAATAATCATCTTTTAGGTGGGTTTCTTGTAAGGACTATGTAGTTTGAAACCCTGGACCTGCCCTCCCTCAAAATATCTTTATATTAGGATATTTAGCCCACTCATCTTGCAGTGACAACTTAAATATTTCTTATGTCAGTCTTTTTGTTTTGTCTTTAATATTTGTTATGCTTTTCCTATTTTTCATTTGTCTTGAGGATTAATTTTGACTTCTTTATCAGACATCCTCTTTGTTCCTCCTAGATGATCAGAAGTTACATAATTAATATCTTTATTTACTTGGAGGGGGGAGAGGCAGAGAGAGAATCTTTTTTTTTTTTTTTTAAGATTTTATTTATTTATTTGAGAGAGAGAGAGAATGAGAGACAGAGAGCATGAGAGGGAGGAGGGTCAGAGGGAGAAGCAGACTCCCTGCCAAGCAGGTAGCCCGATGCGGGACTCGATCCTGGGACTCCAGGATCATGACCTGAGCCGAAGGCAGTCGCTTAACCAACTGAGCCACCCAGGCGCCCCAGAGAGAGAATCTTAAGCAAGCACCTTGCCAAGTGTGGAATCCAATGCGGGGCTTAATCTCACAACCCTGAGATCATGACCGGAGCCAAAATCAAGAGTCGGTCGCTTAGCCAACTGAGCCACCCCGGTGCCCCATGCATATATTTTTTAAAAAAATAAAAATGTATTTTTATATTAGCTTGTAGAATTAATCAAAATCTAAACTCATCAATTCCTCCAGAAATGAATTTTTTAACACATTTCTACTCTTCTGACTCCTTGTCATTGTTTTAAGCTATTGTTTTACATATTATTAGGAATTTTTCTATATAATTTCTAAACAATTTAACTTAAGCCTCACAAAAATTAAGAAATTTTTATGCATAGATAATATTTCCTGGTTATCCTTAAGCTTATAGATTTTTCTAATATCTCATCTTTTCTTTTATTTATATTAATTTTTCAATTTACTGGACTTTCTGCAGTGGCTATTATTGAGTAGGGGGGGAAGTTTTGTAGAAGTCAAGTGAATGCATTCAAAAGAAAATCTGCAGTTCTACCAGATATTTTGGAGAGTCAGAGACAACAAAAGGAGAATCCATAGGCAAAGAAGCAAAAGAGCTTGCATTCTTGCAGCTACAAAATTAAGGAGAGCTTGGGAATATAATCAGAGCAGAAGAGGTGGACTGTGCACGCTTCACTCTCACTTCTCTTGGCAACAAGGCTTCCTTCCATCATATAAAAAATATTAAGGGGGTGCCTGGGTGGCTCAGTTGGTTAAGCGACTGCCTTCGGCTCAGGTCATGATCCTGGAGTCTCGGGATCAAGTCCCACATCAGGCTCCCTGCTCAGCAGGGAGTCTGCTTCTCCCTCTGACCCTCACCCCTCTCATTCCATTCTCTCTCTCTCTCAAAAATAAATAAAATTAAAAAAAAATTTAAAAAATTAAGAAGAACAAGCACAGGTGCACGAAATACATAGTAATTGAAGCAATAGATCTTATCCTGACCACACTGCAGACCAATTAGGTCAAACTGTAGGACTGACACCCACAAAATGTGTTGTAATTTAACTTTTCCAGTGATCCTAGAACGCAGCAAATTTGAGAACTACTGAAAAAGAGCACACCAGAAGATTTGGAGGAGAAAACCAGGAGTTCCTGTGGGAGGGGTGTGGCAGGGATGATATTGCAAAGAGAAAATGGTTTTGAGTCACGTACAAGACGATTAACTTAATGCTGTCATGCTCTGGAAAGCATCTGACTACTGCTCACCTGTTGAAACTCCAGATGAAGCTGGCCAAGTATCGTAGGCAATAATGATGTAGTTACATATACAAAGTGCCTTGCTTTTTCAAATCATCATCATCATCATCATTTCTTTGAAGGGAAAACATGCTCTGATAATAAAGGTTCATTTTCTGAGGAGACACTCTATTTTGACATGGTTTCATAGAAAGCCTAGCAGCTTGCTTTTAGAGTTTTTTTGCTATTCTTAATGTCACCAAGTAATCTAGGTGGGGTAGTAAAACAGTAAGCCATGAAAGTACACAGATCAGTAATTTGTTTCTAATAAGTTTACAGGTGATCAACCTTTTGCATTTAAGTATTTGTAATTTGGACTCACTTTTTTTTTTCAAGTTTTTATTTAAATTCCAGTTAGTTAACATACAGTGTAATATTAGCTTCAGGTGTAGAATATAGTCATTCATCACTTTCGTACAACACCCAGGGCTCATCACAGCAAGTGTACTCCTTAATCCCCATCATCTATTTAACCCATACCCCCCCACTTCCAGTTATCATAAGTTTGTTCTGTATAGTTGAGTCTGTTTCTTGGCTTGTCTCTGTTTCTGTCCCACCATGTTCATTTGTTTGTTTGTTTGTTTTTCTCTTAAACTCCACATAGGAGTTTAATCATATGGTATTTGTCTTTCTCTGTCTTACTTTGCTTAGCATAATACTCTCTAGCTCCATCCACATTGTTGCAAATGGCAAGAGTTCATTGTTTATGGCTGAGTAATATTCCACTGCATATTATATTCCACTTCTTTATTCATTTATCAGTTGATGGACATTTGGGGTCTTTCCATAATTTGGCTTTGATTGATAATGATGCTATAAACATTAGGGTGCATGTATCCCTTCAAATTAGTATTTTTGTATCCTTTGAGTAAATACCTAGTAGTGCCATTGCTGGGTCGTAGGGTGGTTCTATTTTTAACTTTTTGAGAAACCTCCATACTGTTTTCCAGAGTGGTTGCACCAGTTTGCATTCCCACCAATAGTGCAAGAGGGTTCCCCTTTCTCTGCATTCTCACCAACACCTGTTGTTTCCTGTGTTGTTAATTTTAGCCATTCTGACAGGTGTGAGGTGATATCTCATTGTAGTTTTGACTTGTATTTCCCTGATGATGAGTGATGTTGAGCATCTTTTCATGTGTCTGTTAGCCAGTAATGAAGCAGCAGGAAGAGGAATCAAGGAATCAATCCCATTTACAATTGTACCCCAAACCATGAGATACCTAGGAATAAACCTAACCAAAGAGGTAAAACATCTTACTCTGGACTGACTTTTCTTTTACAGTACTTTAAAAGTATTGTATTATTTGCATTCACAAAATGCAAAGATATTTTTGTCATTCTTTTAATTTGAAACTATTTCAAAATTATAGAAAGTTACATGTACTGTAGAAGGTTCCCCCCCCGCCCCAGACTATCCTAAGATTAAATTGCAAGTGTGAAATCCTAGCACTCCCAAATACATTAGTATATTATTCTATAAATATGAATATTCTTATTGCAATATAAATATTCAAATAAGGAACTTAACGTTAAAACAACCCTGCCAAGGGGCGCCTGGGTGGCTCAGTTGGTTAAGCGACTGCCTTCGGCTCAGGTCATGATCCTGGAGTCCCGGGATCGAGTCCCGCGTCGGGCTCCCTGCTCAGCGGGGAGTCTGCTTCTCCCTCTGACCCTCCTCCCTCTCATGCTCTCTGTCTCTCATTCTCTCTCTCACAAATAAATAAAATCTTAAAAAAACAACAACAACAAAAAAAAAAAACCCTGCCATAACAAAGTACCAAAGACTGAGTGCTTAAACAACAGAAATTTATTTTCTCATATTTCTCAAGTCTGGAAGACCAAGTTAGGGTGACAGCATGGTCAGGTTCTAGTGACAGCTCTCTTCCTGGGTTGCAGAGGGCTACCTTCTCATGTCCTCACATAGTGGGGAGAAAAAGAGACAGAGAGGGAGAAATGTCTGTGGTGTCTCTTCTCAAGAAACATTAATCCCATAATGAGGGGCTCTTCATAAATTCATCTAAACCTAATTATCTCCCAGAGGCCCTGTCTCCAAATACTGTCATACTGGTGGTTAAGGCTTCAACATGGTGAATTTTGCAGGGACACAATTTAGTTCAAGCAGTAACTAACATCGAGCTCTCATAGTCCATTCAATTTTTACCAGTACATTGTAGTAAACAATATCTTTAAAAGCAAAATAATGCATTTTAGATTCAAGCATTTCACTTAGTTGGCATGTTTCTTTAGTCTCCTTCAATCATAAACACTTCCTCAGTCTTGACTTTCATGATCTTGATGTTTTGGAAGATTACAAATGAATTATTTTGTAGAAAGTCCTTCAATTTTGGGCACCTGGGTGGCTCAGCCGGTTAAGCGTCTGCCTTCGGCTCAGGTCATGATCCCAGGGTTCTGGGATCGAGCCCCGCATTGGGCTCCCTGCTCCGCAGGAAGCCTGCTTCTCCCTCTCCCACTCCCCCTGCTCATGTTCCCTCTCTCGCTGTGTCTCTCTCTGTCAAATAAACAAATAAAATCTTAAAAAAAAAAAAAAAGAAAGTCCTTCAATTTGAATTTATCTTATGTTTCTTCATGATTAATTTCAGGTTAGACATTTTAGGAAGGAATATCATGGAAGTTGTGCTTTTTCTTACTACTGAATTTTCTCAGGCATCCTAACAGACATTTAATCCTCTCCACATATGCGCATCATCAGTGATGAAGATGGTGCTCACCAGCTTTGCCACTGAAAGTGTATACATTTTCCCTTTTTAATTAGCAATTATTTTGTCAGAGATGCTTTTGAACTACATGGGCATGCCCTTCTTCAACAAACGTCTAATTTATTCTATTATTTCAATA
>NC_138370.1:153836378-153901748 GCF_054177405.1 Leptonychotes weddellii | reverse complement strand
GATCCTAGTTGTACTTATTGCCATCACGGCAATGCTGTTCTCAGGACCTCTGAGCACACCAAACTCAGGAATGTGTGTGTGCATGTGTGTATAAATGCCAAGAACACATTAATATAGTTCTATCCTTCTCCATATTACAACTCCTTCTTCATCAGCTAGAAAACTGTTTTCCGTTATTCTTAATACATTTCCTTATTTACAACCAATGTCCCTGTAGAGAACTGATCTTCTTTTATCACAACTGCCCTCTCCCCTGGGCTATTGCTGTCCTCACCCTACTTAGGCTTTAATATCCTGTTCAGAAGCACTGGCACCTCCTTCAACATGGATGCCTTTCTCATCTCTTTCAAACTCTGCTATTCTGCAACATGCCTCCCCCACCCCGCCCCCGCCACACACACACACACACACACACACACAGCACAGACCGCCTTCTCACTCTGCTCAAGGTCTGAAACTCTACACTGGGTTGCTCATTAGAATGGATGCCCTTCTTACTCATTTGACTTGAGTCCTACACTGGGTCTCTCCCCGTGTTTGGGAGCCCTCTTAATCCCACTTAGGGTCCAACACACTTGAAGACAGCTTCATTTTGTGGGTGCTCTCTCAAACCCCCAATCCATTTGTTAAGCTATATCCTGCATAACCCTAGAATGGATATCCCCTTCAGTCCTGGTGCTAGGCTTCCAGCATCACTGTATGGATGGCATTCTTCCTTCCTCTGGGCTCTGATAATCCCTCTCCAAGACATCCCGCACCAGGCTGCCTCCTTTGAAGGACCTTTATTTACCTCTATTAGGCTTCAATATCTCACACTGAGCCCTCCCTGCATGGTTAATATCCTCACATTACCCAGGCTCCCACATCATGTACCAGAACTCCATCTCATGGAGACATCACTCTTATTCAGCTTTGGATCCAACACTTCATAGCTGCAGCTTTTCGACAAAGATTCTCTCCTAACCTTGCTTGAGCACCACTTCAGTATCTGTTCAACACATTTTTCCATTCTTTAAAATGGTTATTTGACTTTCTATTATTGGTTTATAGAAGTTATTTATAATTTCTGGGTATGAGTCTTTTGTAAAATATATGGACTGTGAATATTTCTCGGATGTGTGGCTTGCCTTTTTCCTTGCTAAATGGTGTTTTTCTTAAATGAATACAAGTTTATAGTTTCTGAAACTTAATTTATCAAGATTTTTTTAAGATTTATTTATTTATTTTAAAGAGAGAGAGTGTGCACGTGCAGGGGGGAGGGGCAGAGAAAGAGGAAGAGAGAGTCTTAAGCGGACTCTGCACTGAATACAGAGCCTGATGTGCTCAATCTCATGACCCTGAGATCATGACCTGACCCGAAACCAAGAGTCAGATGCTTAATCGACTGTGCTACCCAGTAGGCCCTCAAGATATCTTTTATTTTCTGAATTTTCTAAGAAGAATTTGCCTAGCCCAGATTTGTTAGTTTCCTAGGGCTATGGTAACAAATTACCACAAACTGGGTGGTTTAAACCAACAAATTTATTCTCTCACTCTTCTGAATGCTCAAATGGAGACTTCATTCTTTATATCTTTCTTTTTTTTTTTTTTAAAGATTTTATTTATTTATTCATGAGAGATAGAGAGAGAGAGGCAGAGGCAGAGGGAGAAGCAGGCTCCCCGCGGAGCAGGGAGCCCGATGCAGGACTCGATCCCAGGACCCTGGGATCATGACCTGAGCTGAAGGCAGACGCTTAACCGACCGAGCCACCCAGGCGTCCCTATTCTTTATATCTTTCAATTTTGGGGTAGCTGTTGGCATTCCTTAGCTTGTGGCCAGCACACTCTTATCTTTGTCTCTGGGGTCATATTACCTCTTCCTCTTTTGTATGTGTCAAATCTCCCTTTTGTAAGGACATTTGCCATTGGATTTAGGGCCCACTGAAATAATTCAGGACTATAACTTCATCTCAAAATTCTTAATTACATCTGCAATTTTCATCTAAAGTTAACTTTACAGGTTCCAGGGATTAGGATGTAAATGTATCTTTTGGGGGACAACCATTCAACCCATTACATAAGCTAATAGAGATTTCTTTCAAATGGGCAAGTGACTTATACAGGCTTACACAAAAGAAATTTGAGTGATCAATAAGCATATGAAAAAATGCTCAACATTTTTAGTCATAAGAAAATGCAAATTTGACCTAAGGGTGTTGCCTCTACATAATTATTTGAATAAAAAAAAAACATAAAAGACCAATATTACAGATTTTAATTTTGATGAAACTTAATCACATTTTCAGAGGTTTACAAAATATTCTAAGAAATCTTTGCCTAAACCAGGTTATATGGATATTGTCTCATGTTTATACTGGAAGCTTTATAGTTTCAACTTTGATATTTAGGTTTACAGTCCATCTCAAATTGATTTTTGTGTATGGTGTGAAGTAGGGCTCAAGGTTATTTTCTTCCATATAAGTATCCATTTGTTCCATAACCATTTATTAAACAGTACTTCCTTTTCCAATAAAATTGCCCTGGAAGCCTTATTTAAAATTATGTTATTACATGAGCAAAGGTCTATTTGTGGAATACCTGTTCTAGTCTATCGATATGTTTTCTTTACCTCTATAAATACTCATTTAATCAATTGTAACATTTTAGTAAGTACTATAATCAGATAATGTAAATTTTTAAATTTTCTTATTAAAGTTTGTTCAAGATATTTAATATTCTTTGTGTTCCCTTATAAATTTTATGATCCCTTTAAGAAAAAATTTCTCCATTTAGGGAGAAATGGTATCTTAACATAAATGTTTTCTAATTTATTTAGATACTTAATTTCTCTCAACATTTAAAACATTTTCAGGGTGGAGGCTCCCTGCTCAGTGGGGAGTCTGCTTCTCCCTGTCCCTCTGCCTCTCCCTCTGCTTGTGCGCTCTCTCCCTCTCTCTCTCAAATGAATAAATAAAATCTTTTTAAAAAATTTAAACATTTTTAGGGCAGAGATACTGCTTATCTTTCATTTTATTTATTTCTAATATTTGAAGTGATTTGATTTCACTCTAAATTTTATTTTTTAGGCTTTCATTAACTTATCAGTATATAGAAACAGTTAAATCTTATAACCTTGTTGAAATCACGTATTTGTAGTAGTTTACATATAGATTCCCTTGGACATTTTATATATACACTCGTGCCTTTTTAAAACAATGACAATTTTACTTCTTTCTCTTATGTAACTGTTCTTTTATTTTGTTATCTTACTGCACAATGTTTAATAAAATGGACAGAGTGGACATTTTTCCCCCTAATCTTATGGGAAAATATTCACTTGTTTATCTGTAACAATAATATCTGCTTTAGATTTTTGCAGATACCCTTTATTTATTAAAGAAGTTATTTTCTGTTCCTATTTTTTTTTTTTTTAGATTTTATTTATTTATTTGACAGAGATAGAGACAGGAGAGAGGGAACACAAGTAGGGGGAGTGGAAGAGGAAGAAGCAGGCTTCCTGCTAAGCAGGGAGCCCAAAGCGGGGATCGATCCTAGGGTCCTGGGATCATGACCTGAGCTGAAGGCAGATGCTTAACTGACTGAGCCACCCAGACACCCCAACTTTCTGTTCCTGTTTTCAGAGTTTATATCATTCACAATATTGATTTTATAACATTTTTTCTATTTCTATTGAGATGATTTTTTCCCCTTTATCCTGGTGAATTACCATGATTGATTTTATGTTAGATAAACCTTGAATTATTGGGATAAACCCCACTTAGTCCTGAGGCAATATTCTCTTTATATATTTCTAGATATAATTTGTTATAACTGTGCTTTTGCTTTTATGAGGTGTAGTGATACTAATATTCATTTCATGTTTTCACCTCATCAACTTTTGGTGTCAGAATTATGTGGGCCTCATAAAACAAGTTGAGAAATATCTCTCTTCCTCTCTTCTCAAAAAGCATTTTCATAAGGATGTATAGAAGTTTGTATTATTTCTCTTTTAAATGCTTGATAAAATTCCCCACTGAAGTCATCTGGTTCTGGATAATTTTGGTAGAGAAATTTTTAATTGCAAATTTATTGTATGGGTATAGTATTTTTCATATTTTCTATTTCTTCCAAAGTGTTTGTTTTGGAAAGTTATATTTATCAAATAATTTGTCAATCTCTTCTAAATTGCCAAAGTGAAATATTATAAAATCAATTATAATATCTTCCCATTATTCCTCTAGTATTTTTTTTAGAATCTGTAGTGATATCCATTTAAAAATTCCTAGTATTGGTATTTTATGTTTTTCTCTCCTTATTTAGCTATCAGCTTCTCAATTTTATTAATCCTTGCAAAGATCCAGCTTTTTTCATATTTTTGTTTTCTGTTTCATTGATTTCTGCTTATACATGAATCATTTCCTTTCACCTACTTCCTTTAATTAATTTGCCCCCCCTTTCTTGAACTTAAACCTTGCATCTTAAATATTCTACCCTGGGGGTGCCTGGGTGCCTCAGTCATTAAGCCTCTGCCTTCGGCTCAGGTCATGAAACCAGGGTCCTGGGATTGAGCCCGGCATCCGGCTCCCTGCTCCGCGGGAGGCCTGCTTCTCCCTCTCCCACTCCCCCTGCTTGTGTTCCCTCTCTCGCTGTCTCTCTCTCTGTCAAATAAATAAAATCTATAAAAAAATAACATAAATAAATAAATAAATAAATATTCTACCCTGTTTTGTTTCTAATATATTCCTTGCTCCAAGCACTGCTTTAGCAAACAAACTTGTATGGTGTTTTGTTTTGTTCCCATTATCAATTATTGAAATTAAACAAAAAAAAAATTTTTCTTTCATCATTTTTTTTGGTTTCTTATTTGACCCATAGATTTCTTAGTGTTTTGACATACTTCCAAATATATTTTTTTCTGGTTATATATTTGTTACTTACTTCTAATTTAATCGAAGTGGTAAAAACATAATTTGTGATTTCAATTCTTTAAAATTTATTAAGACTTGCTTTATGACTCCATAAAACCTATTTTGGTAAATGTTCCATTAACACTGTAAAATATGCATTCTGTCATTGTTGATTTTAATGTTTTTTATTTATCCCATTTTGAAAAAGTTAATAGTCTTGTTCAGTCTTCTATATTCTTACTGCTTTTGGTCTACAGTTTCTGTTAATTATTGAGAGAAATGTGTTTTCATCTTCAACTATGATTGGGATTTGTATACTTTACCAATTTATGTATTCTGTAACTATATTAACTGCACAGAGATTTAGAAGTATATCTCCTTAATAAAATGATTCTTCTATTATTTGAAAAATGTTTCTCTTTCTCTCTTTATTCTTCTTCATTTCTTCACTTTAAAATAAATTCTGATAAGTACATTTTTTATTAGTAGTATTGTTTGCATAGTATATTTTTTTTCTCAAATATTTACTTTAACTTCCTTTGTTTTCTTATATCTAAATTAAGTCTTTTTTAAACAATATATGGTAGGATCTCTGCCTTATTTAGTTAATCTGACCATCTCTATCTTTTTAATTTTTGCATTTGATTTATTTAGATGAGGTGAAATTAATAATTTTTTATTTTAGCCAATTTTTTTAGTTCTTCCATTAAATTCTTTGATAATTTGTTTTTCCTTTTCTGCATTCTATTGCATTATTAAAATGTAACTGTGTTTTATTTTGTCATTTCTATTGACTTTTTAGCCATACTTGTCAAATTGTTTTTTTAGTGGATATTTTAGATTAAAATATGCACCCTTAACATATCACATCTCACCTTAATATATGAGCTGCTCATGAACAGTGTAAGAATCTTGCAATAGTGTCATTGTATTTATATACCTTATACTCTTTGTGCTATTGTGGTCATATATTTCACTTTTACAATTTTTAAAGCCCTATAGTACATTTTAATTATATTTGTTTTAAATAGTCAGTAGTCCTTAAACAAATATGATCTCGTACATTCGTTCACAGTTTTCTCACAAGTTTTTTTTTTTTAACTCTTTGATGGTAACTTTCCTTCCTGCATGCACATGCAATATTATTTTAGTTTAGTAAGAACTTTCTTTTATTTTCTTGTGGTATGAGTTTTTGACAATGAATCATTTCAACTCTTGTTAGACAATGCATTTTGTTGTTGTTGTTAGCATTTGGTACCATGTAATAATGTTCTCTCTTCTCTCAGAAGGATGTGTATATAACCTAAAAAGAAATGTAAAGTGTTGTAAATAAGATGACTCATGAAGGGACTGCAAGGCCTGCCCCCTTCTGTATTCAGGACCAGGCCTTCCCTCTCTGCATGGTGAAGAGAGACACTCTTTTTCTACCACAACACCACGTAGGGCTGGGACCCCAAAGACAGCTGGCGTTCTTACCAAGATCCAATATTTTTATGATAAATCTGTGGCTTGACACATCTACTGATGGAAATGGATGTCTTAGACTAGGTAACTATATTTTGTCATGTGGAAATGAATAACATGCAGGATGTAATATGAAAAAAAAAAGAAAATGCTTTCATGTTGCCTTCGTATTTGAAGGTATTTTCATTGGGTATAGAATTTAAGGCTGACTTTCAGTTGTCTGTTTTTAATCCCCCACCTCCAAACTTAATGATGCCATTCCATTACCTCCTGTTTTTGTTTTGTTTTGTTTTGTTTTTCTTTTTTATTTTTAAAGATTTTATTTATTTATTTGACAGAGAGAGAGATAGCGAGAGCAGGAACACAAGCAGGGGGAGCGGGAGAGGGAGAAGCAGGCTTCCCGCCGAGCAGGGAGCCCGATGTGGGACTTGATCCCAGGACCCTGGGATCATGACCTGAGCCGAAGGCAGACGCTTAACGACTGAGCCACCCAGGCGCCCTTGTTTTGTTTTTCTGAAGAAAGTCTATTTTTATTATTATTATGATTTCCCTGAATATGTCATATTTCTGTATCTGATTATAAGTGTATCTCTTTACCTTGAGTTTTCTCAGTCTGACTCTAAATGCCTAGAATGTGTGTGTGTGTGTGTTTCTTTTTATATTAAGCATTCTTAGGATTTATTGTGATTTTTGAGTCTGTGCTTAGAAAACTTACATCAGTTGTGTACAATTTTCATCCATTATCTTCTAATATATATGTTTTTGCCCCTTTGCTCCTCCTCTCCTTCTTTCATTCTAATTATGCAAATTCCAGAGTTTAATGTGTTGTACATGTCTATAATGCTTTACTCATTTGTTTCTTTGCTTCTGTGCTTTGATTTGTATTATTTCTATTGTTCTGTAATCACATCTACAAATACTTCAGTAGTTTCACTTTGTTTTTAAACTCAAAAAGAAAACTTTTTTCTTTTTCTTTTAAGAAAGACAATTCTAGAATTTCAGAAACTAAAATTCTAGCACTTTGTTTTTATAGCTATTCCTATGCTAAAATCCTCCATCTTTTTGACATATTTTCCTATAAACTCTTTAACATTTACATAATAATTATATTTATTAAAACCTAAGACTGCTAACTTCAACATCTGTGTTACTTATGCATTTGCTTCTAGTGGCTACTTTTATTCTCTTGATTATAGATCACATTTACCTGCTTCTTCATATGTGTAATAAATTCTGATGTCTGATGAGCATCACAAAAGACACTTTGGGTAGCACTACATTATGTTAACTAGATTATATTATTTTTCTCTATAAAGTGTTGTCTTGTTCTGGAATGAAATTAAAGTATTTTGTTCTTATCAAGTCTTAAATTTGGCTTCACTGAGCTGGATCAATTTCAGTTTTTGCCATTATTCCTACAATAGACCTCCATTCTCGGCATAGTTCATACCACAAGTACAAGACTTTTCTGAATTGTCAAATTAAAGCAAAAAACGGCACTTTACCTGAGAGCCTCCTTTCTTTCTGGCTAGGGTTCAGTATCTTAGCATTGTGTGATCGCTGAAATTTCTGTTCATCTGACAGGCCTCAAGCAGCTGTTCTCTGCTATATTTCCTGGATTCTTGCCCTGCTTGTTCCAAGCTTAGGAATTGGCCAATCTCTGAGGAAAATCTTGGGTAACATAAAAACTCAAGTTTTCCTAGAACTTGAATATTTTTTTTTTTTTTGCTATTGTGCTGGAGGGATAGACTTAAGCTTACTGTTAATGTTATGCACATTTCATATAAAATTGAATTTCATTTGTAAAAGATATTAAAAGAGGTTATTGTAATATTTGCAATAATAAAAAATAATTTGAATTTCAGGCAATAAAAGAGAAAGTTCTTGAGAACATACTAGAGGTAAAAAGGTGTCTGAAATTGAAGAAAAATAGTGGAGTATGATGTTCAAAGTGAAAAATTACTATTGGTAAGCTGGATCATTTTCATTTTATTTCAAGAATGCATTTTAATCCAGTACTATAGTTTTAACATTGGAATAAGTACAGTCTTTGATTTTGTCTTCAGCATATTTGTTATAACATTACATCAATTTGATCTAAAAATTACATCTCTTCATTACAACTCTAAGCTAAGACTTACCTCATGAGAATACATATACTAAAAACTGGGTCATTGGAAGTTGCTATTGTGACAAGGCAAGGGGAAAAATTGGTGAATATCATAAAATATCAGATAGGAAGCTTAGGTTTACATCTCACTCTCAGAAAGACATATATCAATACCTTCTCTACTTTATAATATACAAAGTGAAATTTGCCTGCACATACTTATTTTCCTCCTGTAGGACAGTGAATGCTCACTAAGAAGAGTGAAAAGAGAGTAAGGGGTAGAAATGTATCCTGAAGCAAACAGTATATTAAAATTTGTCTTTTGTATTTTTTAATTTACTTCTTGTCTTTATGCAGCAAGAAAGTACATTCTATTAAAAAGAAACTGTGAAGAACTGAAAAGCAATATATAAAAATATTATAAATATATTTATTTTGATTCATTTTTGTGCCATTATCTCACTGTTTTCTGTTATCTGGCTATTAGAAAAATCTTACTTAAAAAAAATCTTACTTTATTAACTTAGGGAGAATCTCTACTTTCCAAAGTGGATTAACTTCAAGGAGTTTGCATGCAGGTTTGTATAAAACTTACAACGTGGTGTAAACCCAAAACATTTTAACTTCAGTATCATATAATTGAGTATAATTTTTGGTGCCCCAAAGCACTGCATAAACCTTAATAAAGAATAAGTCTTCATGACTCGTTTCAATTGAATGCTTCTAAGCAGGCGAAAATGAGGAATCATTATATACACTGGTGGAAGCATACTTTTAAGCTGCAGTTTTGTTTAATTCCTGTCACCTTACTCATGACAGCTATAACAAATAAAGAAACTGAGGATGAATTCATAGGGATAATTAAGCAGTGTTGATCTTAGGACAGTTGTCTTTTCAATGAAACACTGATTGCATTGTTCATAACAAAACTATCTCTGCATGACAGAACTAATTAGTGACCATCTGAACTTACTTAGCCAAATGAAAAAAGCAATTAAAAACACCGGCATCACTGGATCTACCATTGAACAGCTGGTTATATTGATAAGCAATCCAGCAAGTTAAAGCTACTTTAGAACACAATGGAACATAATCTGCTTTCTGAGCGGTAATTAGAGAGCAGTAAGAGAATATGAGATTACTGTTGAGAAACTGTAATTGTGATGCAAACAACTTTTAAAATACATTTTCTTCTTGAATCGGCATAAGAATAATAGGTGAAAATTTTCATATTTTCGAACCACTTTATATTCCCATAGGATTTACATTTCATATTATAGGATTTATCAACAATTAACCATCTCTCTTAAGGGAAGAAAAACTTGTATGACATTGCAGTTTGATTTACCAAAGCAGGTGAAGATGGCCTTTACATAGGAATCACTGTGACTCTTAAAGAATTGAAAGAGCAATTACCTGCCATTGCATTACAAATACCTAGAGGGCAGGATTAGGTGTATCTATTATATATATATATATATATTTTTAAAGATTTTATTTATTTATTTGACAGATAGACAGCGAGAGAGGAAACACAAGCAGGAGGAGTGGGAGAGGGAGAAGCAGGCTTCCCGCTGAGCAGGGAGCCCGATGCGGGGCTCGATTCCATGACCCTGGGATCATGACCTGAGCCGAAGGCAGACGCTTAACGACTGAGCCACCCAGGCGCCCCAGGTGTATCTATTATAAAATGTAAGACATAAAATCTCTGAAATGTGTGTGTGTGTGCGCGCGCACATGCATGCATGGGTGGTTTTATGTTGCTATTCCTCATTATATTTGTTTTAAAATGTCCATAGATATGAGAAATGTTTTTTCAATTTTTAGGAAAGTGAGAAATAAGATCACATTCTTTTCAATCATATTGGGTGCACATTCCACATAAAAAATTAATTAAATTCAATTAAAAAATGTAATATTTCAAACTTAGCTAACCTGTGGACAGTTAACTATGTGTTTGAAAGAGTACATGCAACTCTTATGTTGCTTGAGTCCTTTTCTGTCTTTATAATCATGTAACTAAAACAAAATTTTATTCTAGAGGAGATGATACTATAACGTTCGAGCATAGATTTTTGGAAATAGATAAAACAGACATGTATCCCAATCCTGTATGTACAATTAACCATCTGTGTTACCTTAAGCGTGTTACTTCATTTTTAACTCTTAGGTTACACACATGAAAGATGGATGGGAGGGAATATCAACAACTTGGGAAGATTGTTAAATATATAAATATATATATTTGATATCTTTGTATCTTTAGATGGCCATTATTCAGCCCAATAGGTTGAAAAATGGCCATCTAAAGATACAAAGATATCAAGTTCTAATCCCTAGAACCTGTAAATGTTATTTTATAAAGATAAAGTTTTTTTTAAAATTTTATTTATTTATTTGAGAGAGAGAGAAAGAGGGAGAGAGAGCACGAGCAGGGGGAGAGTAGGGGGAAAAGCAGGCTCTCCGCTGAGCAGGGAGCCCCACGCGGGGCTTGATCCCAGGACCCTGGGATTACGACCTGAGCCGAAGCAGACACTTAACCGACTGAGCCACCCAGGTGCCCCGATAAAGTTTCTTTTTAAGACATGATAAAGTTAAAGATCTTGAGGTGAAATTATTCTGGATTATTCAGGTGTGTTCTAAATGCAGTTACAAGTGTCCTTAGAGGCAGGGAGAGGTTAACATACAAAAGAGGAAAAGGCAGAGATCAGAGTGATGTAGTCAAAAGCCAAGGAATACTGACAGCTACCAGAAGTTGGAAGGAACCAGGAATAAATTCTCTAGCTTCTCCAGAACCTCCAGGAGGCATGTGGCCCTGCCTATAATTTGATTTCATTTCAGTGCTGCTGAGTTGGGACTTCTAACCTCCAGAACTATAAAATAATAATTTCTCTTGCCTTAAACCACCCACTTTGTGTTAATTTGTTATAGCAGCCACAGGAAAACTTTTATATAGATATATAGATTTATAAATTTATATATATGTAAATATAGTTCTAATACTAGTATCTGAGTATTCTGACTGGCCCAATAAATGTAAGTTCTTTTAACCACTTATTTAGGTATTAATTCCATTACTCTTCTGGCTGTTTTCATTATTCTTTCTTTTTCCTCCTGTTCTGTTTTACATTATTGTTTTATTTACATCATGGTAAATATATTAAAAACAAAGAAGGACTTATTTGGTTGCCAGCTGCAAGGAAGAAAAGGTAAATGGAGGTCTTAATCCTCAAAATAGTACTTTTATTGAATCAGTAATGCAAAGACATAATATTACTTCTTCTCTATTTCCTTAATATGTGCAATAAAGTTCTCTACCAATGCAAATACAGTTAATCTAAGCACTTTATGTGGATAGATTTATTTAACTCATTGATTAAATATGGCAGGTTATTTTGTCATTCCATGTCACAGATTAAGGTAAAAACATGGAAATAATTTGTGCAAGGTCAAAAGACTAGCAAGTGGTACAGTTGACCTTCTAAAGCTACCTCTCTTGAAGATGAAGGCAGAAAAACTGCTTGTTTATTTAGTTAACAAATGCATATTTAGCAATTACTATGTGCTAGGGCTATAATAGACAGTAAGAATATAGTAGTCAAAACTACAGACAGAATTCCTGCTCTTAGGGAATTTTTTCTTTATTTAGACCAGGGATTGGCAAGCTTTTCTGTAGAAAATATGTTGTTTCTGTAGAAATATTTTAGATTTTGCCGGTTATGTGGCCACTGTCACAATTATTCATTTCTGCCATTAGAATGCAAAGGCATCCAGAGATCATGCATGTATGAATGTATGTCCTATTCCAATAAAATTATATTTATAAAAACAAGTGAAGAGCCAGATTGGGTCTGTGGGCCATAGTTTTTTCATCTCTAGTATAGATAGACAATAAACCAGATAAATAAGTGCTAGTACCCTCTACATTGTGCTAGAGCATGTTAAGGGAATAAACAAAACAAAACAAAACAAAAAAAACAACAACAACAAACAGAGAAAGGAGAGAGTTAGGAGTAGGAGAGTGTATAAGACCTCTCTATGAAAGTGGCAACTGAGTAAAGACCTGAAAAAAGAGAAGATGCAAGTTACGTGTGTATCTGGGATAAGTAGAAGGAAGAGCTCTTGCAAAGTGCCTGAGATAGGATCATGGTGGGTCTAACAGGAATAGTGAGAAGGTGAGTATCTGACAGAAATAGTGAGAAGATGAGTATATCAATGGGGTGGTAGGGCTGGAGGAGGTCAGAGAGATAATAGGAAGTCACATCACATGTAGCCATGTGCTTCATAGGGAGGGTCTGGCTCTTAGTCATGTGGAAATGGTGGAGTAGGGCAGTGATAACAAGGTCTGATTTAGATTTTAATAGGATGACTCTAGCTCTTGGGTCAGGAAGTGATTTGGGGATGGCTTTGTTAGAGGCAGAGAAACCAGAAAGATCTCTTTAAACTTATTAAATAAATTTTTTAAAGGGCTTTATTATTTTATTTTTTTTAAGCTTTTATTTATTTATTTGACAGAGAGAGACACAGCGAGAGAGGGAACACAAGCAGGGGGAGTGGGAGAGGGAGAAGAAGGCTTCCCGTGGAGCAGGGAGCCCAATGGGGGGCTCGATGCCAGGACCCTGGGACCATGACCCAAGCCGAAGGCAGACGCTTAACGACTGAGCCACCCAGGCGCCCCTAAATAAATGTTTTTTAACATAAGTCTTTTGGGTAAAATTTTCATATTCATCACCCAGTGAAATGAATTCAACAAAATGTATACAGTACTTCCGTATGCCAGAAACTCTGCTAAGTCCTGATGTTATAGTCAAATAGGACACCATTTTTCTCTGTATCTTTTTTAAGCTATTAAGTATTTGATCCTCTACCCCTCTTAGTAAAAGTAGGTCCTCTTTTTTTGGGGTTTGTTTAAAACAAAAATAACAATTGCCATGACTTGTCACTTAAACATTAGATTTACTCTTCAACAAAGAAATACTAAGACAACAGAAATGCATAAGCAGAGTGTCTCACCCTCCTGTGACTTCACCACCATCTCTTTGCCAAGAACTGTACCTCTGTTGAAGGTCTGGTATATGTCAATCAGAGAAGAGAAAATAAAGGAGTCCAGAAGTTGGTATTCTGATAGTGAGGTGACAAAGACTTACAGTAACTGACTCTTGGCAATATTAACACTTTCTTCATTTGGGTGAATTTTATGGTTTCAGGTGAATGGCAAGGCCCTCATCTCAAAAAGGATCAGCCTTTTTATTTTTTTATTTTTTTTTAAATATTTTATTTATTTATTTGAGACAGAGAGAATGAGATAGAGACAGAGAGAGCATGAGATGGGGGAGCATCAGAGGGAGAAGCAGACTCCCTGCCAAGCAGGGAGCCCGATGCGGGACTCGATCCCGGGACTCCAGGATCATGACCTGAGCCGAAGGCAGTCGCTTAACCAACTGAGCCACCCAGGCGCCCAAGGATCAGCCTTTGTGGGCTACATAAGCATGCTGTAAGAGCTCTTTGAGTTTCTAGCAAGCAAGGAGAGGTTAGTGAGTTCAGCTTTTGGCTGAACTTCAGACAGATCATTTACATCACTGATTGACCTGCTAACCTGATAGAGAGCATGGTTTCATGTGGCCAAAGAACAGAGCATTTAGCAGAGAAACAAATGCCTGCACTTTAATCTATTTTTCAAGTACATTTTTTCAAGATACTTTTTCCCAGTATCTCTTCAGATTGAAAACCAGGGCCATTTCCCTTACAAATTGAGGGTGATTGTGTCAACAAGGAAATTAGATGAAAATGCTAAGGTTTTGTAGGGATTTGAAGTTGGTCCTTATAGATGGTTCATTCTCCACCCACTTATTGTTTAATGATATTTCTCTTTTACTGTATATCCTGAGAAATCACATTGATATTTAGTTTTTGCTATAGTATTATAAATGCTATCATTAAGTCAGTGTTTTCCTATTAGTATGTTTTCTTAACTATAAATTTTTATTGTCTAATCCTTAGTTTTAACTTAAAACATTAAATTATTAAGAATAACAATGGAGTTCTAGTTCAAGATGATAATGTATGAAGATTCTGAACTCACCTCTTCCCATGGACACACCAAGTCTATAGACACTTATGGAATAATTTCATTAAAAAAAAACAACAAAAAACCTACTGGGTGACTGAGTGATGACTACACATGGGCAAATAAGAAGAAACCCACACAGAAGTAGGTAGGAGAGGCTAGAACACATTCTTGCCATAAACCCAACCCCTGGCATGGCATCCCACAACCAGAAAGGGACTCAAAATCCAGAGCTTCACCCTGAAGAGTGAAGGATTTGAATCCCACATTGGGCATCCCAGTTTTTGAGACATACACTTGAGGGATGAGCCCCTAACATATCTTTGAAAACCAAGGGAGCTAGTGTCCTGAGGCTCATGACTATAACAATCTGAGAAATTGCTTCTAAAAGTGCTCACACTTGGACTCACCCACCCCAGAGCCTATTTCAGAGACAGCCAAATTGTGACCAGGTTGGAAGTGAAGGAGGCTTACCTACATGTATTGAAGCACTGACCTGAAGGACAGGCATCTAACTTAACACACACATCTAGGAGACTATTTGAACACTCTCCAAGGACAGAGACTCGTGTATGCCATGCTTTCCTTTTGTTATGCTCTACAGCACCAGTTGTCTCCCATATTCTGGTGCCCAAATTTTTGCAGGTGCCACCTAGGGGATGCCTCTTGATCACCTGGCTCTGAAGCACAAGGGGCTTGTATTTCTGGGGCAGACTATAATCCTTTCCAGAGACCTCACAGGGCAGGCTGTGTCTTCACGCTCACCTTTTGCCATGCTCTAGAGCACTAATATCTCTTGGAAGGGAGCTTTACATGTATCTGGTGCCATGGGTTTTATGTCTGGTGTCCTAGTTTCTGTGGTTGCTGCCCGGAGGACACCCTTCGATCACCTGGTTTTGGTGACTGGGATGGTGGCTAGAATTCCTTGGTCCCACAAGACTGTGGCAATTGAAGAGACAGCTCATACCATAACATTAAAAAAAATTCCAAACAAGAAAACTCTAGGGCGCCTGGGTGGCTCAGTTGGTTAAGCGACTGCCTTCGGCTCAGGTCATGATCGTGGAGTCCCGGGATCGAGTCCTGCATCGGGCTCCCTGCTCGGCAGGGAGCCTGCTTCTGCCTCTGACCCTCCCCCCTCTCATGTGCTCTCTCTCTCTCATTCTCTCTGTCTCAAATAAATAAATAAATAAATAAAAATCTTTAAAAAAAAAAAGAAAACTCTATCCCACAAAGTTATATTTCAGGAGAGGAAAATAATTTTCCAAACAAGCAAGAGCTGAAGGAGTTCATCATCACAAAACTGGTTTTTCAAGAAATGTTAAAGGGACATTATTAAGCTAAAAAGAAAGAGTGCAAAATTGTAACAGAACACGTATAAAAGACTAAATCTCACTGGAAAGGTAAATACCTGGTAAAGATAATGCATTAATCACTTATAAATCTGTTATGAAAGTTAAAAGAAGTAGTAAAAATAACTATAACAATTAGTTAAGGGATATACAAGATAAAAAGATGTAAAATGTGACATCCCAAACATAAAAGGTAGGGTGGGAGTAGTAATAAAGTTAAGCTTTACAATGAGATTAAAGTTGATAATTTAAAATATACTATTATAGGCATAAGGTGTTCTATGTACGCTTCATGGTAACCACAAAGCAAAAACCTATAGTAAATGCACAAAAGGTAAAGAGAAAGGCATGTAATCATGCCACTAAAGAAAGTCATCAAACCATAAAGGAATAGAGTAAGAGTAGAAAGGAACAGAGAGGAACTACAAGAATAGCCAGGAAACAGTTTTTTAAATGATAGTAAGCACACATCTACCAATAATTATTTTAAATGCAAATGGACTAAATTCTCTAATCAAAAGACCTAAGAGTGTCGAATGGATAAGAAAGCAGGACCCATTTATATGCTGCATACAAGAGACTCATTTTAGGTGAAGGAATACACACAGACTGAAGATGAAGGGATGGAAAAAGGTATTCCATGCAAATGGACACCAGAAGAAAGCTGGAGTAACTATACTTAGACAAAATAGACTTTAAAAAAAAGGCTGTAATAAGAGACAGGTGCATTATATAATGATAAAGGGATTTCTCCAACAAGAAGATCTAACATTTGTAAATATTTATGCATCCAACATAGGAACACCTAAAAATACAAAGCAACTATTAACAGACCCAAAGAGAGAAATAGACAGCAATATAATATAGTAGGGGATGTTAATACTCTTAGATCAATGGGTAGGTTATCCAAACAGAAAATCAGTAAGGAAACATCAGCCTTAACACATTAGCCCAGTAGACTTAACAGATAATTACAGAATATTCCATCCAAAAGCAACAAAATATACGTTCTTCTCAAATGCACATAGAACATATTCCAAAATAGATCATATATTAGACCACAAAGCAAGTTTTAATACACTTAAGAGGATTAATAACATTATCACAAATTAAAATGAAGTTAGTTTAGACTTATTCTTAGAAAACATAAATTGGATTCTAATAATATTTTCCATATATTATTATTTCTCTTTTATATTTCAAAAACCTTTGACAATAGTTCTGAGATTACATTGTAAATTTTTTTCAATGATAGGTGGACAAGCTAAGATGATTACCTGTCTTTTTTTCCTATTCTTTTTTCTCTATTTTTCCAGTTCAGTTTCTTTTTCTTTTTTTTTTTTTTTTAGTAAGCTCTATGCCCAACATGGGGCTTGAACTCACAACCCTGAGATCAAGAGTCACATGCTACCCCAACTGAGCGAGCCAGGTACCCCCAGTTTCTGTTTTTTAGTTTCAGTTCAAAGATTGCTGTTTGTCAAATAAGAGTTAATCATTTTGCTGGTATTATTGGAGGGAAGATGGAAATATTTCATTTGGTATTGATAAAACTCTAATTTAGTTGACAACTCCTTTCCCTTCTTATCAGGAAAGAAAGAAATAAAGAAAAACACAAAAGGTTTGGGTATAGGGATTTGGGTGGCCCTGAAAGAGAAGTAAAAATGGAAACTCATTTGCCAGTCCAACAGAACTAAAGGAAGAAAAACAATTCATAGGCAAAAAGTACATGAAAGTAACTTTAAAAATTAAAAAATTTATGCAGCAATAATAATTTATTTTAATATTTTCTGGTCTTAGAATGTTTGTTTTATGAAAATTGATACTTTTCTGTGCTTATAATTTATGTTACTTTTATTCTTGATAATTTAACATTAGATTTGAGGGACTGGAGTAACAAGGATATTGACTCATACTTCTTAGTATATTTAACAGGGTCAACCGGAATAGGTATTTTTAAAATTTTTTTTAAATGTTGTATTTGTTTTTGTTTGGGAGTAGGGGTGTAATTAATATGTATTGGGCAATTATGAAAATTTTTGTTTGATATTGTTTATTTTTTCACTGTAGATGTATTTTTAAAAATTTAATTGTCACGGGTGCCTGGGTGGCTCAGTGGGTTAAGCGTCTGCCTTTGGCTCAGGTCATGATCTCAGGGTCCTGGGATTGAGCCCCATGTTGGGCTCTCTGCTCAGTGGGGAGTCTGCTTCTCCCTCTCTCCCTCTCTGTCTCTCTCAAATAAATAATCTTTAAAAAAGTTAATTGTCAGAATGTATCCTTTTTTCTTGCTTTGCTTCAACTAGGGCTCAGCTACTGTTTTATAGATAATATGTAGTAGAATTAAAATAATTATAAAATGAATTTTTTCTCTATTCTATCTCTCAGTTGTGAGTATACCTACATGACTTTACTAAGTCACAATTATCAATTTCTTGATATCTGGTAAAATGTAGATATATTTTACATTGCTGGTGCTCACTACAAGGTTATTGCATTGAAATGTACATTCAATAGATACTTTAGGTGTTGAAAAAAAATGATTATAATATTCTTTATGAATAAAATGAAAAAATTGGCAATTTTATTCAATTCAACATTATTTATTGACTATTTGCTCTGCACTAGGCATTATTGGGGATGTTTAACTCAGCAAGGAAGATGTATGCCTTTTGTCCTGCAGGAATTTACTATGTTCAGGAAAATTATTTTGGCCAAAGGTTTCTTGTCAGGTTCCTACAATGACAATCAGCCATTGTATATAAATAAAAGCACTTACTGACTTCTTTGAATGATTCCTCCTTTCATTCTGAAACACTTTTACCCAAGCCCACTTTGCTGGCCTCAAATCCTGCCCATTCTACGTATTACATCTTTCATGTCATTTTCTAAAGGAAAATGTTCTCTGTTCTCTGGTAACTGGGTTAATGTCTCATGGTATACATTTTCAAAGCACTCCCTACTCACTATGATCTCCATAATTAGTTCTTTGTGTTTGTTTAATGTTTGTCTTGCCTCCTAGAGTGTATGTTATCAGAAGACAGGAGCCATTTTCATTTACCTCCCTATCCCCAGTGTCTAGTGAATATCTGACTCAGTGATAATTGATTGACTAAATGGAGAATTGGTTAAGGCACATAGCTAATACTATTCTTGTGAACTCTTAGAGAACATAGAAATTTAAAGTTTAAAATACCCTTTTCCTAGATTCACCAATTATTAACATTTTGTTTTTACTTTCTTTCTCTCTCCCCACTTTTTTCTTTTCATATATAATTTAAGCATGTATCTCCAGTGAACAAGAACATCATTCTACCAGATCACAACACAATGGTCTCCACAAGGAGTTTAACACTGATAAAACACCGTTGTCTTTCCTAGATCCATATTCAGATTTCCCCCAGTTCCTATAATCCTCCCTTTTTGTTTAACCCATGATCCAGTCAAGTATCATAGATGCTTTTAAATTGGCAAGCTAGACTTATTATAATTATTATTACTTAACATAATAATAATTTTACTTTGTTTTTGAAACAGTGGTCCCTTAAAACTTACTTTTACTTTTAAAAATACGACTTCCTTAAAACTTTGGAACTATTGTAGATTCTCTAGTACAGAAATTACCAAATGAATGAGTGGCATGAGGGCAGAATTTACACATGTCTGTGTTTATTCTATAAGAGTAGGTATATTTTAAATTTAGGCTTTTAAAAAGTCATTACTAGTGGTACAGCACATTGATATTAAAATATGATTTCAACAAACAGGACTCTTCATGCTGAACATTTACATAGTTCTGAAGAACAGATTAGAAAATTTTCCAGTCTTTAATTTTCTCCTTGAATTACCTTCTTCATGAATCTAAGTTTACCTGCAGGGCCTTAAAGAAAATGAAAAAAAAAAACCTGCCAGGAAAACATACAATATGAAAAAGTATCATTTTTTTTATTTTTAATTTTCAATTCCATGGAACTTTCTAAGAGAAATCAATGTAGGGGAAAGATATAATAGGGACTGTCCAGAAAACTTACACTATTTTAACTCAGTACCATCTTTTTAAAAGCTACAAGAATAAACATTGTTGTATTGAAGAAATGTCTGTAAGAAGTGAGAATAGACATTTCAATCTGGTCCCATTTTACATTCACTGTGAACAGTTGGATATTATTGAACAGGCTTTGCCCTTTACTAGTAAATCCTGCTGCTAATCTTATTACGAACCAGTGGAAATGGAAGTTATATAGAAATCAGAAGTTAGCTACACAGTGGAAGATTCAAAGAGGTTTTCTTTTTTGTTAAATACTTTTTCTGTGTTTATGTAGGTTATCTCATTGAATTAATTATATTTCCAACATTTTAAAATGTAATCAAATGGGTTACACATTGCAGTTCCTCATATGAACATATTCAAAGATTTAGTTTTGTCAAACATGGGCCGATTTACCTTGAACATGCTTTAGATAATATTAAAGAACTTTGATGATCCTTTGAAGAACACAGACCATTGCTTTAAAATGACTTATCTTTCCTCTTAAATAACTGTGATAGAGGAGGAATGAGAATTGACTCTACAGATTCTCAGTAAGTCCCAGATTCCTCTAAAATATTATATATATAAACGACATGACCATTGTGGTTTTGTCACCAACTAACTTATGCCATATTACTGACTGTTGGAACATAACAGGTTGTGGACTGTATTGTGTTTTATGACTCTGCCACTGGTCATCCTTGTGATTGGGACCTATTAATCATTTAACTTTTCCAAGCCTTGGTTATGTTAGGGAGAGACTAGGATAATTTGGAAAACCTAAAGTTTTATCAAATCACTATTTTGCTCATGACCTTTCAAAGTTTGCCCAGAAACTCAGAATAAAAGTAAATGCTCTTAAAACAGCTCTCAGAGCCCTTTTTACTTGTCAAAACTCATCTCTATTGGGGTGCTTGGGTAGGTCATTCAGTTAAGCATCCAGCTTCTTTTTTTAAGATTTTATTTATTTATTTAAGACAGGGAGAGAGAGAGAGAGAATACGAGTGAGAGGGGGGGAGCAGAGAAAGAAGGAGAAGTGACTCCCCACTGAGCTGGGAGCCCTATGTGTGGTTCAATCCCAGGACCCTGAGATCATGACCTGAGCCTAAGGCAGATGCTTAACCGACTGAGCCACCCAGGCACCCCTCAGCATCCGACACTTGATCTCAGGGTTGTGAATTCAAGCCCAGTTTTGGGCTCCACACTGGGTGTAGAGCCTACTGAACTACGTAAAACAAAATAAAACAAAAGAAAAACCTCATCTCCATCCACTATTCCCCCCTAGCTACTGCCACCTCTGTTTTTACACTCTATTTCTACACTTCTCCTAAGCTTTTCCTTAAGTACTACATTTTCTCTGAAATCTACTTATACAAGCATCTTTCTTTAAACTTACAGTTGATGCTTTCTGTTCTCTTTTTTTCCTCATATCATGTGTTATGTCCATGATATGCAACCGAGAGTAAAGTAAGACAAAGGTGATAACTTAAGAAGTTAATTCATGTAATGATTATTTCTGTCTTATTTTTAATGCATCATACACAGTGAAGAAAGTTGGAAAGTAAGCTATTTGATCATTGAACAGATTTGAGAAAGGAATATCAGTTGATAAAGAGGTAGAATGGCAAATTGAGTATGGTATAGAAAAATACATACAGGGTATATAAAACTATGTAAAAATACATTATCAGTAAATTCAATTTAAGTAGGGTTTAACATTAGAAAGGTAATTGGGTTTATGTAATGTGCTTACAAAATGCATATGCATATCAGTAAAATGCTACTTAGATTGACATGGAGCAAAAATTTCTCAGTAAATTGGATGTGTTGTGTTTAAATACAAAGTCTCACTCAGCATTTGGATGAACTGTTCTCCTTAACTTAAAGTAGGTAGTCACATCTGAAGGTTGTAATAATTCCCTTCACAAACTAATTTAGAGAAAAAATGGGTTTATAGATAAATTATTTAAATGACAGCTATAAAAATGAAGCTGGGATATCAGAAAATGAATTTTGTTGGTATTACAGATTGGCCCTTGGGGATGGTAAAAAAAAATAAAAGGACTAGTATAATGGTAAACATTATTATTTAAAATATTAAAATTAAAATTAGAAGCGTGGTCTAATCTAAGTTAAAAATATGGGTCATTTTTCCCTAAAATATGCTATACAGTATGCTAGAAACAAAGATCTACACAAAATTATTAAAGTTTTGGGAGGTAAAATTCTACTTTCTGATACTATTCCTTGGTGGAAAAAAGAAGTGTGATAAATTTATAAAACCACAAGTACTACTGACTGTAATGGAGGAGGTAAAGGATTAAAAAATTAAACTAAGCGATCAAACTCAGAAATTCTGGAAAAATTGAACAGCCTTTGAATATAGTTTAGGACTCATAAAAAATGCAACTTCATTCATTTCTTAATCTCTACAATATATGTGAATAAAAGGTCTATAAATGTCAAAAGGAGCATTTGGGGGATTGTGGCTGTGTGTGTATGGAAATTTGAGCTGGAGGAAGAAGATTCAACAGTGAGATAGGACTAAGATTTTGTAAAAGATCTGTGTTTTGAATTGCAAGCATACCTGAAGTTGAACCCACAAATAAAAGTGGAGCCTGAAAATATATAAGTAACTCCGGGAGTGTTATAATTTGCTAAGTGACTAAAGAAAAAAGTACATCCCAGAATATTTTAAATTTATTTAATTATTTAAATTCATGGTTTTCTTGTGAGTGCCCCCCAGTTTATTTAGTATGAAAGTTTGCATGGATGTGCTCCGTTTTGTGACCCTAAAATCGAGGTAAAAGTTATTTAGTTTTGAATAAAAACCTTGGTGTTCTATTATACTTACAACAATATATCTATGTCTAATTATACACACTGTTTCCCTGAGATGTTTCTTTGAGTGCCTTGCATATTTAGATTTTTTTTTTAATTCTATTTATTTATTTAAGAGAGAGAGAGCACTGGAACAAGAGCAAGGGGGAGGTGTGGAGGGAGAGGGAGAAGCAGGCTTCCCGCTGAGCAGGGAGCCCGATGCAGGGCTTCATCCCAGGACCCTGGGATCATGACCTGAGCCGAAGGCAGATGCTTAACCCACTGAGCCACCCAGGCTCCTCCATAGATTTTTTTTTTTTTATATACAATCTTCTTGTTAACTTTTTATCAAACTACCTAAAGGTCCTGACCCCAACCATTAAATAGCAAAGACCAGCCTCCAGTTCTTAACAAGAAGTTATAAAAAGTTCAGTTAAAGCAGATGTTAAATACAAGAAAAGTAGCTACATTTCTCTTTTAGAGACTATATTTTCATGTTTTGCCTTTCAGGGTCTTCTTTGACTTCCTCAAATTGACCTTAATGGTCAGGGTCGAACTATTCTCTTCCAACAAAAGGGCCCTGAGCACATCTTTTTCCCTGGATGTTTAGGTTCGAATGTTTTAAAGAGAATAATATTTACCCTACATTGAATCTTTATTCCCATTCTTATTTCCTTCCTCAAAATGGATTTCTTTGAAGATAATTCATGAAAAATTGTATCTCCTGATGGCAAGTTTAGAATATTTTCTCATGGCTTAAAACAGGCAAATATATCACAATATGTAGTTCAATAGTACTCTAAATTAAGCCACTTACAGGTCAGTAAGAAGCCATTCCGGGTTGAATGTACATCTAATCTCTCCAGGTAGAGTGGAGCCCCAGTCAATTTGAGATTACTATGGTCCCTGCAGGTTCATCCTACAGTCTCCTATTTCAACTCACTTCTGTGGACAGCTGTTCACATAAGAAAACACATGCATCCACAAACATACACAGAATTGTTTACAGCCATAGGAAAATCAATATGCACAGGGAGAAGAGACACCTTCCTTTTTCTACTATTTTGTTCCACAGACTTAGAGGTGCATCTACTACTCAAGTAAAAAAATTAACAATGTGATCAAACTGTAATTGAGCTTCTTCCTCTAAATCTCCACTGATCATTTTAAAACAAAAAGGGAATGTTTATTTTTGTGGAAGTAATGAACTTATTTAGAATTAAAAAAAAAAAAGAGAGAGATAGAGATCTGTCCCCAGAGAGAAGGAAATACTCTTGCAAGACTGAAAAAAAAGGGGAGGGGTTTGGATTTGACATTAATTAAAGTTTCAGGAATCTTAGGACACACCTGTGTATACTTATGTTCACCATGTTACTACTAAGATTTCAAAATTATATCTTCTCCAAATATTTATTCTCTTATTTTTATAGACCTTTATATTATTTATTTGACTCATAATTTATAATTATATTGGAGTAATCACCTCTGGTTCTGTATATATATATTCTATATATATGTGTGTGTGTGTGTATCAATGAAGAAAAGTGTGCATTTGTAAGAAATGTGGGAAAACAACTCAAATTTCCAGCACTGAGGGACAAGATTAAAATTTTAGTATATTTAGGGGCGCCTGGGTGGCTCAGTCGTTAAGCGTCTGCCTTCGGCTCGGGTCATGATCCCACCGTCCTGGGATCGAGCCCCGCATGGGGCTCCCTGCTTGGCGGGAAGCCTGCTTCTCCCTCTCCCACTCCCTCTGCTTGTGTTCCTGCTGTTGCTCTCTCTCTCTGTCAAATGGATAAATAAAATCTTTAAAAAAAAAAAAATTTAGTGTATTTATCTATAGTATGTTTCCGTAAAATATATTTTTTCTGTGAGCATAGATATATAGTCATTAGATAACTTTGTGTTTCTCACATAAATAATGAACAATTTTAATAAAATAACATAAACAATTTACTATATATAATTTAGGTGTGATTTTGGATATTGTACAAAATTTCATGATTTTGTTCACTATTGGTTATTATTATGAATTACTATTACACATAAAGCTTTATGTAAATCCTCATAATTTTTACTGGTTAAGTTACTGAAAGAGAATGACTGGATTAAACACTCATAGAACTCAAGTTTCAGCTCTCTTTTTTTTTTTTTTAAGATTTTATTTTTTATTTATTTGACAGAGAGAGAGATAGAGCAGGAACACAAGCAAGGCGAGTGGGAGAGGGAGAAGCAGGCTTCCCGCCAAGCAGGGAGCCCGATGTGGGACTCGATCCCAGGACGCTGGGATCATGACCTGAGCTGAAGGCAGACGCTGA
This sequence comes from Leptonychotes weddellii, assembly GCF_054177405.1. Lineage (NCBI taxonomy): Eukaryota > Metazoa > Chordata > Mammalia > Carnivora > Phocidae > Leptonychotes > Leptonychotes weddellii. The sequence goes on along the minus strand of NC_138370.1, from coordinate 153,876,710 downwards.
ACGACTGAGCCACCTAGGCGCCCAAGTTTCAGCTCTCTTAACACTCTGTACAATTATAACTCCATCAGCAATACATGGCAATATCTATTTCTCCATAAATAGTATTTCATGTAGGAATTCTATGGTTTTATATTTGTTATAATATGTTACCATAATTAGAAAAAAGATAAGCTATCACTTTTCAGCTTAAATGCTAATCCTTAATGACCAGTGAAACTGGTCATTTCAGGGAAGAAAGCTGATGGAGTAAAGCTGTTTTCTACCTTTTTCTAGACCTTCATTTCTTATTATCAATCCTCTCCTGCCCCTACAAAGCCGTGTGTGCATGGACACACGCTCTCATATATGAAAGAAATCTACTGCATTCTATTAAATATTTCACTTGAAATTGATTGCTCTAGAGATCAATAAACCTAGGTCTGACACAGTTGCAAAACTCCCTAATAATTGGACGAGGAAGTGAGTTACTTATTATTTAAAATATGATTTTAAGCCTCTTTATACTTGTGAAATGCTATCTAATTTATCTAATTGTTTATCCTTTACCATATTTGGAATCTAGTTTTTAACTCTAACTTTAGAGTTTTAAAATGAATACACAAAGAGATGAAGGACCCTCAGTAACACCAAAAACAACAAAAATGACCTAACTCAGAATTCTTCAGAGAGAAGTATATGTGAGTATGCCTAGTATCATTAGTTTTAACATGTGTATGTGTTTTTAGATGAGGGTTAAATCCCCACAGGTCCAAAAACTATCCTTCAAAAGCTTGTGAACAGCTAACAAAGCAACAGAACAAAAATAACAATATTGAAATTAAAAAAGACACTTCAGTGTCTGCCAGTCTTGCCTTTTTTATTTCAAGTTGAAGAGAAAAAGATATTAAGAAGTGAATTATACTGACTTTTTCAACCCAGAAAGAAATTGGTCTTTAAATCTAATTCTTCTGATTTGGGCCTAAATACCCTTATTGTATGTCACATGGAATATAATATACTAACTTATAGAAAAAAATAAGCATGTATAATATTAAATTCTAAATGAATTTAAAATTCTAAGGGAGCAACAGATTAATCTAGAAGGCATTTTAAAAAATGTGTTTCAAAGAAGCAAAAATTAAATAATTTCAAAAAATTTTTCATTTGAGTCTTTTCAAGGACTTTCATTTGGTTTGAAAAATATAACATTCTCATGTTTTTAAAATCGTATCACACATTGAGATTTTGCTGCCATAAAGATAGTACTTCATTGTCTAGAGAATTGTATCAGTTACTAAAGGTTCAATTGATCAAATGCTAATACATAATACATTTTAATGCTCTGAGGAAAACTACTTGATTCTATATATTTTCAGCTGAGTTTGTCTTAACATTTCTCTTCTGATGCCTAATGAGTAGGACATTTGTTATTAGGAAATAAGGAACCTAGGAAAGATTTGTGAGAATGGAAATGTCATACTCAGAATTATTCTGCATTGTCTGCTTCAGTGAGGTTCTGTTTTTATTGTGAGCCTCCTAAGTAACTTTCTTTTCCCCATTTCTCTGCCTGATAACAAGTAGGCAAAAGCCAAATGGGAATAAGAATATTGAATCCTGGGTATAAGTCCTGCCTTTACCCATAATCAAACAAGTCACTTACCAAATCAGGACTTGAGTCTCATCTAGATGTAAGATAAACTGACTGTTACATAGTAAGCAGATTAGTAGTGTTAATGATTACTATTTTAATCCACTTTTATCTTTTTGAGAACAAGTCCTTTGACCCATTTGGCCACAGGCATTCATCTTCCTGGAAAGTATGTATTTATTATAGAAGGAATTAAAATAAAAGTGTGACATTCAGTTTTGGCATATATAATTCATGCAACAGGACTATATATATATATATATATATGGTCAGATTAGATTATCTCTAAATGTTTATTCAACTTTAAATTTCTATAAGACATTTTATTCAAATTTGTTAAGGGTGACTGAAATGTTGGACATAACTCTTATTCTTATCAGTTTACAGATTATTTAGGAAAAAGCAAAATATCATGACAAAAATACCATGCAAAGTTAAACATCAATAAACACAATAAACAAGAAAATTTAAAAGATATTAATTAGGGCGCCTGGATGGCTCAGTCGTTAAGCGTCTGCCTTCGGCTCAGGTCATGATCCCAGGGTCCTGGGATCGAGCCCCACATCAGGCTTCCTCCTCAGCGGGAAGCCTGCTTCTCCCTCTCCCACTCCCCCTGCTTGTGTTCCCTCTCTCGCTGTGTCTCTCTCTGTCAAAGAAATAAATAAAATCTTAAAAAAAAAGATATTAATTAAAGTATAGTTATTTAATATAAAACACTAAAAGGGGTATTAATATTTTGATACAGGGATAATTTATTCACATTTTAAGTTACCACATAAAGATTTTGGGAGATTAGCCTTAAGATACACTTGATATATTTGTTCACTTATGTAACCAAAACCTGTATACTAGAAAATTTGTTATGCGGTAAGGCTACAGAAGTAAATAAAATAAAAGGAAAATCTGGTCCTCATGAACCTTATAGTCTGAGTTTAAGAGAGAATAAATATAATAAATCAACCAAATATAAAATAGATCAGATTAGTGTGTCTGGGGAGTATTTATTACAGAAAAATGTCACAGCAAAATACTTGGTTATAAGTGAATCTGAACGTTTAGGAGACTAGTAATGAATACTAGTACAAAAGAGAGTTTTTGAAGGGGTAAGTGGTGGGAAATTCAACTGCAAATGTTGGTAGTGGCCAGACTTTGCCGTGTGTTGATTACTGTGCACTGTACTTTGGATTTTGTGTAGTAGGTAGTGTGGAACCACTGAAAAGTTCCAATCACAGAATGACATATATAAAGTTTTCTTTAGGAAGAAAAATCTAGCAAGATCAACATAGAAGAAGTACAAGCCTGTAGAGATTACTGAAGCCACATGAACCCACGGCAATTGCGTAGCAGTGCAATGCTTAGGTAAAGATCTTTGGCTGCATAGCATTATTGGGAGGCCCCTAAAAATGCTGTTGCAGAAGAAGAACTTTTTTTTTTAAAGATTTTATTTATTTATTTGACAGAGAGAGACACAGCAAGAGAGGCAAGAGAGGGAATACAAGCAGGGGGAATGGGAGAGGGAGAAGCAGGCTTCCCGAGGAGCAGGGAGCCCGATGCGGGGCTCGATCCCAGGACTCTGGGATCATGACCTGAGCTGAAGGCAGACGCTTAACGACTGAGCCACCCAGGCGCCCAGAAGAACTTGACCTAACTAGCCCCAAGGAGTGCCTGCAGTTTGGGCAGGAGGGTGAAATAAGGAAAATAAGGAACCTAGTTGGTTCCCTATTTATTCATTTATTTCATTCACTCATTCATTTATGAATTTACTAACAAAATCCTTTTTGAGTGCCTATAATGTATCAGGGATATAGTTCATGATAAGGAGCCATGATTAATAAGACATGATGCTTCCTACCAGAGACATGAAATTCAGACATTATCCCTTTAGTGGTCTAAAGAAAAGGGCAAATGTATGTATAGAAGCAAAAGAGGAGGCATCTGACTGGCTCAGTCAGTAGAGCATCCAATTCTTGATCTCAGGGTCATGAGTTCAAACCCCACATTGAGCATGGAGCCTATTTGGAAAAAAAAAAAAAGAAGAAGAAGAAGAAGCAAAAGAGAAGACGTGATTCACTGTGCCTCTGGGAGGGAAAGAAGGGCAAGAACCTTATCCCCTAGGAATTTATGATTAATGGAGTCTTTAAAAAATAGTAAAACTGTAGCAAAGGCAGGGGTGGGGAAATTAAAAGAACCCCTGGGGAAAAGGAATCAGGTAGATAAAGAACCAAGGGATTAAGAGAGGGCATTACAAGTGAAGGGAACTACAAGGTCAAAGGCTTGTATCTTAGATGTGAGAGGATAATGCCTTTCTCTAGGACAGTTGTTGAGGAAATGGAAAATAAAGCTTTTCCAAGAAAGTATTGGCAACACATAATGACTACTCCCCAATAAATGCAAACATTGAGGTAAAAATTTCAAAGTGTCTGTCTAAGCAAAGGACTTCAACCTATACTTGAAGTAGGGAGACAGAATCATGGAAGAGAGATCAGGCCTGGAGATTTAAATGTGGGAGTCAGACATGCAAGGAACACATAGAAGGAAGAATTTTCTGTATGTTTGGAATTAAGTATTTTCAAAGTATTTCATTTCTTCCACTGTCAAAAGGACTAGAATAAAATTAAGTGAAACTCCTAACTAGACTTGACGATGAGATAAATTAACTGTATCTCGTTTTTTATTCTTATGTTTTGTCTTAATTTTTGTAACTCAGAGAAAATGCTGTAGCCAGTTCTGCTGAAGCTATATACTGTGTTTTAGATTATAAATTTATCCCCTTTAAATTCAGTACTTCAGAATATCCCATGATCTGAATATCCAAGAAATATTTTTCCTAGATATTTTTTTTCCTAGATATTTTTGGCTAAAACATACATTTTGAGATTTATTATTTTCCTTAGCAGTAATTCTATTCACATTGAATGAAATATGATTTCATAAAATATGGGATACAATAGTAAAGATATCCCTTATGGATGTTTATACTAGAAGGAAACAAGCAGTTTATAGTTTAAATTCCTCATATTATAATCATAAAATTGTTCAGAGAGCCTTCTGTGGGTTAAAGCTATTCAAAGATGGAATTGGGGTTTTTCAGGTGGCAATGAGTTACACTGCAGGGAGGGACAAAATGGACCTAAAACATTCGGTGACATTTAAGAGTGTAGAACTCTATGTGAAATTATTTGCTCAACATTACTCAAGTGATTTGGACCCAGGTTTTTTAACTATCTGAACTCCGTCTTTTATGTCTTAAATCTTTTATATTTATCAAAGTTATAATGAAAGTTTTTCATTAAGCAATGCTTAGCAAGCAGATGTGTTTATTGGCTCCCAAATAAACAAAATAATAATCTTTCTTATCCAGGAATTATATGTAGTTTGAGATAAGGCACAATCGTTGACTTTAGCATTACATTTGCTTTTATGCCAGAACCTGTTTTGTGCCTAGGAGTCAAAACACTTCAGTGAGGAAAAAAAAAAAAGAGAGAAGAAAAAGAAAAAAAGAAATATCAGTCCAAATCTAGATCATACTCTTCACCAGTATGCTGAATGACTGTAGTTATTCTTTTAGAACTTGACACCTTGAAACAGACGTTTGTAGAAACTGACCTGTTCAGAGATGTCCTTGGGCTGACTTAAACCTCCTGAGGTTAATGTTAATAGGAATGGATCTGCCTCGGGACTGCTTAAAGTGTCACCTTCAGCTGTTCTTTTTTATTGGTCAACGGCTAGCCTGAGAGCAGCATAAATTATAAAACAAGTGCTTAGAATCTTTTACTTTAGTGTAATGAGCAGTGCAGGATTGAATCATGCTAGGTCAGTTGATAACTGTGGGAGTGGTCTTAGAATATAATTTCCAAAATGTGTTTGTAGTATCTTTTTTCTATTCATTCAGTCAACATGTTTATATGAACTCTTCCAGGACCTAGAAATACATTGGCGAAGCATGCCATCATCGTAGGGGTAAATATCAAAAAACAGAAACAAAAAATTAGTGGTAAGTGATCTGAAGGGTGTAAAATAGGGTGATGGTGACAGAGAATGTCTGAAGTCTACATTAGCTGGGTTATCAGTGAAGGATTTATTGATATTTGAGTTGAGACCAGAATGATGAGAAGAAAGCAGCTATACGAAGATGTGGAAGAGAAGTGTGGGATGTTTCAAGAAGTAGATAAGATAAAGTGCAAAAGCCCTAAGACAAAAATGTGTTTGGTCATTTTTGGAGACAGAAATAAGGCCACTTGAGTCATAGTTTAGAGAGTTGAAGTGTAGTTAGTGTAGGGCCTTCTAAAACCTGATGGATAATTTCAGTTTTATTCATCTTCTAAGAGAATTACTGAGTTATTTTTGTTTTTGTTTTTTAATTTAAACAGTAAAATATGATTTATATGGCTTAGTGGAAGTTGACTTGTGTGAGGGCAAGAGTGAAGTAGAGAGGCTTTTGCAGTAAGCAGTTCGGGTGAGAGCTGATGGTAGTTTGGATATGGCTATAACATTTAAATGAGAGTAAAGGATCTGATTCAGAATAGATTTTATACACTGAGCCAACAGGACTTAAATGTTGGGTAGGGAATGTAAAGAATAAGGCAGAGTGACTCCTAAATTCTTGGCCTAAATAACTAGGTGGTGCCAGTCTGAAGGTAAAGTATGGTTGGTGGGGAGGGGAAGAATGAACAAAGGAAAGGCTGAGATGCTTGTTAGACAGCTGGGTAGGTATATATTGACTATTAGCTATACCAATCTGGAACTCAGGGGACAGTCCAAACTTGGTCATCTGAAAATCATCAAAGAACAAAGGAAACTCTAATATTTACATGTGTGCCAGTGGAGTAAGGGACAGTAAAGAAACAAATGAAATAGAGAATGAGTAAGAAGAGCCTGGGCTATTGTGAAGTCTCAGAGAACTAGAGAACATGGTGTTGAAAGAAAGATGGAGTGGTCAGTTACTGATATTCAGTTGATAATTTGAGTAAGAAGAGAAAATTTGTCCTTTGCTTTGGCAAGATATAGTTTTTGGTGACTCAGTGACCTTAATAACTCAACCACCACAATATTTTGGACTGAGAAGTTTTATTTTAACCCTTTTATTGCTATTAGTAATGCAGTAAAAGTAATGCAATCCATAGAATTACTGAACAACAACAACAAAATCCTCCTTGAAATGTCATAAACAGGATGGCCTAAAAGCATAGCTATTTCTGCATTCCTCCTCCACAATCACAGATAGCAGTTTATTTCCTCTCAATGGACCTTATATTATTGGGCAAAATCAGCCTCTCACAAGTACAACTAATTGAGGAGCCTCTTCATCAGCAGGAGAGATCATATTCAATTTGATGCATATGAGTAAGCTTTTGAAAAACTGAAATTTGAGATAGCAACTGGATGCTCTGAATTCAGCTTGCAATCTAAAGGAGGGAGACAAAAAAATAAATAAATAAGGGGAGACAGTGTGGTTTTCGGGCATTTGACTTTTTTTTTTTTTTTTTAAAGATTTTATTTATTTATTTGACAGAGACAGAGACAGCGAGAGCAGGAACACAAGCAGGGGGAGTGGGAGAGGGAGAAGCAGGCCTCCCGCTGAGCCGGGAGCCCGATGTGGGACTCGATCCCAGGACCCTGGGATCATGACCTGAGCCGAAGGCAGTCGCTCAACCAACTGAGCCACCCAGGCGCCCATTGACTTTTTTTCTATATTCATGTTGTTCTCATGTCTGATGTTAATTGTAAAGTGCAAAAAAATAAACATACTTTCTTACTAGGGTAAGGTAACATAAATGTAGGAGAGTAGACTCAAATGAGTCCATTCTGAACATCATTCAGTATACCATCTGATGCAGAATAAACCCCATTAAACAAGTACAGGTATTTCTAATCTGAAAAGACATGGTGCCTATCTAATCCTGCATTAAATTATAATAAAGGGATTAATCTCTTTTGGTACATGCTGATCAAATATTCTTATAGTTAATTACCTCTTGTAAGGGATCCTGGAGACTTCTATACACATGCAACATAAATAGATGTGTGGGCATTTTGTTTAAAATGTTTACTTTAGGGGCGCCTGGGTGGCTCAGATGGTTAAGTGTCTGCCTTCAGCTCAGGTCATGATCCTGGGGTTCTGGGATCGAGCCCCGTGTCTGGCTCCTGGCTTGGCAGGGAGCCTGCTTCTCCCTCTCCCTCTGCCTCTCCCCTGCTCATGCTCTCTCTCTCTCTCTCTGTATCTCTCTGTCTCAAATGAATAAATAAAAAATCTTTCAAAAAAAAATAAAATGTTTACTTTAGTTGGTTTGCTTTTCAGTTACTGAATTTTGCTTCCTCCTACAGGCTTTTTAATTTCCTTAAGGTTGCAACAATGAACTTATCACATAGCTCCTGCAGCTAAAATGTGAATTTGTGAAGCAGATGGAGATGTTAGCACTTGGACTTTATTTGTTGGTGAGGGTCAGGCTGACAGAGGAAACAAAAGATAGGTGATCAGAAGTTCCTGCTAAAATTTTGACTTTTAGTATGATCCTTATAAGTCTTCTAACCTCACTAGGAGTCACTGTCTAAAGTGGTGAAGTCAACAGAGAAAGGTATTGGTTTTCTATCTCTCAGAGGCAGGGTGTGAAATAATAATTGTGATTTTGAATAGAAATAAGAAGAGTCTGATTCTTTATAGGTGAAAAAAGATGTCTATGAGTTTGGAATATTACTCTAGCCTATGGAAATCAAACTCTTTATGTTCTTATCAAAACATTTTTAGTTCTGTCCAACTGCAATAATGTAAAAGGCATAAGTTTCCTACAAAAATATTTTAAAAATCAGCTTTAGTTTGCATGTTAGAATAGAAAAAACAAACAAAAAAAAACAAAACTTCAGACTCAGTGGTTTTCTAAATTTTTTGTTGCACGGTGCCCTTTCTAAAACAGAATTTCTACCTTGATATTTAATTAAGATAAAATAAGAGTTGTTTTAATTGCTTTGGGAATGTGGGGAAGAGCCCCACTGACTTGGCCTCTCTTTTCATCTCTGCCAATAGCCACAGATACATTTTTGGATAAGAATACGAACATAATTAGAGGCTTGATAAAGAAAGTATGTTTTGAATTATAAAGTTAACAGATATGTAAGCTGTTTACCATTATTGCACCCAAACACTTCTATCCTCAATCCATCTTAAGCAGGATTGATTTTTAGACTAATTTGCAAGGATTACATTTGCTTGTTGGTTGCCCATTCTCTGATTTGTATTCCTTATCTTTAAAAAAAAATTCTAAAATATTGAATGGTTGGGCAACTGGATGGCTCAGAAGGTTAAGTGTCTGCCTTCCACTCAGTCATGATCTAGGGCCAGTGTCAGATTCCTTGCTCAGCAGGGGAGGGGGGAGTGTCTGCTTCTCCCTCCGGCTCTGCTCCCCCTGCCCCCCCAACTTGTGCTCTCTCTCTCAAATGAATAAATAAAATCTTAAAAAAAATATTCAAGGGTTACTCTATGTTTCTTAATCTTTCTGTTCACCATTACAGGGTTTTCTTACTTCCAGAGGGAATCTCCCATGATCTAGACATGTGATTCTAGTCACTTTATCTGACTTATGTGATTTTTGACCCATTTCCTCATGGTCTTTCAAGTGGTGAATTCATTCAATTCTCCAGTAATGTTCTGGTTGTTTACAAAGAATGGAACAATGATTCTACTATAAATAAAATGTTTCTTCTCTCAAGGAAAGTATAGTTTAAGGAAGCAAACAAAGTCAGTAAGAAATTTTAATATAGTTATATTTGAAGTATTTTGGTACTTAAAGTCAAATATAGTAGATCACAAAGCAATCTGTTGAGATTCATTGTTTACTGATGACCATAATATGATTCAGTGGAATATGAATAAGGCTGCATTTTGAAATATAAAGGCCTTTGCAATGTAAAGTGGTAATGAAATAATTAATCGTCTATAAAGTTTTAGGGCACAAGCCTATTAGGTCAGGTTGTCAAAACCGTGATATAAAACAAATAAATACAATTAAGATGACTCATTTCTATTATTTCCTTCTTCACTTAGAAGAAAATCCTCCCACGAATGCCATCACTCTTCAGAGATGCAGCACATACAAATCCCTTTATTTCTGCTTTAGGCTCAGCCTTAAGACTGAAGTAGAATTCCTGGAAGGAAAAAAAGAAGTATTATTTTTTTTTTCTCAATACTTGTTCTTTAACAAGTGCCTCAACACAAAGAAGTGAGTAAGTGGGGTGTTCTAATCATTATGTCTATGAAAGAAAGGGAGGAGGCACAGGTGAAATTTAGTATCCTGAAAATCTTATATTTTATTGTTAACTGATCACTGTGTTTTTTGATGTGACCATCAGTGTTTTGAATAGCAATCCTTATACTAAGTGGTCATTGTACAAGTTAAGGAAAGAAAAACGAATCTGATTGTTACAAAGGCAAACAATAAGAATCTTCCACAGTATAAAACCTCACAAATCTTGAAAGTAACAGCTGCCATTACAAAACAAAATATTATTTCCAGTAAATCTCACAGTGTGAAGATTTTTGATCACACATAATCTTTTCAGTAACAATCGATTATACCAATCATGACCATATTTATCATCTACTGAGAAACAGAACAGTAAAAATATGGGCATGGACATATAAAAAAAGAATTTAGAGTGTCTAGGAAGAACAAATAGTGGCCTAATAATCTTCATATTTTAGAGTTGAAAGCAATCATCTTGTCAACATTCCCTTTATATAATTTATATCACACAGACTGTAGAATATCTGCAATAACATATATATATATGGACTAATTAAGGAAAAAAGTAGCTCAGAAACCCTTACTATACAATATAGTTTGAAGAGATTTATATTTTTGTATTTAATGAGTTTTATAATTTATGTTATAAGGAATGTATTGCATTTATTATATAAAGTTAAGAGTAAAGGAATACTACTATTACCATGAAACAAATTATATAAGGTAATATATATGCAACTATTTTTACATTTTGTATTTTTAAACTTTTATACTTTATACTATTACATATTTATTATTACTTTGGTGTACTCTGGGCTTTCATTCTGAAGATTAATGTTTATGACTTTATAGTTCCTTGCATTTTATGAATTGGTTCATATTCTAAATCATAGTAAAGATGCCTGGTTTCTGAGCCTTGAAGGCTTGTTCCAGTTTAGAGAACAAAGCTGTTTTCATGCCTCTAGAACACTGTATTACTTTGCATTTTTATGCAACGTTTAGAATTTTACCCAAAACTTTCAGAGGATGATTTCAAAATGTTTCACCACATGGTTATTATTCCTCATGTAACATAACTAGCCAAATACAAATTTGGGTTTCCAAAATTAGAGAACTCCACTAAACATATTAAAAATAATACCTCCTGTTTTTTAGAAGAGCAAAGAAAACATAAAAAGATGGAAAAAAAGTTTTTTTCACATGAGAAAATAAATTAATATTTTTGTGTATTTCCACCAACTTCATTGAAAATTTTTAAAAGATATTTTATTTATTTATTTGAGAGACAGCGTGTGGGGTGGGGTGTCAGACTCCCTGCTGAGCAGCCAGATCCAGGGACCCTGAGATCATGACCTGAGTCAAAGGCAGATGCTTAACTGACTGAGCCACCCAGGTGCCCACTTTACCGAAATTTTTAATTTATTTAATTTTGAAATACTATGTAAATAAATATTTTCTGCTTGCTTCCCTTAACATTATTAATATCCTCAATACATTATGATGAGAAAAATCTCAATAGATGGAGAAAAACGGTGAAAATATTACTGGCCATTAAGCATTTAATATGCCTTTGATTTTTAAATTGTTTTTACAAATTAAGTTAAAAAACATATTCTATGGGGTACCTGGGTAGTTCAGTTGGTTAAGTGTCTGACTCTTGATCTAGGCTCAGGTCTTAATCTCAAGGTCTTGAGTTTGAGCACTGCATTGATCTCCACACCCAACCCCGTACTTAAAAACAAAACAAAACAAAAAACATATTTTATGAATAAACCCTTTTTATACCAGTAGAAAGTATTTTCAGAATTCATAGTTGTCTTAGTCTTGGTTCTCTAGGAAAAAAAAAAATAATCTGCTGCATAATCTATGTGCTAATATTTTAATTGAAAGTGTAATTCCTGGGCAGCAAATGAGGGAAATTGGAAATGATGCTGAAAAAAAGTGTCAGTAAATTCAGGGTGATATGTTACTTTACATGAAAATACAGCGAGTTTCTTGATTATATGGAGTATTCTGAATAGAGCACATGGAACCAGTGGACCTTGAAATAGTCCACCAGAAGGAGAAAGAAAGAGAAAATTTTCTGTCGGTGCTTTCTTTCTTCTGTCTCTCATTGGCCAATTTTTGTCCCAAGCAGTGTTAATTTCCTACATATTTCTAGGATATATCAATTATTCCTTCTGAGAGAATCCTAGGAATCTAGGGCCCATGCCCTCTGGTGTACTGTTTTATTTGAATCTAGAAGCGGTGCAGGCCAGCTCATTCCTGAGACTTGAATAGCAACTAAGCTTTGACAATGCTGAGCTAGCACCATGGTGAGCATCACAGAGGCCATGAAAGGACCTAGCACTCACCTTAAACATAGTCAGTGTAACCAAATGTGCTATGAAATGAAGTGGGAGCCAGGATGACCAACAGCCTCTGCAGGAAATGATACTTAGCAAACCTAAGGGGTGACATAAACCAATATATCTGATAAAAGGTATGAAAATTGGGCACCTAGGTGGCTCAGTTGGTTGAGCGACTGCCTTCGGCTCAGGTCATGATCCTGGAGTCCCGGGATCGAGTCCCACATCGGGCTCCCTGCTCAGCAGAGAGTCTGCTTCTCCCCCTGACCCTCCCCCCTCTCATGCTCTCTCTCTCTATCTCATTCTCTCTCTCAAATAAATAAATAAAATCTTTAAAAAAAAAAAAGGTATGAAAATTTATGTGGCTCTTAACACAAATGGACATACTACTTTTAAAAAATGTGTATTCTTTTGCACATGTATAAGCAACAAACAAATGTATTCAGTATTTTTATTAATCCATTTTTTTCTAGATCAAACAAAAACTTTCCTAAAGAGCATTGTTTAATTAAATTTGCATTTTTATTACTAGAACAGTTTAAAATTACTCATGTTTATTCATCTGGACTTTCAACTGATCCATATCTATATAAATATTTCCCCAAATTATTTAAACATGCTTTTCTCATCAATCTAAAATATATAAAAATGAAACCAAAGGGAGAGAAAAACCACTCATACACACTCAGATCTGTTTGAGTCAACTTTCTTCTCTTTTTGAGCCAAGTTTCACTAGAGTTTTATATAAATATTGAATACAATAACAACAAGCATTTTTGCTGGTTAAATACCTAGGGCTATACTTTTTTTAACATTTACAATAACAATATGCAAGGAATTCATTACTACCAATGCACTCAAAAAGAAATATGAACAAATGGAAAGACCAACAATATGCTTGGATTGAAGGACTCAATATAATAAAGATGGCAACCTTATTTGAATTTAATCTGTAAATATAACATGATACAAAATCCTGAGATTTTTAAGTTAATAAGATTTAGAAAAAACACAAATGACCAGAAGCTGCTCTGTTGCATTGCAAACATCCACCAAATCTTAGTGGCTTCCAACAATAATCATTTATTTTATACTCATGGTTGTATTGATTGGTTATGGTTTGGTTGCTCTTGGCTGGCCTTAGCAGCTAGCCCAGGATCAGATCCAGGTTATCTTCATTCTAGTTCTGGATTGAAAGAGACATGGCTACTTAAGGTATATTTTCCAATCAGAAGCTCAAACAGTCTCTTAAGAGCTTGAGTTAGAACTCGCTCTCTTGGGGAACCGGGGTGGCTCAGTCGTTAAGCGTCTGCCTTCGGCTCCGGTCATGATCCCAGAGTCCTGGGATCAAGCCCCATGTCGGGCTCTCTGCTCATCAGGAAGCCCGCTTCTCCCTTTCTCACTACCCCTGCTTATGTTCCCTCTCTCGCTGTGTCTCTCTCTGTCAAATAAATGAATAAAATCTTAAAAAAAAAAACCTCACTCTCTTTCTTACTTCTGTGTACATTGTATTGATTAAATCAAGCCATACAAGGAACCTTAGCAATAGGATAATTTTACTCTACTCACAGTGTATGATGGCAGAGAGGGGAAAAAAAAAAAGAAAAAGAAAAAACTCTGAGCAAATGATACATTCTGCTACACATAACTTCTTCATGATGTGTGTTCCATTTACTCTTTAAGTCTTAATCATCTGCTATATTTTTTCTCTATTTCTAAAGCTTGCAGGGCTATTTCTTGCCCCAGTAACATTGCACATACTTGCTAGTCTGCACTAACTCCATTTTTTCTACCTCCCGGTAGTAGTTTTTTGAGTTTGTTCTTAAAATCACTTTCTTAGTATCACCTTTACTAATGGCCAGCATTTTTATAGGATCTTGTTGTCTTATTTATTATTCCCCTTTCTCTATTATATATTTTTATTCCACACACCATGATATGTTGCTTTACTTTTATTTATGTTGTTTTGCTTTTGAAAATGGAGACTTTATATGAGAGATTTTGAAAAGATATGATACGTAAAATTGTAAATATAAAGAAAATAAAACAAAAGATAAAAATTCTGTAATAGCAAGTATTTACTAGAGGATAACCAGATATCAGAGAAAACTCTATAATTCAAGATGGCAAGAATAGAAAAGGAATAATTAAAAATGAAGAGACTAACTGGAAATGAATTCCAAATGGGTATGGCTTGGGGAATATTAAATGTGATATGTTTGTAGAAGGTTGATGCTACTGGATCATAATGCAAATCAAAAGATCTAATGATCAGAATTGGAGGAAACTTTGGCAGGAAGAATACTTTTGATTGTGCAAGTTCTGCCACTCTTTACAGCCAGTTAACTCTTTAAGGATTTTCTTTTTCCTTTTTCTGTTGCTGCAAGTATTTGTTTTACAAAATATTGTTTCTCAACTTGTTCAGTTAAGAACCCAGTCAAACTTACTCTGTGTAGAACAATGTAGGCCTTGATGCCAGGGAGTCAGTCTGTCCAAGAACGTAAAAGGAAGTATAGCCCTTAGATGTGATAAACATCAAAAGCCCGTGTTCCTACCACTTACTACATTTCATTTTGTTCCTTGGTTATGGGTATGGGTGTCAAGATTTGAGAGAGAGTAGAGGATGATATTGGAGTTTATTTAATCTTTGGGAAAATATGTCAGAATGAATATACTGGTGCTTCTATTGAAAAAAAAACACAACGCCTTCCTCCTCCACCAAGCAGTATAGTCTCACCAATTTGACAAGTAGCAGAACTACCAGGGGTATGCTGGTAAACCAGCTTGCCAAAAGGGGCAAAAAAGCTCTAATTTGTAGCTTTCGTTAATTTCCATAGTGTAAATACTCCCAACATAGTTGATTTCAGGCTACTAACATGACAGCGTTGAATACGGAATTGGTAAGATGTGCACAGTTAGCTTTCACGAGACAGTATAAGCGGGATCCAACACACTACAAAGACAAATCCAACCATGCCCTTTATTTATATTCATGTTAGTTGCTATAAAAAAGTATGAGACTTTTTCGTCATTTCTTATCCCCTAGATTCTGATTCCCAGTAAATTAAACTTTCCTAGTCTCTGAGTCTTCAAGGGCTTTAATATTCTAATTTCTGACCCCTTCTTCCAAACTTGCCAGCTCCCTAAACCTCTTTATTTTGTCTTCTGAAAAATCACAGTCATCATCAGCAAAATTTCTATTTCCTCAGCCTCATGTATGGATGATCATTTCACCTCTTGCTGTAACCAAAACCTGGTGAGAAAACAAATGTTTCCCTTGCAGCCCTCTGCAATGAATCCCATTTTTCCTATGGGTCAAAAGGGATGATAAAAGTCCTTCTTTCTCTTCATATTTCAAAATTTTTATCATTTCTTCTTTTTTAAAACACCCTGGCATTTCTAGAACATGACAACTTCTCTTCCCTTTATCCTAGCCAATTATTCCCATAGTCTTTCCATACCGACACTGTCTGATAAAAATTTCTGTAATGATAGATTTGTTCTATTTCTTCGCTGTCCACTCTACGGACATTAGTCGCATATGGGCATTGAGAATTTCAAATTGGATGTTTTTGAGAAATTTAAATTTTAGTTTTATTTAGTCTTAGTTAATTTTCATTTCCATAGCCACGTGTGGCTAGTGGCTACATATTAAACAACACAGCCTGATGTAGAACATACCATTTGCAATTGATATCATTTTCAATAATTGTACCTCCTCTATAACAATTTCATGTATCCCATTCTCTGACAACATCTTCATTCTTTTCAGCATTCTCTTTCTGTCGCAATGTTAACATTTTAGAGTGCCAACATGTTGATCCAAAGATTTTTGCCTTCTTTTATCTACCTCATATTCTTTTCTCTTCTGTCTCAGCTTAGACTTGATGATCTAGTGTTAAGGTAACTCCATTGCATGTATCCTAGAATCCTTTGCCCTATCTTCCTTCATCATACTTGCCTGATAATCTTAGTTATATCCAATTTTCCATAATTCTTTACATGCTGCAGCATAGCTGGATACAGTTGTCAAAATACACATGGACATGCTGACATCGACTGGTTTCACTTTAAATCCATTAAAATTGGTCTCAAGAGTTCTGTCAATGCTCTTCAGCCCTTAGTCCATTCTCTGCTATTTTCCTGGATGATTATTTAAGTACTTCTTTCCCTACCTCAACTTTGTAGTACCTGTTCCCTCATTCTTACTTTTAGCTCATGGCCTCATGGCTTTGACTCCCATTTTATTGAGTAGATAGAATAAATCAAAAGAGAGCTTGCATTTCTGTCTATCTAGTTGTTTTTCTCTATATATGTTGCCTTTCTTATTTTGCTGCATATGAGTTCTCTCAAACTCTTCATTCCCCCCAACTGTCCACCTCTCCCCCAAAAATAACAACATGATCACACTCAGTCTTTTCCATGTCAAGAAATCACATTTGTTGTCTTTGTCTTTTTTTTCCACATCAGATACTCAGTTCAACCTGAAATCCTTAAATCTAACCTCAAAATATATCCAGCAAAATGCAGAATCTGGCCACTTACTACTATTGCCCCTGCTAGTGCCCTTGATGTGTCTCCATAACCTGGATAATTGCAACAGCCTCCAATTTAGTCATTCAGCTTCCACCACAGTCCAACATAAAATCTATTCTCACAAAATTCTCATAAAATCCTGGTTAAAATATTTTAGATTGACAGATGATAGGTGGGTAGGTATATAGATATTCAGATAAGATGCTTTCTCTGCTTAATACATCCCCTTTTCCCTCACATGTGGTCTTTTCCATCCCTAAGGCTATATATATTCTGCCTCCTGTTCCCCACCCTCCCTCTGAATTTAACTGCTGTTAATTTACTTCAGCTAAAAAGTTGTTTTGTTTTGCTGTTTCTCCAAAATACCAAGCAGTTAGGTTGCTGGGTGGACTGGGGAGACCTCTGGGCCCTGAGGCCTCTACCCAGCCCATCCCCCAGGGACATTGCCAGAGGGTTTTAGTCTCCTGGAAAGAAAGGAATTCAAGGACAGACAGTGTTTGAGTGGTGTAAGTGATATTAAAGTGAGAAAGAGTATATACTCTCCAGATGTGAGAGCAGGCCAACTCGAAGGAGAGCTACACTCAGAGTTTGGGTCTCTATCTTTCATTGACAGTTGTTAACTAAGGTGTGGAATATTTATCACTTGAGGGGTGGGGGATTTCTTTGGGAGCAGGGTTTTGCACCTTTTTTTCCTTACTTGGTCAGGGTCTCCAACCTTCTTTGTCTTGGGCCTGTCTGATTTGGTCCAGCTTCTTGTGGCCTTGTGTGTGGAATGCTGCCAGGGTGGTTGCTAACTTTCCTGATAGTGGGCTTCGATTCCCCCTTTGCTGGACATCCTATTCAAGCCTAACTTACTGCCTACTCTAACACTGACATGACTAGTTTGTTCTTTCTTTGTATTGCTTTTTAAATTTTACCTTATTGTTAAGGCTCTTTCTGATCACCTGATATAAAATATCAATATCCACTGTACCTATTTAACCTTTCTGTCCCTCTTACCTCGCTTTACACATCTCGGTGGAACTTACCACCTTACGTCAGTTCATGTATTCTCTTGCTTACTTGTTTATTTTTAGCTCTTTTAGACTGAGGTATTTATCTTCTTATTCACTGATATGACACTAGCAACTAGAATTGGCCTTGGAATCTTAGAGATACTAAATGAATATTTATTGAATAAGTGAATAAATGAATGAATGAAAGCCAAGACTTCTCTAGCAATCACAGTCTCCATCAGGTGTCAATCTATGCATCAAAAGCAGCTGCTGATGTATTTCTCTATCATGCTTATCATGATTTATTAGTTTCTTTTTAATGTTCTATCTTCACCCACTTCTGCCTCAGAGACTCTAAATGTGTCATTTATTCACTATCAGAGTCACTCTTCTAACACTTCTGTGTGTTTTTACAGGCTACTATTACTCCTAGAATTCATAGGATTCTTCTCAACTCCCTGGTGATCTCATATTCATGCTTCAATACATTCTCAATTATCCTTTCTCTGGGTGGTCTTTCCCTGTTTCCTTGTTGGTTAGTAATCCCTCTCCCTGTGCTATTATAGAATGAACACATTGTTATTATGATAATTTTGTCATATGGTGATAGATTTTATTATGGGTTAAATTGTGTCCTCCTCCCACCCCCAATTCCGTAGGCTGAAATTCTAACACCCATTATGACCTTATTTAGAAATAGAGTCATTGCAGATGTAATTGGTAAGTTGAGATGAGATAGGTAAGTCTTGCGAACACTGTGATCATGACTTTTAACCTCCAGAATGTGAAATCATATATTTATGTTGTTTAAGCCATCCAGTTTTTGGTATATATTGTTGTACCAGCCCCAGCAAACTAACACGTTTGTTTGCCCTTACAAATTAGAGATTCCTCTTCTGTGTCTCATTGATCTTTGTATAATTCCTTTCTCTAACTTCACCCAATCCTCAAATCAGACACAGTGTCAATGGAATGAATAAATATGTAAAAAAATGAGTAAACAAATGATAAAGATGGAAAAAAAATCCCAGTTAATTACTGTGATGAGTTTGTAAGGTATGTGTGAGAAGTGTTGGAGATGTTGCTTCCCAAAAATGTCTTAAAAAGGGCAAAATGAGAGGTACCTCAGCCGGTTAAGTGTCTGACTCTTGATCTCGGCTCAGATCATGATCTTGGGGTCATGAGATCGAGTCCTGCATCAGACGCCATACTGTACATGAAGCCTGCTTATGATTCTCTCTCCCTCTTCCTCTACCCCTCCCCCGCCTCTCTCTCTCAAAAAAAAAAAAAAAAAAGGCAAAATGAGGTGGTAATTGATCCACTAAATATGTAGACAGGTATTTACATTTCTGTGGACTTTTTCAATCCTACAAATTCTCATCTCTCTTGATTGAATATACACGAATCCATTCTGTTTTTTGTAGTTGCTTCAGCATAACCATTTTGCGTAAAAATCTTCTTTAAAATAATTTCTTCCTCCAGTCCAATTCCTTATCTCCAATTTCCTATGTAAACTGTGACAAATGCCCTGACACTTCTGTCTGTTCACATTGACTGCATCTCTTTATTGTCCCTCCTCAGTATATATGAATGTTCATTTGCCAAGAGACTTCAACCACAGGGTAATGCCTTCTGGATATTTTTCTTTATACTTCCAATTTTAGGAAGAATAAAGATTTGCTCTGATTTCACTCTACCTTCAAGTAGGAAGTGGAAGAATTTTTAAAAGGAATCAAGAACAAAATATTATTCAGAAATAAAATTATAAGACATGCTGCTCTAACTTCTAAGGAGAAGTAAAGACATTAATAGAACTACTGTGCACTAGATTTTTTCTTAGGCCACATCGGATAATTTTTAGGCTGCTGCTCTTTGTAGAAATGTGTGCAAAATTATTTGCAGGGGAGGCATTCTAATCATCAGGGAGTAGTAAAAAAAAGAATTAGGTTGCACTAAGGTAAATCATCAAACAAGCTGATTGCTTGGGACTATCTTGACTAGGGCAATGGAATGCTCAGGTCTTACAAATCCTATTTCACTCAGTAAGACACTATGTAGGGATTTGACGTCAGATCCCTTGCTGATCATAATGAGTATATTTGCCTGGAAATCTAGCAGACATGCACTTGGAATCCTTAGCAACTGTAGGAAACTATCTGATAGAGTGTATAGGCTGTGGGCGTTATGGTCATTTTCATTTATTTCCCATAAAAGGGACATTGCTAACAGATGGTACCAGATTTAAAATGCTAGTATGGGTTCACTGTATTCTTTTACTCCTTTTGATAGATCCTGCTTAGTTTATTTTATAAATTCTAGCCCGTGAACTATATGGCAATCAGTGTTGGTATTGATTTCTTTCCATTTTTATCATGGGTTGCTAAATAAGGAAGTACATTTATGATTATAGTTAGATAGGATGTTTTTAAATAATCGTCTTTTGTTGAATTCTTATTTTAAGGAAATAAAAACAGAGTACAACTACACTTTAAGAAATGTCTTTTTCATAGTTACTATAACATATTAAACACTTGAGAATTATGTTTTGTATAGAAAACTATTTCCTAAGTCAACTGAAAGGCCATGATGAAAAGATATATTAAGTGAGAGAAAATTATTAGATTTTTCTTGTCCATATAGTTATTATGTCACAAGAATATCATAGAGAAGACTGAGTTCCCTTATTTTTTCCCTTATTTTTAGTGCATTCTACATCAATACACAGTTTTAATTTTTTTTTCTTTAAATCAACACTTAAGTACATGTACATATTGAAAGATAGGTCTGAAATGTAGCTAGGGAATAAACACAGTTCTAAGATATTGAACAAGATTCTATAAACTAATAATATAAAACTGCAATAACACATAAGAGCAAAATAGTATTGGGACAAATTACCCAATGTACAGGCAACAATTATTTTTAAAAGACAGTGCTAGCCTATTGTTTATCCTGCTGTCTAAAAAAAAAAAAAAAAATTAACATACAAAATAGATTTCTAAGAAAAAAAACAAAAACAAAAAAAAACCTCCCCACAAATAAGATATACTTGTCACAGAGGATGGTCTATTTCTAGCAATTGTAGTGCAAGACTTACATGGCTACCAGAGTGAACACTTATTTACTTGGCACCCATTTCCTAATAGAACAGACTCACCAGCTTGTAACCAGGCAACATGCCATCCTAACAGATGGTTCTGAGTGTTTGCAGCCAAGACACCATGAATGAACATCAGATGTGTTTGCTGAGGGCAGGGGTCCCAATCAAAAATACCCAAACAGCTGTCTTTTCTAAGGTTATGAACCCAGGGTTGAAGGTACATGCCACTTTTACTCCTTATTTTGTGAGATTAAGTTTTCTCAAATCTCTAAATTGTCTTCTTCTGTTCATAGGAAATAACTTTTAAGAAATATTCTTTGTACACTGGACAATGGGTGTATGTGTTTAATTATATCCAAAGTGGTGTTTTACTTGTAGATATGTTAATGTCAGTTAACATATTGAATGTATGTCCAAGGGAAATAGCATATACACATTTGAAACTGATATTGGTTGATATATATTGCCATCATTGTCATTATTATTTATGGTCTCAAATTAATCTCTTCTCGTCTAGATCCATTTACCATTAGTTTTTAGGAAATGCAACACAATCTGAGAATGGTAATCATGATCGTATTCCTTAGAAATTATAAAACCCTGATCAGCACATATGACACATCAATAAAAAAAGATTTCTTAGAGAGGTAGAAAAAGAACTTAAGAAAGCTAACAGGAGGAAGAATTATAGTTAATACATGAAAATATATTCAAGTTCATTTCAATTAAAAGTGCAAAATTGAAGCTATTTGATGGATTAGTCTTTATTGATCAGATTGATTAAAGAACATAACTATTAGTTATCCAGAATTAGAGAATAATTTTCATCACTTTCCGTTAGACCATAAACACTATATAGCTTTTTTGGATGTCGATCCAGTCACACACACACACACACACACGCGCACACACACACATGACAGAGAATGAGAGAGTGAGAGAGATTGAGAAAGTGAAAGAGAGAGAGAGAGAGGATATACAGATGGATGTTCGCCAGTCATTTGGCAGTGATTATCTGAAGAGTAACAGGGAAGGTTAAAGGGAACTTATTAGGAGTTTATATTTCTGTTACTTTTATTTGTTTGCTTTTGTAAAATGCATGCACTGTTATTGTAATTCCAAAATTGTGTTTTCAGTAGAATTAAACAAAAATTCCATGAACTGAACAAAATTGTGAAAATACATTAATGTTCTAAACACATAAATCTTAGCTAAGTTTTAATTCAGTGCTCCTCAAACTTCAGCTTGTAAAATAATAATTACGGAATCTAATAAAATACAGATTCTATAGCTACACTTCCAAGGTTTCTAATCAGGGTATCTAAGGAGTAAACCATGAACATACATATTAATGAATACTCCAGATGATTCTGATGCTAGTGTTCTCTCACTAACATACTTTAACAAGTACTGCATTGATGAATAAAAAATGTCTACAGTAGAGTTTTGTTTTTAGTATAATTCACAACATACTCGTCACTTTTAAAGGAAACTTAACTCTGCACAGTGACAATTTCTCCTTACTCAGAGTTTTCTAAGTTATGATATAGAGAGTCTGGGAACATTTTCAGTGTATTCATAGCATTCTTACACTTACATTAAATATTAATCACAATCACATAGCTATTTTTCTACAGACTTGTCTCTTTCTCATAAAATGTGAGCTTTATGAAAGCATGTATGACACCTCACATATTCACTGAAGTGTCCCAAATGTCTTGCACAGATTTAGCACATAAGTGACACAAATCTTGTTGGATATGGGCAGATGTTTGAAAGTATGCATAAATAGATGAATGTATTCCTATTAATTTCATATTGTTTTATGTTCTATATGCATTTTGTTCCCTTAACTAGACTCAGAATTTTGAAATAATCCGTTTCTTTGTAAACTACAATAAACACAAATGCAAAATAAAAGATTGCTTTAGAGATTAGAAAGAATAACAAAGTACCAAATGTTCTGTTGGTGCTTTTAGTTTATTTAGTGTCACTGAAAAGATAATCTGTCAGTGAGTGGAAGGATAGAGAGACAGAACAGAGTGGTTGAAAAGTAGAAGTTTGAATTAGACTTCCAGGGTTTGGATTCTGGTCTAACACTTTTTAGTTTGGTGGTATTAAGAAAGTTTCTTACATCTTCTGTCTCTATTTTTTTATTTGTAAAATGTGAATGATAATAACATAATTATATCTGTAGACTCCTGCAAAGATTAAATGAATTATTTGTAACCAAGCTTGACATATATTAACCACTAAATAAATGATAGCCAAATAAATTCTGGGTGATATTAATGAAGGCTCTTCTATATTTATTGTTGTAATATGTTCTAGAAAGTACAACAATTTCATCAGTTGGGAGTCTATTGAGTAGTTAATAAACCATTGTACATAGGTAGATTGTCATATGACCAGTGGAATCCATCCTTTTAACCAATTAAGCTATTAGCTCAGTGGTTGACTTTTTTGAGATCTATTGATGCCTTATCTCCTTATTCTTCTAGTAAGTAATTTTGAACATTTGTGCCCTAAGCAAATCCCTACCAGAGAAATATAGAAATAAATAAATGCATAGTAACAAGATTTTATACATGACATAGAAGATGATACTAATGAATATCAGCAGATGATATGTTACCTATGTAGAAATCCATTACCTAAATTCTAAATTTATTTTTCGAATGTCTATATATGAATATTTATATATGTAGCAGCTAGCTGTTTATAATCATCTTTCTTTTTCTGTATTTATAGTTAATATAAGCCTAGGGCAATAACCAAGAATGTCATGTTTTTGTTAATAACAAAAAATAAAAGAAAATTGCTATATTTAAGAATATAACACTGATTCGAAGATCAAATTCTGGCCCAGTCCTCACTATTATAATAGAGGTAGGTAGGATTATTTGAAAGCTTGAGAAGGTATGTTGCTTCCAATAATGGACAAAAACAAGCTCATTTTTCTCATGATTCCCAGATTAACTCTTGAAGTTTCTCTGCAGTCTAATGCCTTCAGCAGGGAGTCTTCCAGCAGGAACTCCTTCTATACCTCTTTACCTCACTTCCTTAGGTGCTAAGGCCCACTGTTTTCACTCCCACCAGAAATGGGTCAGGAGCCATGTGTTTATTGCAGAGAAGGAGGAGGAAGAAAATAGATGAGAGACAACAGTCTTTGACACATAACCATTTCTCATGCAGTCAGAACTTACCATAGCTTCATTTCCAATGAATATTTTTAGGTAGTAATTGAGTTCCCATAGTGCCATAGTGCCAAGACAAAGTAAAGAAGAAAGGAGAAAAGAAACAAGATAAAGATACTAAGGGGATTGATTAAAAAAAAAAAATTCTGATGAGAGCAGCAGAAATTTATATTTCTGATGTCAATTTCAGTTGTCCCAGTGAGAAAACCAAGCTAATTTCAGTTGTCCCAGGGAGAAAACCAAACCAAAACTAAATCTTTCAGTTTTAGTTTTTTGCCTTTATTTCTCATAGACTTTTATAAGTAATGATTTTTCAAAGTTCAGATATTCATAATTTGGGAAGCACCTTTTGGAAGTGTGGCTATTCAAATGGAAATAAAGACGTGTAGGTTTATAAATTGGACTTGTAACTTACTACTTATAAGAAATATTGTTTTTGTCCATCTTTTTTCCAGGATGTCCCCTTAGAAATACTTGAAGGTGCATCTGTGTAAACACAAGAGAAGAATTAAAGTGATCACAAAGTGAGTGACTATAAAGAAAAGTACCATATATAACGTGACTCTGTGATTAACAGTTGCTAAAAACTAGGTTATTAGTTAATTACTTCATAATCTTTGTTCTTTTTTTAAAGATTTTATTTATTTATCTGACACAGAGAGAGACAGCGAGAGAGGGAACACAAGCAGGGGGAGTGGGAGAGGGAGAAGCAGGATCCTGGGATCATGACCTGAGCCAAAGTCAGACACTTAACGACTGAGCCACCCAGGCGCCCCAAAGTTTGTTCTTAATATAAATTACGTGCCATTGTCCTGTTCATTCTAGTTCTTAATACAAATCATGTTGTTGTTTTTAATACAAATTATGTTTGTTTGTTTGTTTTTCTTCTGGTTCAGTTACTCTGATTAGTTTTCTATATTTCCAGGTTTTGTTTTGTTTTAATATCCGGTAATTTCAAGCTAAACAGTCAGTTCTTAGTTTGAAATTACTAGGATAAATTGTAAGCCCTTCTCAGTCATTCTGTCTCTAGTTACTTAAAGACTAATCCATACATACTTTCTTTTTTGCTAGAACTCAACAAGTATTTTTATATAAACTCTAGTTTATCTTATTAATTAAACAAATATATGTAGTAGTAACATTTTCTGAAGTGTGATTCTTAAGTGGAAAGCTCTTGGATGTAATCCTTACATTAGCATAAGGAAAAGTTTTCTAGAACATGGTGTTTCTTTGTTTGAATGTTGTCAGAAGACTACTTTGATTCTTTTCTTTTTTTAATAATGTTTTCAAATTCACCCGTGTTTTAGCATGCATCAGTACATCATTATTTTTTTTAAAGATTTTATTTATTTATTTGACAGAGAGAGACACGGCGAGAGAGGGAACACAAGCAGGGGGAGTGGGAAAGGGAGAAGCAGGCTCCCCGCCGAGCAGGGAGCCCGACGTGGGGCTCGATCCCAGGACTCTGGGATCATGACCTGAGCCGAAGGCAGACGCTTAACGACTGAGCCACCCAGGTGCCCCGATTTTTTTCTTTCTATAAGGGGATTCATCAGGCATGCCTTCACTCTGTTATAAACAATCCTGGTTCACCTGGGCTTTGCTCTTTATCAGGATCATGTTGGCTCTATTGGTAGTTGTGATAAATTGTCATTCATCTATGTATGTTCTTGCTCAATAAAAATTGTGACAGTTTAAGGCCAGATAACTGAACAAAGAATGGCCATAAAAAAGTTTGTGAGTGAAAATAAAGTCTTCATTGGGCGCCTGGGTGGCTCAGTCGTTAAGCATCTGCCTTCGGCTCAGGTCATGATCCCAGAGTCCTGGGATCGAGCCCCACGTTGGGCTCCCTGCTCGGCGGGGAGCCTGCTTCTCCCTTTCCCACTCCCCCTGCTTGTGTTCCCTTTCTTGCTGTGTCTCTCTCTCTGTCAAATAAATAAATAAAATCTTAAAAAAAAAAAAAAGAAAAGAAAGTCTTCATTAACCATCAGTTAACCTAGGTTTATTTGTCAACTTCAAATGTGTTTTCTTCTCCACTATTAGAATCAGAAGATTGTCATCATAGGACATGTATTTTTTTTTTTTTTCATCTCAACTAAGTATTTTTTAACAGCATTTCCCATTCATTGACTGTTTAGTATATACCAGGTTCTGTTCTTATATAAATATATATACATATGTGTGTGTTAGCTTTTATTGCCTTTAGTCCGTTCCATGAATTTAATGCTATTATTACCTCTACTCTATGGATAAGGATTCTGAGTGCAGTGTGAGGTCTCACAGCCAGGAAGTGCTGAAAATAAGTTTCAAATCCATGTGTCAGTACTCACATGCTATGCTACAAACCAATATGCAACACAGAAAGTCCTTATAATTAAAAGACTTCTATCTATAAAGCATTTTAATGATTCTTCATATGCAACATGACTAATAAAAGTTGATGGCTTTTTTTGACAGTAATTTCTAAGAAGGATGAGAGCAGAACTCTCTGGTTAACTAATCACAAGACAGTTTATAAAACTATAGCAATAGAATAATAGATTGGTTGAACACTTTATAATTGGGTGGGAGGAAGGGGAGATTTGCACATTTAAAATGTAATTTAGGGAAGCAGAATTTATGGTATTACATGAGGAGCAATATTTAAATATTAAATACTTTAAGACTTCAAATTTATATTTAATTCAGATGGAAAAATGACTATCAAGATTAATTTCACTAGCAAAATAGCAGCTCCTTATTTCATTATTAAACTAGTAATAATGCTACACTTGACTCTTATTCTCTCAACAAATATTTCTTGAATTCCTACTATTATATTAGTCACTATTCAAAATTTTTTTGTTTCAACTGGAGCAGGATAGAAAATAGTCCTGTACCTATGGTTCTTCATTTTTTCTTGGGAGCATGCAGAGAATGGGCAGTTAAAAAATAAAAAAAAAGGGAGGGAATTTTCAGTGGGGATGTTATAGTAACAACAGCTTTTATTGAGTTATTAAATGACAGACATTTTTCTATATTATTTACATGCCTTTGATTTTCACAACAACACTATCAGGTAAGAAATGTCATCATTCATATTTTTCAGGTTAGGAAACTCAAGCGCATAAACATTAAATAGTTGGTGAGGTTCAGCCAGGAAATTTGTTTCTTTTTTTTTTTTTTTAATTGATGGACTTAAGTGTTTTAGTTTAAGATTTGTAGAAAATCGAGCAGTTGATACAGTTAGTCTACACCCCTCTCTCATTCACTCACAAGTTTTCCATATTTTTAACGTCTTGCACTAGTATGGTATATTTGTTACAATTGATGAGACAATATTGATATATTATTATTAACTAATTAATATGTTATTAACTGAAGTCCATAGTTGACCTTAGGACTCATTCTTTGTGTTGTACAGTTTTATGAGTTTTGATAAATGTATAATATTGTATATATACTATCACAGTATCACAGAATAAT
This sequence comes from Leptonychotes weddellii, assembly GCF_054177405.1. Lineage (NCBI taxonomy): Eukaryota > Metazoa > Chordata > Mammalia > Carnivora > Phocidae > Leptonychotes > Leptonychotes weddellii. Next base: position 153,849,205 of record NC_138370.1, on the reverse strand, counting down.
TTCACTGCCCTACCACATTATTTATCCCTCTCCCCTTCTTTTTGGAAATTGCTGATCTTTTTACTGTTTATATAGTTTTGCATTTTATAGAATGTTATATAATTGGAATTTTATAGTGTTTTGTTCAGGCTTTTATAACAAAAATACCATAAACTGGGTGCCTTAAACAACAAACATTTATTTCTCACACTTCTGGTGGCTGAGAAATCCAAGATCAAGGCACTAGAAGATTCAGGGTCTGATGAGAACCCCTTCTTAGTCTGTAGGTGAATATCTTTTCCCTATGTCCTCACATGGCAGAAGGGGGCAGAGGAGCTTCTTTTATGAGGAAACTAATCCCATTCATGAGGCTCCACACCCATGACATAATCACCTCCCAAAGGCCCCACCTCCAAATAACATAACATTGAGGATTAAGTTTTATATATGAAATTTGTGAGAACACATTCATTCTATGGCATACAGCATGTAGCCTTGGTAGACTGCTTCTTTCATTAAACAATATGCATTCAAGGTTCAATGCACATCTTTCAATGGCTCGGTAGCTCCTTTCTTTTTATTGATGAATAATACTCAATTGTATGGATGTACCACAGCTTGTTTATTTACCCTTTTTTAAAGATTTATTTATTTATTTGAGAGAGAGCATGTGCACATGCTTGTGTGAGCAGGGGGAGGAGCAGAGGGAGAGAGAATCCTCAAGCAGACTTCCCACTGAGTGCAGACCCCAACTCGGGGCCTGATCCCAAGATGCTGAGATCATGACCTGAGCTGAAATCAAGAGTCGGATGCTTAACCCACTGAGCTACCCAGGTGTCCCTGTTTATTTACCTTCTGAAGGACATCTTGGTTGCCTCCAGTTTTTGTCAATTATGAATAGGCTGCTATAAACTTTGTGTGCAGGTTTTTTCCAACTACCAAGGAGTACAAGTGCTGGATTGTATAATGAGACTGTTTAGTTATCTAAGAAACTGCCAAATTATTTTCCAAAGTGGATGTACCATCTTGTACTCCCACTAGCAGTAAATGAGTTTCTGTTGCTCTACCTCCCAGCCAGTATTTGGTGTTGTTATTTATTTATTTATTTATTTATTTATTTATTTATTTATTTAAAGTTCTAGTCTTCCTAAGAGCTAAAGAGTGGTTTGCAGTCCCCTAATGACATATGATGATGAACACCTTTCCGTATGTTTATCTGCCTTTTGTATATCCTCTTGGTGAGGGTCTGTTCAGTTCTTTTGTCCACTTTTAACTGGGTTGTTTATTTTCCAATTTGTTTCTTGTCGCCAAAATCTTAACCATTAAGGTTTATTGTGTTGTAGAGTGCTGTGTAGACAATGAAAGAGGGAAGAGAATAGAAGTAATTTGGAGGATGAGACTCTGCTTTATATTTTACACAGGAATTATCATGGAAGGCCATTCTGAGGAGGTAACATTTGAATTGAGATCTGAATAATGATAAACTCCAGACCTGAAAATATTGGGGAGTAGAGGGAAGTTTTTCATTAATCACTTTGAGTTAACAGTTTCCTAAGTTGTGATATAAAGATATCTTGGTTAAGATATACTCTCTGTTTATGTTAATTAGATAGACAGAATCAATGAATAATTATCTTTAAATTGAGCATCTAATTATGTGGCCTGTTTGTACATCTTTCTTCTAAACTAGCATATGGACTTTGACTATCTGATATCATCATAGATGTATTGTTAGTGGAATTAACAGAAACAATTTATATTTTTGTGTCTTCTTATTTTCAAATGAGTATTTTTCTGATTAAATTTCACAAGGAAACTAAATACTATTAAAAATACATACACATACACACAGACCTTTTGCCAATTAATGCTTAATTTGCAAAAGAATCACATCGTGTGGGCACCTGGGTGGCTCAGTGGGTTAAGCATCTGCCTTTGGCTCAGGTCATGATCCCAGAGTCCTGGGATCAAGGCCCACATTGGGCTCCCTGCTCAGTGGGGAGTCTGCTTCTCCCTCTCCCTCTGCCTGCAGCTCCCCTTGCTTATGCTCTCTCTCTCTCTCTCTCTCGATTACTCACTTTCTCTCAAATACATAAATAAAATCTTAAAGAATCACATTGCATGCATTGTTTAGTATTTTATTTTATTTTATTAAAGATTTATTTATTTGAGAGAGAGAGAGAGCACAAGTGTGGGGGGGGCAGGGAGAGGGAGAAAGAATCTCAAGCAGACTGAATGCTGAGCGTGGAGCCCAACGCCGGGCTCAATCTCAGGACCCTGAAATCATGACCTGAGCCAAAACCATGCATCGGACGCTTAACTGACTGCGCTACCCAGGTGCCCCTTGTTTAGCATATTAGTTGTAAGCCACCAAACTGACACTGGCCAATTTGAACAGAAAAAAAAAATGTATTAAGTGGTGGTTATTAGACAGATCATAAACATTTCAGAAGGGCCAAAACACTGGATACAGAGACTATGTAGTCTGGACTGTTGCCTCCAAATCCTGTCACCTCACTAGTTCGACAGTACTACTACAACTCTGGTGACATCATGCATGGAATAATGGCAGTACAATCCTTAACAACGCTGCCCTGGAACCTGGCTGTAGTCACTGCACTTGCTCCACTTTTTTTTTTTTTTTTCGTGTTCTGGACGTCTTTTTCTTTGCATCCCAAGCTTCAAACTGGGAAGCAGGTATTTCTGATTGGTAGAGCCTAGGTTATGTGTCCACACTTTGGCTGAAGGGAAGCTCAGTAAATGAGTCAATTATTTGGCATTTTAAACTTCATTAACATGAGATATGGTAGAGTGGTAGAGTGTTCTCCAGACTTTGACAAGAGTTCAGATGTGAATGGCCTAAAAGAATAATAGCTCTCTATATAGTACACTATATTTCAGAATACATTTTTCCCAGAAAAATATACTATCACGTCTCATTTTCTAATATTATTGTGTTATCTTAAGTTTTTAGTATGATAGGTAAGAAAATTGGCCACAATTTTGTCCCAGCAGGTGTATGCCCCTTTATAACATAGCATTCTAGCTCTTCCATAAAGAGTTGATTTTTCTATTAGTCTGAATCTGTTGCTTTGGACAGTAGGAACTTAGAAATGCTATAAGCAGAGGTTTGAAAAGTGCCTGTGCATTAGGGCTTACCCTTTTGCTAATCTTGGGAACCTTGCAGCCAACATGTGAACAAACTTGGAAAGCCAGCTACGTAACAAGTGACACACATCCCAGTCATCCCATTGTTTGCCAGGTAATGGCGGATGCATGAGTGACACTAGATGACATCATAGAAAGCAGCTGAAGACGAATCCAAATTACTCAACCATAGAAATGAAAAATAGAGTGTTTGTTGTTTTAATCTACTAAATTTTAGGGTGGTTTGTGTTCAGTAAATGCTGTCAAATACATTTAGTGTTTACTCCTTTATCCTTTACTCCTTTATCACAGAGTTCTTTTTCTCCCTCTAAATTGATCCTCATCTGGTATATTTCAAGTAAATAGCTAAAATTTAACCGTCGTTTTTAAGTGTACACGACACATATCGGACTTGATTTATAAGATAGCTTTATGGAAGACAGTGTATTTATTTCATCAATATGAGATATCATATACATTTTTTTCTGAAATTTTTTTAACAAAATGGTATCTTGGCATACTTAACACTCTTCAACATAGATGATGGCATGAAAAACTTCTATTTCTGTTCTGCTATTTACATACTAATTGGTTTCAAAAGTCAAATTCCATTATACAAAAGAGAATATAAGTGAGAATTTTAGATCAGAAACATGTTGATTATTCCTAACTAGGGAAATGTAAAAATGACGTGGACTCTAAGTGCTGGAGAGATGAGTGATTCAAAACCTTCATAGGATTTTGTGACTATAGGGATTGCAGGGGATATACCTCTGTGAGCAGCATATCATTTACTTTCACCAGGGAATACTGGTTAACTTATTGGTATCCATAAAAAACATTTTAAACTCTAGTGAACCTGATATTTTTGAGAGTGGTCATTGAATATCCCAGTGGATCAGTTTCTTAACTGAATATATAGGTGATTTATAAATGACTTGTTCAACTCTTATTGCCATGGAAAGCTAGAAAGTATTTGTTCCAAAGGCATTTCCTCTACATTGTACATATTGGGTGAAATCTACTATTCATTATGCCAGACTTCCAATCAGTTATTTCTAATATATCTATAAAAGTGATTTCCTTAAAGTGAAAAAATATAGAAATGTGTTCCTAAGTTTGTTGTGTTACAGTTACAGAAACTAATTTTAGATATGGGGAAGGTTTTTGTGACTTTTATTTCTATCATGTTATTGACCTCATAACCACATGTTTGTATTCATAATCTTTTAATCAAGTTATCTTGCATAATTTAATTTTACATGAATTATAGAATTTTGTTTAGTGTTTAAATGCTGTTAACACACATCAATATGCATAACAGAAAGTATGCATTTCTTGAATAGCCAATTCAAATCAATAAATTTTTTTAAGGATGGTGTGTATAGACTGATGTACAAATACATATGCAAAATCAGGGGGGAAAAGAGGTCTGTATATTAAAAAAATGAAGTCAAGAAAAGGAGGGATTTAAATTATTCCCAGGGAGAAATACTATAAAAGTATAATTTGAAACATTTCACTGACATTCGTTTCAGCTTCTCTATATATAGTAATAGAGAATAAATGGAATCTAAACTGAGAGACCAATTAAGTTAGATTGGTCCAAGAAATGGAGTGGTGAAGAAATGAGTGATAATGACCAGAAACTCAAAGAGCAAGATGACAGTAAATAAGCATTATGTTTATAAATCATAATGTATTATTTACAGCTAAAATATTAATTGATTAATTATTTTACCCATTTAGAATAGTACCCACTTGGGCGCCTGGGTGGCTCAGTTGGTTAAGCGACTGCCTTCGGCTCAGGTCATGATCCTGGAGTCCCGGGATTGAGTCCCGCATCTGGCTCCCTGCTCGGCGGGGAGTCTGCTTCTCCCCCTGACCCTCCCCCCTCTCATGTTCTCTCTCTCTCTCTCATTCTCTCTCTTTCAAATAAATAAATAAAATCTTTAAAAAAAAAATGTCTCCTGGAAAAGAAGCATAGCTCTAAAATAAGATAGCATTAAAACATAACAAAACAAACCAAGACAAAAAAAAAAGTTGTTGGGTCTAATTAATGCACAGTATGGTCAAAGATGATTGCCTGTTAAATAAACCAGACAGGATTCTCATTAAAAAAATAAAATAAATATAATAAATGTATTTAATGTGGTTAAAATATCAGTTTTAAAATCTTGGAAACATTAAAAAATCTTCAGATAATTAATACATTCTTTATATTTAATTACTATTATGCACTGCACATGTGTAATAACACTCAGTTAATATGAAAGAGCTCTTAGGGATAAATAAACATGGAGTAAAATGTGTATATTTCACTGTTTATAGAGAATAATTTTTAATGATTTTTTTATAGCTAACTAGTAGATATTTGAGCATCTTTTTAAAAAAAGATTTTATTTATTTATTTGAGAGAGAATGCTCACAAGATTGTGGGAAGGAGCAGAGGCGGAGAGAGAGGGAAAGGGAGAGAATCTCAAATGGACTCCACACTGAGCACAGAGCTGGTGCTGGGCTAGATCTCATGACCCTGAATAATGACCTGGGCCAAAACCAAGAGCCAGATGCTCAACTGACTGAGCCACCCAAGCACTCTGATATTTTAGATCTTATCTAAGGTGCCTCAGCTCTTAGTCCAATAATTGTTTTTTTTTGTTTGTTTTTTTTTTTTTTTGCTTTCTATGCCACCAAAACTTTAGGATGGTTATTCGTTCCTGGAACTTATTGATAGCCATCACCAGGACTGAAATGGACAAATATAATCAGTTTGCTTGATAACAAGAAATTGACTTTTAAACAAACTCTAAGTAACTGCATGCCACCACTGACCAAATATTAAAATGGACCATGAGATTAGACTAACCTAAAAGATACTCAAAACTATGATGCCGACATATAGCAAAATTCTGTAGTGTTTCCTGGGACTTAACCAAAAAGTTAGAAATTATTGCTTTAAATAGAAATAAAGTTTTTAATTAATTCAAATAATGAATACACCAGCATATCCCATTTCTCAAAAATCTGCATGCATGCATTGTGCTGTATAAAACAAGTATAATAGACCATGTTTCCCTTGGGAATTTTCATATAAAAGTTAACTTATTTTAATATCAAGAATTATTTAATATTACCATCAAGAAGTGAAATATTTAGATTTGAGATGTCTTTTCTTGTTCAAATCACCGTCCAGCATCCCACAACAGCAGTGTGACTAACTTTCCTCATAAGCGCACAATGAGTCTGGATGGTATTGATAGGTTCTTAAACTATCTGCCAAAGATCCAAGAACGATAAGAATTTACCACTCAGACTCCCAAAAGTAATTTCCAAGATTCATATCAAGTGCATGATTGTTATAAAGTAATCTCTCCAACACTTTACATTTTTGAAATGATATAGATAAATTCAGTCCACTAAAATTCCACTTGAGCCTATTTAATGTCCTATGATTTGGTTACATTAGCAAAAGGATTTTGTTTGGGTTTGGGGGTTATGCTTGAATAAGACTCAAGTTAATCTTTTAGGTACTTAAATGTTCTTAACTCAAGGATTTCCTCTGACAGTCATTTTAAGAACAGCTTTATATTATTCAATTCATCTATTCCTCAAAAAACGAATGCAAGGAAATTTCATTCTGCTCAGATTTTTCTGTCTTGTCACTAAAATGCATTCCTCAGGTCCATTTTCATTTACAAAGACCTGTATGCTGCATGGATTTAAGCATCTATATTTCTCAGGTAAAGGTCAAAGGGTGTTAATTATAACTCCATAATTGTTCTCAACCTCCATTAACAGACACCATATTATACTGATGGAAAGCTCTGCTTAATCGGGCTTTGCTAAAATTACTCAGGTAGGTTATCAGGATGAAAGAACAGGGAAGCTAGAAGTATGCCTGAGGGAGAATGTGCTCTGATGTTATCTTTCTGACTCTAAAACCTAGGTTGCACTGACAGATCTTTGTTAAGAAAAAGTTCAGGCTTAGTATTAGATTTTATTTTTAAACACTAGAGTTTGATGGTTTCAGTTATTGAAGACAAAGCACAACCTGTTGCAAGAGGATTTCAGCAAGGATGTTGCATTTCTTCAAATACAGTTTTAAACTTTCTATACAATATTTGAAATGTCTAATGCTATTCAGACTTATGTTGATGACACTTTTGTAATATTAATGCCTCAAAAATGTATTTGTGAGATATGGCAGAGTACCTATATTATAAAACAGGCTTTGCATTTTTAATTTGTAACTACACATATCAACTACCTAATCCATGTTGATTTAACACTGTTAAACCACTTTGAAAATATTATGGAATAAAAAGAAAGCACTGAAGTTTCAAGTACCTCATATCTGATACACACACACACACACACACACCCATATTTGACATTTATCAAAGGAAGATTCTGGTTTAAAAACATATATATATGAGTGTGTATGCACATGATGAAATTACCATATAAATTAATATTCACTCAATTCAAGCTAAAAAAACCCCTCCTCATTGTTGTACTACAAACACCACTAAGCTAAATCCTAAGAGGCTATAAAAATATATTAAAATACAATTCTTTTAAGTTGATTAATTTTGACCATACATATACATATTTTATAAAAGCAGGCAGAATATGATGCATTACTTTGGTGATATAAAATTTTATGGAGCTGCAGATAAATGAACAGTTAATTTTTGCTAGGGAGTCATAAACTTTTAGGTAATTCTTCTTTAAGGAGATAATATTTGAGTCAAATCTTAAAAAAAGGAGTAAAAATATCTCACTGATGGCATTTGGCAGTAACATTTCTTTCTTCATTAAAAGAACCACATGGGTATGGGAAGATATTGGAAAGCAGGCATATGTAATTAGATGTATGTGAACATTCATTCCAAACCACCAGGGCCATTTTCAATATACAGGTGATTCTCAATATACAGGTAATAGGGAAAAGTACAACCAAGAGTAAGGCAGAATGGAGATGACATTTCAATAGCAACCAGAGAACAGGAATATAGTAATTCAAGTGTAAGTTTTTTATCATGAGGATTATTAGGAGAGTGAAATATTTCAAGCTGGGGAGTGACATGATCCCATTTTAGTTTCCAAATAATCACTGAGGCTGTAGTTAAGAGTGTATGGGAGGGAGGTGAAGGTGAAGACTGAAAATTCCCTTTGCATGTTGTTGCTGAATTCAGTTGAAAAACAAAGGTAACTTGACCTAAGGCAATGGCAGTGGGAATTGACAAATACGGACTGTTGATAATTAGAAGATTAGAAAGATTGGACTTACAAATTGATTAAATGTGCTATCAAAATATAGGAAAGGTATCATTCCAAATTATCACACTTTTTAATTTATTATTATTTTATTTCTTGCATGGAGTTTCCTCTCTCCTTTCCTCCACCCCATCACTGTTCCTGTATTTCTAAATTAGAAATCTCATTTTTTATATATGTAATAAATAAAAATAAAATATATATGATATATGTAACACATTATATATATAATAAACTGAAAATTAAAGAAGAACAAAAGAATAGGCAGTAAGACTGGATTCTTGGTAATTTGACCCTGGGAATAGATTTTTAAAACTCTGTTCCTACTCTATTAAAATCATGTGCCATATTCACATTAGTGAGAGATCTGTCAATGGTGGTGTGAATTAAGATCGTTAATTACTTTACTTTCAAAGATGCTTTTTCACCAGTTTATGTGAAGAGCCACATACCAGAAATTATATTACAGGTTTGCCTTTAGCTTATAATGTGGTGTTAATTCATCATCAATATATTCATCAAACTGTCCTTACCAGTTAACAGTGTAAAAGACATTCGGTATCTGAAATTAATACTTTTTTAAAAGTCCCATGGACATTGCCTATGAAATTCATAGGAAAGTATTCTTTGTCACAAAGTTAGTTGGGCAAGGATAAGTTTGATATGGTGTCAGTGTATCAAAATAACACATTTCATTCTGTGTGATAAAATTTTCACCACTGTCAACCTCAGAAAAAAATAATATTTTAACAGGCTTACAAAAAAGCAAAACATGCTTCATTATCGCTTTGAATATTTCATGAGATCAAAAGATGCATACTTTTTCCCAAGAAAAATCTGTTTCATTACTGAGAAAAAAGTTTAGGTTTAAAAAGGTCAACATTTTTGAGATAAATGTTATATTTTCATTTAAAAATAGGAATTTCTAGGTGCCTGGGTGGCTCAGTTGGTTGGGCGACTGCCTTCGGCTCAGGTCATGATCCCGAAGTCCCGGGATCGAGTCCCGCATCGGGCTCCCTGCTCGGCGGGGAGTCTGCTTCTCCCTCTCACTCTCCCTCTGTGCTCTCTCTCTCTCTTTCAAATAAATAAATAAAATATTTTAAAATAATATCTTTTAAAATAAGTAAAGCTTGGGCGCCTGGGTGGCTCAGTTGGTTGAGCGACTGCCTTCGGCTCAGGTCATGATCCTGGAGTCCCGGGATCGAGTCCCGCATGGGGCTCCCTGCTCGGCAGGGAGTCTGCTTCTCCCTCTGACCCTCCCCCCTCTCATGTGCTCTCTCTTTCAAATAAATAAATAAAATCTTTAAAGATAAGAATTTCTAAATTTTTCCAACGTTAAACCCATATTCTAAGAGTTGCAATAAAATTTCATTTGTAGATACTCCATTTTGAATCAATACTTTGAATGAAAAACTTGGACATTTTTTAAATATAGACAAAAGAAACTCATGTTATGATACAAGTCAATTTTAGCATCTCAGGAGATGTAATGTGTTGACACCATTAGATAATGATATATCTCCCATCTGAGAACTCCCCCTCACTTAACGGTATGATTTTAAACAAACTATTTCACTTTTCTAGGTCCTATAGTCTAGTGCTGCCATAGCTAAACACCACAGAGTACTGTTTCACAGAACAGAAATGTATTTTCTCACAATTCTGGAGGCTGGATGGCCAAGATCAAAGTGTCAGCAGGGTTGAGTTCTTCTGAGGCCTCTCTACTTGGCTTGAAGATTGTCATCTTGTGTCCTTGCGTGGGCTTTCCTCTGTGTATGCATGTGCCTGGTGTCATTTTTACCCTCTTCTTATAAGGACACCAGTCAGATTGGATTGGGGTCCCCCCTAAGGGCCTCATTTTAACTTAATTACCTTTTTAATGGTCCCATCTCCAAATACAGTTACATTCTGAGGTATTGGGAATTAGGGCTTCAACATATAAGTTTTGATGGGGAAACAAGTCAGTCCATAACAGCCCTAGTTTCTTCAGAATAAAAAGAAGCAGAAACATCATCTTAAAAATTACATTTATGGGGCGCCTGGGTGGCTCAGTTGGTTAGGCGACTGCCTTCGGCTCAGGTCATGATCCTGGAGTCCCGGGATCGAGTCCCGCATGCGGCTCCCTGCTCGGCGGGGAGTCTGCTTCTCCCTTTGACCCTCCCCCCTCTCATGCTCTCTCTCTCATTCTCTGTCTCAAATAAATAAATAAAATCTTAAAAAAAAAAATTACATTTATGTAAGCAGTAAACAGAACTACATTTAACTGATCAATCCAACTTGACAACTAGCAAAATTAAATTAGACTTTAACATAACAGCAAATATAATTTTATGAAAGATTATTGAAAAATGACAGTTTTCTGTTTTCATTTGTAATGCTCAAAAAACCATTACTTAATTAACTACAACTATATCTAAAATCATTCATGGCAACATAATATTATATTGAAACAAATTTTCAACATCAAATGAGAAAAAAATTAATAAGACCAATACTCTAGGTCATACCAGGACATGTCTCCATTTGTCTTTCAGGTCAATTCCTCACCACATCTGTAAACCTGTCTTTGTAAATCCCCATTTTGTTAATAATATGCACACTACTTTGGAGAAGGAGTACAGCTATCTTGGTGCCTGGAAAAAATGAAATTTTAGTAGCAAACTTTTTTTAGATAACCTGTTATAAAACAGGTAGAGAAACATAATTCTTTGGTATGTTGCTGATAATCAATCTCAAGCTGTTTGCCGGTGTAATGCAAAATGGTGATTTAATAGAAGTCCTCATGACCAATATTGCTATTACTCTTTGAGATAAATTAAAACAGACTGATCAATGCGTAAACAATAATAAAAACAATGAAGCTACACCTATGTAAAAAATGTTGGTATTTCCCTTATTTGAAGATAATACCTGTTTTGTTTTTGTTTTTGTTTTAATTTAGACTGCTGGGGAAAGCAAAGAAAGTATACGCTATAATTCTTTAAAAATTAAATAAATGAAATATTATTCCTATAGAAAATAAAAATGTAAAATATCTTATAGGCAATATGTAGGATATTCCTAACATTACCTGCATTATATTTCAGATGTGACTAGACAGATAGATGATAGATAGATTGATAGATAGATAGATATAGAGACATAGGGATAAATATTCTAATTATATATCTATATACATATATGCATTTTCTTGAGAAACTCAAAATATATCCTAACCAAATATAGAGATAATTCTATATTTTTTCTGGATGTTGGATATTTTAAAGATATGAAGACGTCAGTTTCTCCCCAAATAAATATATGTGATCAATACAATGACAATCAAATGTGATTTGTTTTTAAAAGTTCTAATGGAAAAGTTAGTATGTAAGAAAAGCTAAGATACTTTAGAAGAAAAAAGCCAGTAAGAGGACTTGCCTTAACAGAAATTAAGGCTCCTAGTAAGCTTCCAACAACTAACCGATTATGGTCTTGTTTCCAGGACAGAGACAGTGATTTGTATCCCAAAATGGGAGTCCAGAATATGAATAATTTAATATGTGATAAAGAAAACTAAACAAATAATCTAAGGGAATGGAATATTTAATAAGTATTAAATTAAAATTAAAAATTAAAATTAAAAAGATTCATATCTCATGCTATATACTAAAAATAAATTCCATTTTGAAATATAAAAGCAGCAAGTGTAAAAAACTACACATTAGATTCTGGATGGAAAAAGACTTTAATAGCAAAAATGCAAAGGGAGAGATAATATAGGAAAACATAGGTGGTCTCATTTCTTCATCCCCACATTCCCATTCTTTAATGAGTCATATTGATCACCAAAACATATTACTCATCTATTAATTTCTCTCCATCTTCCCTGCCACCACCCAAAAGGTTATAGCTAGACTACTAAAGCAGTCTCCTAAATTATTCTGTTCATCCAAAAGCTTACCCCCCATTAATCTCTCAGCTGCAAGGTTATACTCTAAAACATTAATATTTTCTAACAGTTATTGAACATTTATTATGGGCTGTATACTATTCTGTTTCTTTGGCTATAATAATACACTAATCATACTAATCCTAAAAAGTACTGTACTATTATGTACATGTACTACTATGGCCCTTGATTTTAGATGAAGAAACTAAAATTTATTAATTTTTTATTTTATTTTATTTTTTTTAAAGATTTTATTTATTTATTTGAGAGAGAGAGAATGAGAGACAGAGAGCACGAGAGGGAGGAGGGTCAGAGGGAGAAGCAGACTCCCCGCCGAGCAGGAAGCCCGATGCCGGACTCGATCCCGGGACTCCAGGATCATGACCTGAGCCGAAGGCAGTCGCTTAACCAACTGAGCCACCCAGGCACCCTCTTTTTTTTTTTTTTTTTAAAGATTTTATTTATTTATTTGAGAGAGAGAGAGAGAGAGAAT
>NC_138370.1:153823229-153835878 GCF_054177405.1 Leptonychotes weddellii | reverse complement strand
AAGTGGCAAGAAAGAGTAGCACCTTGGATAATATACTCATCCAAAGAAAATTAATACAAGTACAAATACATTCAATACATCTTAGTAACCAAGGCCTCAAGGCCCTCATAGTACAGATGAAAAACATGGCAAAACAAACTGATAAGATAAGGGAATTAAAAAGAAAAAAATGGGGGGATAACTGCTAAAGAATAAAGAGCCATACAGGCATTTGCAGCTTATGAATGCAAGAATTTTGACCATTTAAAGATAACATTCCCTGTATCTGAAAATTGGGTTGAAAATAGTGGGTTACTGAGACAGCATTATATTAATACCCTTCCTTCCTTCCTTCCTTCCTTCCTTTGATTTCTTGATTTCTTTCTTCTTTCTTCTTTCAATCTTTCTTTTTTTTTTCTTTCCTTCTTTTTTAACCAGTGACTCAGAGAGGGAAATCTGTAATTTCTAACTTACTTTAGACAAAAGCAGCCTTTCCTCTTTCCCCTTTTCTTTCCTCTTCTCATCTCCACCTCCCCCAACTGGATGTCTTCTTAGAAGATATTCCATAGATTTTTAAATTATATACTTTAGAGATGAATGTGGAAGAGTATTGGCAATTGTGACTCTTAATAAACATTTTGTAAGCCTTCCTTTCCTGAGGCATAATAACTATGTGCCATTAAAACTGAAGAATGTATTCTCAGGGGCAAACTGCAAGTAATTAATTTTTCTTAATTGGAAAATTAAATTAAATGTAACTACTGATCCCAAGGGTAAAGAAAGTTGAAGCAGCCTAATGTAGCCATCAAAATATTGGAGTACCCAACACATAAGCACTTTACTATAAAGATACTTTTTTTTCTTGGTCCTCATAATTTACAGTTGTAAAACTATATTCTACATTATTTTTTAATATTCTTATTCTGTCTAATACACAGAATAACCACCCCCACCTCACCAAATTCCTTGCCCTCATGCCTGGTAACTGTGAATGTGAACTTACATGGCAAGGTAGAATTAAAGTTTCAGATGAAATTAGGTTGTTAATCAGCAGACCTTAAAATAAGCAGATTATCCAGGCGTGTCCAGTATAATCAAAGGGTTCTTAATAGTGGAGGAGAGCAGCAGAAAAGGACAGAAATGAGAGAGAATTGACGGACTACTGACTTTGAAGATGAAGGGGGTCACAAATCAAGGAATATGGGCAGTCTCTAAAAGGTGGAAAAGGCAAAGATATAGATTCTCCTTTAAAGCCTCCAAAGGAATACAACCTTGCCAGTACCTTGATTTTAGCCAGGGAGACCCATTTTTGATTTCCAATCTCCACAATTGAAGTATAATAAATTGCGTTGTTTTATGTCACTGTGAATTGTTGTAGCAATTTGTTACAAAAACCATAAAACTCTAATACATTTTGTATGATTATTATGGACCTTATACATTGTCAAGTCAAATAATATTTTGATTTTTGAGGTCACCAACCAGGACTATAAAATAAAAATGTCTGAATGATCTCAGATTAAAATAATTATTTGCTCTGATTACTATTATTGAATTTAACTGATATGAAACGTATTAATTTAATTATATTTTGGGTTTTCATGACTATTTGGTTGCCATGCAAACTCAGAGATTCAAAGTCTGAAGTTACTAATTGATTTCAACATGAGTTATTCAATCATGTTAGCAAGAAAACAGTGTCATATGAGCTAGGAAAAAGTAAAAATTCATCTTTTCCTGGCATATATTCCCATTTATTAGGGAAGTCTTCTTTAAAAGTCAAATGTTTGTCAGATGAATATACAATAAAGAATCAAGACTGGTTATTTCAAAATATAATCAAGCTTTACGATTAGCTCATTAGATCTCTTTTAATGAAAATCAAGATGGATTTGGTTTATAATGCTAGGAGGAAAAAAGTCATTTATCATCTATCATCTCTTATTTTCCTTTGTATTATATCAAAACTTTATCTGTGATATATTATTAAAACATGATCTTTTTCTTGGATTGTACGTGTAAAGTCATATTATTGACGATTATGTTTGTATTGTGGTTTTTTTGCCCTCATTTTTCCTCAATCAATTGCAATAGTCTCTGAAATGTTCCTCCTGCTTCAAGTTGCTCTGTGCCTGATGCATGCTATTGCTCCTGTCTGAAATGCTCTTTCCATCCTTTTTTTTTTTTTTGGATGGTGAAGTTATTTGCATTCATCAAAACACAGCTCAAAGGTACTTCTTTCTGTGAAGTCTTCACTACTTTCCCATGCCACTAAGATTTCCACTTACGATGCAAATTTAAAAGTACTTTGATAGTATTTTTTTACTTGGCATTATCATCGTTGCTTTACATGTGTCCCCCTGCCTCAGGAAGTGAATTGTTGAAAAGCAAGGACACAGCACAGCGCCTAGGACACTCTATCAATATTTTTTGAACAAATTAAGTACCTGATTAAATTCTAGGCATATGTCTTTGAATCTAAGATCCCACCTTTGTTCTGGCGAGGTGAGGTATTGACAGTGGGATGGATACAAGTCACTCACTCCGTGTCCTTAACCATTCCAAACTAGTTAGCAGATAAAACAAAACTGGAAAATGCTTGGTGACAAATTAATGTATTTATTAAAGAATCTTATTTTAAGTACCTAGTTTTTACTTCTATGTGTTGGGTACCCATTTCATACGGTACACTAGAAGAAGCATAAGGACCATATCACTCTGAATGCAGTAATTCATTCTTTATAGAGGGCTTACATTCCTTTATTTATATACTTATGATCTATTTTGTTTTTAGGCCTAGTAATCACTAATCCTGTTTATATTTATTTATAATTTAAAGTTATTTTCTTTGTTTCTTTGTGCTGAAAAAATGCAAATTAATCATAATATTTACAGATGCAATAAAGCCTGGTCTCCTGAGCCAGACAGCCTGACTTAAATCCCAGTTCTTACATTGTGTTGGTAACTGAACAAGTCAGTCAACTGGCAATTCATTTTCCTTATAATCAATGGTAGACTTTTCAGACTAGCTGGGTTGTAAATGTTTAAAGGGGTCAAAAGAAAAAGTGTGTATGCTAGATGGAGCCATGTTGAAAGAATAATTACCAACGCTGATATTTCTTCCATTCTTGTGTTCAGTTGTTTTGTGTGTGTTTAGTATGGTGTAAGCACTGACTAGGAGTTGTAATTTATACACCAAGCTGTAAAAATTTTAATAATAATAACAATAGGATTATACTTTTTTGTTGTTTTTTTTTTTTTCAAAATCTCCCCATATCAGTGATTGTAATTGATTTACAGAACAACCCTGGATATTTATATTCCATAAATGGGAATAATACTCATCTTTTGATTGAGTACTTACTGTATTAAGTATACTGTGCTAAGACATTTATGTCTCTTGTTTTATTTAATCCTTATACTTTAAGAGATTTATTTTAATTCCCATTTTGAAGTTGTGAAATGGGTTCTTAATGATATTAAATAACCTACACTCTTCAGTAGCAGAAGCCAGCATAATTTCTCTGATGGTTGAACTGTAGGACCAATAATTAGCAACTGAAATAACTCTTCACTGTAAAATAAGGTTAACTTAGGCTGAAAGAGGTTGCACAATTGTAAGATGTGCTATAACTCAATTAAAATAAACATATAAAGGGCCCTGATGAGCTTTACTGTTAAATGTAATATGCTAGGAAGGCAGTAGAGTTTTGATTAAATTGTATTCTAGAATGCCTGAAGTCTGTGCTGAACCAGTCATACTTCATCTCTTTGTGGTTCTTGAGGGAGATATACTCACAAGTGTCATTGACAAATGGGAATCCTGAGTACTGTTTTATTGCCATATGGTAAGCTTTGCCCTGCCAATATCAACATCCCATTGTAGGGTTCTTCGGTAAAAGTGGTTTGAAAGTATGAAACTTTCATACTTCATGTCCAAGCAGGGTCATTTTTTAAAACCATAAGTTCCAGTCTTCCTAACAAACAGCTACTGAGACCTAGAAAATAAGCAGCTTAGAGTACATGCAACACAAAATGAAGAGAGTCCTCAAATATGCCAACTTGTTCCATCACTCTACTCAAACACATCCATGGATAGAAGAAAAGAAGCCTGCACAGATCAAAATTTCTGCACTCTGGGATGCAACCTAGTAAATATAGGCCAATCAGTGTCATGGCATTAAAGTAATAAATGTTCCTGCCTCTTGGAGTAAAAGTAAAGCTTGGAGTAAAGCTTGGCAGTTGTAAAAGAATGGATGCTAACTTCTTTAGAATCATTTGGTTGTGCTGGTGGTAGTTGTAGTTTTTTTTGTTTTGTTTTGTTTTGTTTATTTTTAATTCTAAATGTATGCTCAGGGGCGCCTGGGTGGCTCAGTCGGTTAGGCGACTGCCTTCGGCTCAGGTCATGATCCTGGAGTCCCGGGATCGAGTCCCGCATCGGGCTCCCTGCTCGGCGGGGAGTCTGCTTCTCCCTCTGACCCTCCCCCCTCTCATGTGCTCCCTCTCTCATTCTCTCTCTCAAATAAATAAATAAAATCTTTAAAAAAAATAAATAAATGTATGCTCAGTCACATGGAAGTACTGCTTAGAGCTAAATGGCAAACCCAAGTAACAACATTCTTTTCCTTCAAGACCAACTTATGTTTAATAGAGTAGAGAAAAATATACACAGTACAGAGACAACAATACATAATACTTCCAGGGATATTCAGTTCGTAAAATTATAGTCTTTTATTTATTTTTTTTAAAGATTTTTATTTATTTATTTGACAGAGAGAGAGAGAGCACAAGTAGGCAGAGAGGCAGGCAGAGGGAGAGGGAGAAGCAGGCTCCCCGCTGAGCAGGGAGCCCGATGCGGGGCTCTATCCCAGGACGCTGGGATCATGACCTGAGCCAAAGGCAGCCGCCCAACCAACTGAGCCACCCAGGCACCCCAAAATTATAGTCTTTTAAAACCCAATGACATTTATTCAATACTTGACTTATATATATATAGGTAGATGGGTCTAAAATTCTTGAAATTACCCTTTTAGGTTAAGGCAAAAACATTACCTAGAAGAAATAATAAATGGTATTATTCAATAAAGAAGTCATTTATCTGAAAGTCTTAAAAAATGAGCTCCACACCTTGCCAAATCCAAACCAAGTATGAAATCTTTAGTCTTTATTTCTTGATGTTTAAACCTTATATTTGAGACATCACAAAGTCCTTCTAAATTTATATTTTCAGAACTTTTTCTGTGTATCCACCACTATAATCTCTGTTAATATTTTTTGATCCAGATTCTTATCAGATCTCAACTTGATTATTATAATAGCTTCCTAATAATTATATATCTTTCTTCAATAATGATTTAAGGTACAAATCTGCTCATATTGCTTTACCCCTATAAACATCTGATATCTACACGCTACCCACAGAAGAATTTTGAGCTTTTCAGCATGTCTTGAAAGACCCTCCATATCCTAAATAATGCTTACTTAACCAGTCGCATCCCCAAAGTTCTTTGTCTTGCATAAGACTCTAGAAATATTAATCAGCTTTCTGTTTCATCTTCCTGGAAGTAAATAGTTTACAGTTTTCTTCATTTGGATAACTGCTACTCATTAAGTTTGACTGAACACTTCCTAATTCTAAAATAATTACACATTTTGTTACATGTATTCCTTATAACCTGATAGAGTAAAAATTATTATAATTCTAAAGATTAAAATTCAGTCATAGAAATGCTAAATTATGTTTCTGAAGTTATAGTACTAGCAACTGAAAGAGATTAATTTCAAATTCCATCTTTCTTTCATACACTATATTCTGTTGCCCTAAGAAGTTTTAATGAGACTGGAAATCTTACTTGTATCATATTTCATCTGACACATACTTTGGTCTTCATTTTTTTCTACCTCAGCACAGAAGAAATGACCCAAATGTCTACCTGATCATAACACTGAAATAAAAGGAGACACATTTGTTGTGCTATTTGACATTTTCTCTCTAAAGAAATAAATTTGAGGCCACTTGGGTGGCTCAGGCGGTTAAGCGTCTGCCTTGGGCTCAGGTCATGATCCCAGGGTCCTGAGACTGAGTCCCACACTGGGCTCACTGGTCAGTGGGGAGCCTCCTTCTCCCTCTCCCTTTGCCCCTCCCCCTGCTCATGCACTTATGCGTGCTCTCTCTCTTTCTCTCTCTCTCACTCTCTCTCTCTCTCAAATAAATAAAATCTTTAAAAAAATAATTTTGAACCCAAAAGCAGATGAATTTTTCTAATTATTTTTCTAATATATATAAATATGTAAATATATAAATGTTGCTTTAATATATCAAATCTATATATGATCTATAAAAATCTGTATATTTGATTATATAATACATAAATATGCCATGTTATCTCCCTTATAATTACATAATTAGCAAATGTATATATGAAATTGGGAAAAATATATATATTCAAACATTTTGTAAAACCAACAGAAAATTCATTAGAAAGAAGGCTAATTCTTAAATTGTTCTCATTGTTTATATAAGGTTTCAGTTTTATACTTTTCCTTAGTTGTTTACATTCACACTTCTGATCTCAAATTTAATGTGCCAAAAATATATGTGTGATTTGTTTCTTTTGCCTTCAAAAACTAAATTATTTTCCTTCCTCACTCCTTTCCAGCCTCTCTCTCCTTCACTCTCTTTGTCTTTTATTTTGAAAATGTAGGCCAACAGTTTTCTCATTTTTTATTTTTATTTATTTTTTAAGAAAGATTTTATTTATTTGTCAAAGAGAGAGACATAGTGAGAGAGAGCACGAACAGTGGGGAGAGGGAGAAGCAGACTCCCCGCTGAGCAGGGAGCCCGACGCGGGGCTAGATCCCAAGACCCTGGGATCATGACCTGACCTGAAGGCAGCTGCTTAACCTACTGAGTCACCCAGGCACCCCAGTTTTCTCATATTTTAAAATTATTTACCAGCTACCCCATACAAAGATACACATTCTATAACAAAAATGTAAACCAGGTCAGCTATCAGCATTATGAGCTGTTTAAATAACATCTTATCCCAAGTATATACAAAGAAAAGAGCCTATGACCCAGATCGGAAGGAAGTGAATATGGTCAATAGAGAAAATGTTCTAGGGCCCTCCATTTTTCTCTTCTTTCCTGCTTTTACGATATAACTTGAAGTCTTTCCAAATGAAAATACAGTGAGAGACTAGAAGATTGAAATATACAGTTCATTTTTATTTTATTTCACTATCTCAAAGGAAGAAAATACTGTACTGTGCTTTCCGTTGATGTATGTAGACTATTTTGGCATCTTTCAAGTCCCAAAAGGAAATCCTTTTCTTTTGTTTGTCACTAAAATCAGCTCATGTGTTTGAAGCTGCCAGCACAGTTCCTTCTCTTCAGCGGCCAAGCTCCACCACTTGCCCAATTACCTCTTACTTCCTGTATGCAGGAACTGTCTCATGCAAACCTGAATTCTCCTAAAAGCTATCATCAGGACTCCAGGAACATCCCTATTCATTAAGTGAGGATGGCACTGTTGTGATGAGTCACAACAGAAGGTGCAAGCCCTGTTTTTTGAGGACTTTCATGAAACCAGTACAATCCTGTAAAATGTTCTTCTGTGATATTAGCCTTAATTCTTTAATTCAAAATGTTGCACCCACAATCTTCTAACCATTTGAACCTAGAACGCTAGATTGGCATAGGAAATGTCAAAAAATGAGAGAGAAAAAATTCCCTGAGAGGATTAAAAAGGAAAACAAATATTCCGTGTTATGTTTGTACTACAGGCTCATTTCTGAACACTTTCTCAATTTTTTTTTCAATTTACCAAGTTTGGAATAGCACAAGAGCGGTAAGCATTTGCTAAATCTTTTTTTCCTGTTCCATAATCCTTTAAATAATTATGTTATTACTTATGTGAGGCCTCTCAGCATGTGTTTTGTTTTTAAATTGTTTAGATATGCCTCCACCCTGACCTATTAACACCAAGCCACCCAGTGTTATTATGAAAAGAGTGGCCACCTTCCATTTCTAATGCTAATGCAAATTAGCTTATTAAAAAAATATTTCTTTTCCTACAAACGTTATTCTGTTAAATAACCTTATAAATATCAAAACAATAACAGGTTAGAATTATGTGTACATATTTATTGTTAGGAACAACGGTTTCCTAAGTGTATTTAAAAAAAAATAGATCTTTATATATAAATCTAAGGAGACAAATCTCAAAGCATAAGACAAAAGAACTTTCATATTAATATCTTGAAAAATGCACTTCAAAACAAGTTTGGACTGTAATAGGAAGGACATAGCTTATGAAGGCCGATTCTTGCCCTTATGTAGGGAGAAGGAGAATAAAGAGTGGGGGGTGTGAAAGCAAAGACTTTTTCTTATATCGAGGTTCAATAATAATTTTATTATAGTAATTAAGGTCTGGTCTTTAATAGGTCTTTAATAGAATCAATTGACTAGAAGGCAGCTTCAGAGGTCTGTTGGTTCCTGCTGACCTTTTCCTGAGGGTCAGATTTAAACATATTATAGAGTAAGGAAGGACAAAATGGTGTTATGTTAAATTATATTCACAATGAAATTGCAAAGTCTATATATACTATCCTTTCTAAGTCATCTTTGATGTTACAAAGAAGGCAAAAATTTCTTTTTGTCTCCCTCTTTTTCACTTCCTTCCTTGTTAACAATATCCTGACACTGGATTTTTTTTAAATGATGATATGTAACATTTGAATGACACTTTAGAAAAATAAAGATTTTATTGTTGTTTACATGTTAAGTGTCCCATCTACAGCACATGTAATTTATTTTTAAATATTTCAGTTATATCAATTTGGTTGATCCTAAGGAATATATAAAGTGTAGATGTTCTCCAATATGTTGTGTTACTAATAAATAAGGAAACACATTACCTTTCCCACTCATACCATTGCTGAAATTATTAGTTGTTCTGTAATAACTTTATTTTAAATGTATTATATACTTTAATGCTTGACATGTGTCTGCTTTTATTTTTCTTTTACTGTGCATGAGTAGTAACATATGCAAATTATATATTTTTATTTGTAACATTTATATACACTTACTTTATTAGATGGATTGATTGGTTTATATTGATGACCTCTCAGAGTGATCAAATGCTTGAAGGGTAAATTTATAGAAAGTACAAAACCTATATAGTATGTAGTATATTTCTCAAATTTTTTTCAAGATAAAAACAAAAACAAAAACAGCCCAGAAATATTTAAGATACCCCATCTTGGAATACCTTAGCTCTTCAGCAAGACTGAAACAACCATGGAGCTGATGAGGGATATTTGAAGTGCCATTCAAGGGGTTATTCCCAAATCCTCCCACATGTTGAAATGCTGATGTCAGTAATTTATTAGAAAGTTGTTCATACACTTGAGGTGACAGGTACAGATTGTGACAAGCCTCAGATGGGGATGAGACTCCAGAGTGAAATGAAGAATGCAGAACTAATGGAGGAAAATATCACTTGCCAATCTCCCTACTTACAACATATTTCACTTTGGACTACAGCTCATAGTACCAGATAGGAAAATAAAACAGCCATATGTGAGATTTTATCTTACATCTTATATTTAAATTCTTAAGATATGATGATGCTTATATTCAGTAATTAGAGGATTAAGTAAGAACTCTTTAAATGTTTCAATTAATCATCGTGTTTTTTTTTTTTTTTCCATTGAGTAAAAGTCAATTTTAGTTACTCATGATAAAATTAAACTGGGAAAATATGAAATGAGAAATTGTATCTTAAATTTGAACACTTTTTTGGCTATCTGAATAATTCACTACTTTGGCAGTGATAGAGTCGTTTCTGAGTCTACTAATTTTGTATTTCAATAAGACAATATATACTTAACTCTAGAGGTCTTTACTTCTTTCAAAACACTTAAACATGCGCTATCCTATATGATTTATAGTTGAGGAACCAGAAGTTGAAGACTAAGGTATTTGGAATCTGGATCTTCTGTATTGCTAGTGTACTGTTCTTCCACTCTAATATGAGAAATTTCTAAGGCTTTAAAGCATCATTTCCACAGAGATACAATTTTGGTGAAATAATAATCAGTAAACATGGGGCACCTGGGTGGCTCAGTCGGTTAAGCGTCTGACTTGATTTCGGCTCATCTCACTCTAAATAATAATAAATCAGTAACATCACTTAGTGACACTTCTACAACAAATGTCTCAATAATAAAAACTCAACTTTGCCTTGTAACAGACATAGGAGTTCAGATTTTTAGCCATTATGTTAAGGGTTTGTTAGTGTTGGCTCTTTACATGCTATTGGGTAAAGCACTAATAATCTAGAGATTAAAAACACACACAAACACAAACACACACACTCATTCATTGTTAGCAAGAAATTTAAAATACTGATAGAACTAATTTTATATTCTACAAATGGAGACAAAATTTTTCAAATCACCAAGGAAAATTTGTCAAATGATAATAAGTAAAAATAGTGATCAGAGAACACAGATAAATTTTCAGTGGTTTCTACAATCATAAATTGTACTTTGTAGTATATTCTAAATTCAATACAGTATACTTAGAAATTAATAGTACAAATAAAATTAACAATCTTCAAATATAATAATTTTTTAAAGTCTTAAAGCATATTCATTCAAGTAAGAAATTAAATAAAACAAGTCGGAATTTGAAACATATATCAAATATGAATATGGAGATATTATTCAATGAAAAAAATCTGCAACCTAAAATATTTTCGTTCAAAAGCCAGAAGATTAGTTAGTGTTATCTCTGAATATAAAAAAAAAATTGTTTTTTAAATTAATAAAACAGGGAGGAGATAATAAAAAATAAAAATAAAAAACAAGGGGACATCTGGGTGGCTCAGTCGGTTAAGCCTCTGCCTTCGGCTCAGGTCATGATCCCGGGTCCTTGGACCAAGTCCCGCATTTGGCTCCTTGCTCAGCGGGGAACCTACTTCTCCCTCTGCGTTCTGCTCCCCCTGCTTGTGCTCTCACTCTCTCTCTCTCTCTGACAAATAAATAGAATCTTAAAAAAAAAAAAAGAAAGAAAAAGAAAGTTCTTTAATTATAAAAATAAAATTATAATCATATTTAAAATGATAAAAGAAAGGGGCGCCTGGGTGGCTTAGTCAGTTAAGCTGACTCTTAATCTCAGCTCAGGTCTTGATAGGCTTTTGAGTTCAGACCCTGCATTGGGCTCCACACCACACTGGACGTGGAGCCTACTTAAAAATAAATAAATAAATAAAACAAAATGATAAAGAAAAAGGTAATGTATTCTAGAAATTATAAAAAGAGAATGGAGACAAGTGATAGAAAAGACATGAGAAACATTTTAAATTGTGAAATATATATAATTTGAAAAATAGGCTAATTTGAAAGTCTGAAAAAGGGATGATATTCTCTGGTAAAAATCAAATGTTTTTATGAATACTGAATCATAAATATGAAAATATCTGAGTTTATACCAGTTGTCAAAAAATATATCATTTTCCTTGTTCTGAAAATTTTGGATGCATTGAAAAGGCAGTTTTTGAAAAAAATATTTTGCAGATAACCCATGAAAATCATTTATAACAATAAGAGCACTTAGTGTAGAGTTATATGTTGGGTATTAAAAATTAGTAATCATCTTTCATGTAACTACCATTTAGAAAACATAATAGGAAAGAAGAGTCCAACTTAGATCACAACCTAATACAGTAAAAGCATAAGATGCAGAAATAATTATAAAAATATATATATAATACCTATATGAAGAAAATAAACTGACTGAAATTACATTTTTGCAAAAAAATAGAGAGATTGTAAATGTTAAGGCAAAACAAATATTCTCAAACTAAATTTTTAGACTATGCAAGCCAGGCCCAAAAATGGTTGGACATGTGAAAATGACTAAAGATTTAGGAAAAATAAGATTACAAAAGGAACTTTTCCTATCCAGATAATGAGTATTATACAGTCTCATTTTTTTTTATAATGGTATGATTCTGTTGCAAAATGAAAAAAAAATTAAATTAATAGTACATAAACAGAATGGGGTCTAATAATTAAAATTCATATTACAAAACATAAGTCTGTGCAAAAAAACACATCAAATAATGACTAGAGGACTAATTATTTTTTTAAATCTAAATTAGATCTTCACTTTATACAAAAAATTTAAAACATTCAAAATGTTTCATCTCCCCTTCTGATTTCCCCCCTTCATTTTTCCCTTCCTTCTCCTAATGTCCTCCATGCTATTCCTTATGTTCCACAAATGAGTTAAACCATATGATAATTGACTTTCTCTGCTTGACTTATTTCACTTAGCATAATCTCCTCCGGTCCGGCCATGAGAGACTATGGACTCCGAGAAAAAAACTGAGGGAAGGGGGATAGGGGGATGGGTTAGCCCGGTGATGGGTATTAAGGAGGGCATGTTCTGCATGGAGCACTGGGTGTTATACACAAACAATGAATCATGGAACACTACATCAAAAACTAATGATGTACTGTATGGTGACTAACATAACATAATAAAATAAAATAAAATAAAAAATAAAATAAAGCTTTCCTGGGGTAGCAAAAAAAAAAAGTTAATAATGATTTTTTCTTCACCATAGTTTTTCATATATTTATCCTAGAGTAAGCA
>NC_138370.1:153786746-153823129 GCF_054177405.1 Leptonychotes weddellii | reverse complement strand
TAATCACCTGTTTAAAATAAGTTTTTAATTTACTCTTCATAAATATATACCTCAAAAGTTTATTACTTCTCCACAGATTATTTAGCAACATCAGCAAAATACAGTTCCAAGTAAAAATTAAATATCAACACACTCTTTTTAGTGTTGACAGTTCTATAACAGCTACAAAACATGAGAATTTATAATAATTTTCCTTGGATAATAGCATGTTTTGACTTTATATTCACTGATATTCTGTTAATGAGACGTGGCAAATGCTGATTTCTCGGCTACTTCTCATATAACATATGCCATTAAAATATTAATAAAGATAATAATTTTTGACTTAGAAGAGAGTATGTGAATTTTCTCATGTTAATGTGTAAGAATATTTCCTTCTTTCCCTCTCTTATCTTTACTCCTTCCTTCCTTCCTTTTTACAATTCTTTCTCTCATCTTTTTTCCCCCTTCACTGTTTCTGTTTCTTTGTCCTGTCATCCTGCCAGTAGATTATAAATCTTCCCATTATAGAAGTTTTTATACTAGAATTAGTAGACAGAAGGCAATTTTACATTAATTTCAGTTACTACCTTGCTGTAATTTTTTTTCGATGCATTGCTTTAAGTACTTAGTGATAGCAAGCTGAGAACTATGACATGTGTAGAGATGGTGGCTGATGGGGGGAAGGATGAAAGCCAAAGAGGGATAAGGAAAACAAACTAATTCTGATACAAGTATTCCACAACAAGTACGAATTTACTTATTTATCTATACTTCTGGTTTGTGTTTTCCACTTCTCACCATAATCCTTCTTCCCCCCAGTTGGGGGGAAATAAATGAGACATCTTATTTAATATTATAGAGTAGATTGCCATCCCTAGGTAGATTTAAAAAATTACTGCAAATTACTATGTTAGAGATAGGCAATGATTTCTCTAAGGACATGGATAATTTTATGTATCATCTTATGTACATATGATTATGGAAGCCACTAAAACTGACAAACAGGGGCTAAAGTAAAGTTATAGTTGGGGATCGGAATGAGAAGATGTGATGAAAAGAAAAGGATGATAATTATGTGAACACCTTTATACACAAGAGAGAGTGTTAGTCACTCGATAGAAGACAACAATTATCTGGAAGGTATTTTTGAGTGAATATTCTATGAAAAGAACTTCTGTCTCCAAAAGTGCAAATTAGCATATATCACTTTTCAACAGTTTTCTCAGTTAAGGGTTAACCAAATGTGAGATATTCAAAAAAGGTCATTTGTGTGATAACATATTTTTAGCCTTCTAAATAAGACCAGATGTAATTTGGTAGAACTAAGTGAATTGGTAGAACAAATCAATATTCAGAAGAAGTCTTCTTCTATAAATTGTTTAGACTGATTGAGTTGCTGGTGGATTAATTTTACTTTAAGTCAAGATTGAGTGGCAGAAAATTGATAAGATTCAACAGGCATAAATTTTAATTGGACTAGTGAAGTATGCCACAATAAAAAAATGAAAATGAACTTTCACACATACCCTACATACATACACACATATAAATATACATATGTACAGATAAGAGAAGACTCCGTTAACCTCACTTCAAAGAGACATATAATTATGACTCACACACTTTTAAA
Source organism: Leptonychotes weddellii (assembly GCF_054177405.1). NCBI lineage: Eukaryota > Metazoa > Chordata > Mammalia > Carnivora > Phocidae > Leptonychotes > Leptonychotes weddellii. The sequence continues at coordinate 153,821,517 of NC_138370.1, read as the reverse complement.
GATTTTATTTATTTATTCATGAGAGACAGAGAGAGAGAGAGAGGCAGAGGGAGAAGCAGGTTCCCAAGGAGCAGGGAGCCCAATGCGGGACTCGATCCCAGGACCCTGGGATCATGACCTGAGCCGAAGGCAGACGCTTAACCATCTGAGCCACCCAGGTGCCCAAATCACATACTCTTAAAATGATCTTCGAACCCTAATTTTTTAATGTTCAACAGGTAAGATCAATAGTATTCTTACAATGCTTGTTTCTTCTTCCCTGCAAAATAGTATGTTGAAAACATAATAGCAAATTGCCTGGCCCAAGAGGCCAAGTTGCAGTTAGGAAAGAGAGAAGTAGGAAAGGACAACTAAGGGCAAACCAGTAATAATATATACATTTTTTCCCATTAAAAACATGTGGTAGGGCGCCTGGGTGGCTCAGTTGGTTAAGCGACTGCCTTCGGCTCAGGTCATGATCCTGGAGTCCCTGGATCGAGTCCCGCATCGGGCTCCCTGCTTGGCAGGGAGCCTGCTTCTGCCTCTGACCCTCCCCCCTCTCATGTGCTCTCTCTTTCTCATTCTCTCTGTCTCAAATAAATAAATAAAATCTTTAAAATAAATAAAATAAATAAAATAAAAACGTGGTAGATTTTCCCTGATTAAGATAAAAAATAGATGACTTTGAGGCAATGGACAGGTTTTGAAAGCCATCTTATCTGTAAATACAGTTCCATTAAGAAACGTCTGAAAAACAGACTTAAGGAACAGCAAAGACTAATAGGCACAAATAGCTCACCATGTCCAGGTTTCCTATATTTACTGTGCTGCTTGTACTTTTGCAGCCATTGAAATCTTAACATTTTTTAAAATAAATGATTTTATAAGGTGACCTTTTAGCATCAATTAAAATAGTCTTTAGTAGACTTCTATTAATAAAACTTACCTGCCTTACATAACTAATTTGTTATGATTAAAATATTAACAGAAGTCTTATTGATGGAATATTATTAGTTACTTCTGAGAAAGAGGGAAAAAGAGAGAGAGAGAAAGAGAGAGAGAGAGCAGTCCCTGGCCTCAAGAAACTGGCCTGACAATCATAGCTAAGTCATGTTATTGTCTCATTAGACATAAACGATCTTGCAGAATACCAAATTCAGACAAGTTTACTCTAATATTATAATAAAATGAGACAAAGAAAGTCTACTTCTTTATTTTTTTTCTAGCTACACACAAAAACAATTCACTGTGCCATCAGCAAAATAGCAAACACTTCCCTTGGTCAAAATAAATGACAACTACTACTTCTTTACCAACTATGGCTTTGTTCTGCTTCAGGTCTCCCACCCTACGAATAAGATTTATTAAGATACTCAATCATAGAGTTGTTCCTACTTTTTCAACAGCATCCAATCTAGAGCAAACTTCTACTTCTTTATACCCTCCCCCAAATCACCCATGAAAACTCAAATCCTGTACTAGGTTCTTGCTAAAATCCTCTCTTGGAGACACACCATGGTTCCCCCTGTTGTGTATTCATATATTCTTCATGGTCTTTGGCTATAAAATATTGACATTTTAGTAGAAGTTACATATTCCGTAGTTAAAAGTTTACTATTAGGTGAGAAACAGTAAAATGTAAGTTAATATTAATCAGCACTGATGCTTATAATGGTGAATGAATTCCTTCATTTATTAATTCACCAAACATCTTTTGTTTTAAATTGACACCTTACCATCCACCAGAATTTTAAGGAACTGTGTGTGCTTGTGTGTGTGTGTGTAAAATGATGAAAAATCAGACTTATTCCCATCTAATTATGGTTAATATTCTAATAGTGAAGATGCACAAAACTTGACTCCTTACTTCTCTGGTCATACCATGGATGGTGTTGGATACCAGTACCAGCAAGGCCCCCAAGTCTCTATTTCAAGAACAGTTTCAAGCCTCTAGCAGTTATTATTCTGGATTATTTCCTCTAGTCTTCTGACTTGTGCAAGTTTCACACCACATCAGGATGTCAGGACTTACAATCTAGTTATGCTTATCATTTTTCAGTCTGTCTTTAGCTTCATTTCTTTACTTCTGCCTCACACAGCTTAAATTCCATTGTCTATCATTTTCATTTTGGATTTTGTTCTCTTTAATTTCATTGTACTCATTTGCTGAGGGTAGAGGGGGAGCCTAGATAAAACAGTTCTGTTCTTTTTGGTCATAGTTAAAAGTATCTGGAGGAAAAAAAAAAAAAAGACAAACATGGATACAGTTTCCAGTTAAATCAATGACCAATAGCATTAAGCAGGCCCTGAATGTTTTTCTTCATCTATAACATTCCACGTTCCATCATTCTTCCTCTTTTCTAAATATCATTTGTATATTCTAATATCACCTCAAACCTCCAATACAGTTTCCTTCAATTTTACTCTGAATTGATCTTTGCTTCCTAATTCACTGATATAATAGAATCAGAAGGCAAATTCCAAAAGCTCCCATATCACCTCTGAACATCTATCTGGATCTGTGTGCATATACTCTGAGTTGCCTATTACTATGGATGGACTGTCTGGATTCCTGTCATAGGGGAAACACTGAACTAGTTCATTAGATATCATCGTACTTGCTTCTAAAGCGATTACTCCAGCAGTTCCATCTTTCATATCCTGCTTCATCAACTTTTTGCTCTCTACTAGATCCATCCCTTCAGCATTCAACCACTCTTTCATCTACCCAACCTTAAAAAGAGAAACAAAACATTTTCAGATCCCACTTCTTGTACCAGCTGACTCTTCACTTCTCTGTTGTAAAACTCCTTGACACACTCTTCTACACTATTTGCCTCCAATTTTGCTCACATCCATTCTAGTTTGAACATAACCTAGTCAGGTTTTCTCTCTGACTGCTTTTTTATGTCTTCTCTTTTCAAGGTAATCATTATTTTCATGTTGCTGAATCCAATGGATATGACTTCCTAATAAACTTTCTTTACTGGGAATTCAGGACATCAAATTAACTTCTTTTCTTTTAATCTCAAGGACTGTTCTCACAGGACCAAAGTGTAAGTGCTGTTGTGCTCTATGTCATAGTACTGAGAAATTTTTCCTATTTTCATTCATTCCCATATTGTTCAACTCCCATGGATTAAAGTTCTTTATATACCCCTAATTACATATAATTTTTTATCTCTAGAGCCAGACCTTTCCCCAGAATTAGATTAATTCATCTCATTATTTGTTCAATGTCTTTTCTTGATTATCTAATAGTTATCTCAAACTTAGTACATTATAAATAAATTGCTATCATTTATCTAAAAAAAAATGCATAGCAAATGTCCTAGCCAAGGGTGAAAAAAAATCAGCAATGGTTGAGAGAGACAAAAATATTAATATCAATATGGCTTTAGTATGAGTGGAAGCAGAAGAGATTCTCGTTTTACTAACTGTCCAATTTCACTAATTTTTTTGAGATTGTGACTGCCAGTTACCCTGATGCATCAGTAACAGGTTAGACTCCATATGGAGCACAACTGGATAGGTCTGTATGGTTCAAGTGGTGAACTGTAACAGACTCTATTTATTTTCCACCCTGTATCCCATAAGCTTATCTGTGTTCACCTGTAGTTGTAAATGAAGTAAGTTTTCAGCATATGTCACTTATCTCTTTGAAGAACCTGTGTCGCTCTTATTTTCTGTCAGAGAGCATTTTCTAATACAGTGTTAACTTGTACAGCTGTATTCACATCAAATCCTTAAATACGGAGCGCTTCCTTTCACCAATCAGGAATGGAAATTATTAGATTATGCTGTAGCCTCTCCCCATTTAATGGAATGAATCTGTGAGATGTCTCACATAGTTTTTCAGAGCAGCTAATAGATTAGTCTCGGTTAATTGATTGTTGACATACATTTTATTGTCTTCTCTTTTTTTGTCTTACTTTACCTGTTTTCGCCCTTTTGTTTTCTGTGATCATCTTCCAAATAAACTACCTGCATCCGAGTTCTTAATTCAGGTCCTGCTATGGAAGAAAACATAAACTAGGCTAGTGATTCAGTAAAATATGTTTGGAAAAAAAAAAAAAAGAGAGAGAGAGAAATACTTGTCAGTAATCTGAAGGACAGCAAGGAATCTGCAAGTTGAAGAATAGATAGTAAGATATTCTAGATAAAATAAAAAATAAATTATAGAGCTGTTAAAAAATAAATAATAGAGCTGTTTAAAAAAAAAAAAAAGTGTCCCAAGGACTGACAGGAGATTAGTGTGACTTTATTGTAGGGATTGAAGGGGAGAATTACAGATGATTTTAGAGAATTAGGCAGAGACCATACTAACTGTTTTTGATTTGGAATTAAGTTAAATAGGAAATCATTGTAGAATTAAAAGCACAAGATGTAGATAAGAAAATACACTCTGCCTGTTTTGCTGCAATAGGGCAAGAGAGGTTAGAATGGGGGTATCCCCAAGTGGAGGAAGCAGGGCGTTAGAGAGTCTAGAAGGGTACAAAAAGCCATTTTAAGCTTGAATTGGTAGCTAGTACTTGGTTATGGAATTAATGTAGGTGTTGAAGAAGAAAATGGTGTTCTAGAAGAGGAGCAGAAAAACAGATAGGTCTCAGTATAAGAATAGTGGGAGTTGGGGCGCCTGGGTGGCTCAGTTGGTTAGGCGACTGCCTTTGGCTCAGGTCATGGTCCTGGAGTCCCGGGATCGAGTCCCGCATCGGGCTCCCTGCTTGGCAGGGAGTCTGCTTCTCCCTCTGACCCTCCTCCCTCTCATGCTCTCTGTCTCTCATTCTCTCTGTCTCAAATAAATAAATAAAATCTTAAAAAAAAAAAAAAAAAGAATAGTGGGAGTATATATTGGCCAGTCTCTGGGAAATGATATTTAGTAATATATTTAACATTAAAATACACAAAGCCTCTGACCCAATAATAATACTGAATAATTTACATATGTATCACTTACAAATTTATACATTTATATATATTTTATAAATATATAATGTATTTGTATCATATATGTATTATATTTATACATAAGAAGTACACCATAAATATGTACACACACATTGCTTGCTCATTTATGAAATGATGCATGTACAAGGACATTCACTGAAAGGTTTTAAAGAGCTTAAGAATAGAAACAACCAACATGTTCAAACTCCTGTAGATTATGGCACATTTAAAGAATGGGATATTATTCAGTCATTACAAAGAAAAAGAAAGCTGATATATACTGATTTGCAAGACTTCCAAAAAGTATTACCTGGAAAAAAAAAAAAAAAGCAAGAGACAGAGAGTTTATGTGGCTTGCTGTCATTTATATGATAACCTATATTTCCTTAAAACTTAAAATTCAAATTTGAATTTATTATTCTTTAATCTCACAAGTATTTACTGAGTTTCTTTATGAGAAGAATTCTAGACTCAAGGAATAGAGCAGTGAAAAGCATACCAAGTTATAGTCTATTATTTTTCAATTAATATTTACTTCATAGGTGTCAAGAGCATTAAGTCTTGATTCCACTTCTCTTTTAACTTTAAAGTGACATGGAAAGTGGTCAGGTCCACAGAGTTTTGACTCTCTCTCCCATTCTTATGCTTTTTACCTGTGGAATTTTGTTGATTCCTCTGCCTTCATTCTCATAGCTCCCTTTAATTTGTGGTTCCTATAAGCCATGATGATATCCTTTGGCAATATTCACATGGCACATTGGGGCACATTTTAATTCTGTTGCCAAAAGTCTCCAAATAGAGTCACGGAAAAGTGGAAGTTATTAAAAATACCATTTTTTTTTCACAAAGCGCAAGGATTATTTTAAGTATTGATAGGAATAGGAGAGAAGTAGATACGGAGATATTATTTCCCCCTAAATTGCTTAATTAACGTTCTTGAGTCTGAAGCTGACCTCACAAATACTGCAAATTCAGATAATATATTTCTAGTGAGTTACACTAAAGTAGATGTTGATTATTCAATATAAATTATCACCTGTTTCATGCAAACAGATTATAGTACTGCCTTCATGGAAAAAGATTAGTAGTGCGTCTCAAAACACAAGTAGAATTAAATGAGGACAGATGGGAAAGGTTAAACTTTTCAGGGAATTCTTGTGAGTGTGATTTTTATTTTTTATTTTTTTAAGATTTTATTTATTTGACAGAGGGGCGGGGGGGCAAGCACAAACAGGAGGAGTGGCAGGCAGAGGGAGAGAGAGAAGCAGGCTCCCCGCAGAGCAAGGAGCCTGATGCGGGGCTCGATCCCAGGACCCTGGGATCATGACCTGAGCCAAAGGCAGCTGCTTAACTGACTGAGCCCCCCAGGCACCCTGTGAGTGCCCCTTTTTTAAGGCAAACTTGCACAAGCTGAATTTCAAAAATATATTTTGTAAATCGTATTTGTTATTTAATTGAATTGAAAATGTAGAACATCATTGAAACTAAAATAATGCCTATGTTTATAATCATTTATAATGTTTTAGAATCGAAGGTTTCCAGTTATCAGGACCTAAGGGATCCTTCATACATATAGTTGCCTCATAAAGAAATTTGAGTTACTATATCTCAACCAAATATTTTCAGTGAGGTACAGATTTTTCTCCTCTTTAATATTAAAGTCTTGATATGTCTCTCCTATTTTTCTTACTCCCATAATTGCTGTGAACCATATCAATAAATAATTGTTTACCTACTTTAAGACCTTTCCTTAGACTCAGTATCACACTGAAATTTACTGGTGATATAAAAATATTAAAAAGAAGAAATGAGCATCTTTTCATGAGTTTGTGGACCATCTATATGTCTTTTTTTTTAATGTCTATTCATGTTTTCTACCCATTTTTTAAATTGGATTATTCATTTTTTGGGTGTTGATTAAGGAGTGCACTTGTGATGAGTATGGAGTATTGTAGGGAAGTTTTGAATCACTAAATTATACAGCTCAAATTAGTATTAAGCTGTATGTTAACTAACTGGAATTTAAACAAAAACTTTTAAAACAATAAAAAAAGAAGAAATGAAATTCTGTTTTTCACAGCAATTTTTAAGGGACTGTGTTCAATGATAATTTAGGGAAACACATGTTTTCTGCATCATAGCTGGGTATGTGAATTGCTGAAGTATTTTGGAAAATAAACTAAATTTTCTAAGAAAATTTAAAATACACATAACCTTGCACTACAAACTCTTTCATATAGAAATAAATGTACTAAGAAATTAATATATGGATGATTATTTTGATTACAGCATGGATTGTAGTAGCATGAAATTTTAAGAACTTGAATAACAGTGTAGGAATGGTCGAATAAAGTGAAGTTTATTCATACCTCAGTATATATTCATCAGTTAAAAAGAGTGAATCAGATGCACATCTTTTGACCTGAAGGAAAGATCATGGTGTGAAATTTTAGATGATGATAGTGTTGAGGATGTATGTAGAATGATCCCAATGTTGTGGGAATAAACAACAATAGTATTTCAGTGATTCAAAATTACATTTTTCTTTACATTTCAGTTTCATAGGAATTTATCATATGATTGATGAGAAAGCATTACACTAAAACTTAATTTTTTCCCCTGGCATTGAACTAAAAAGGAAATCCCCTATAATTATTATCTTCTTAAATACAGTGATATATGACCTTAATAACTAACATTTATTGAATAGTCAGATGTATAATTCCATTTGTTGGACATTTTTGCAAAGTCACATTTAGAGACAAAACAGATCAGTCGTTGTCAAAGGTTTTGGGTAGGGGGAGGGTTAGCTACTAAGGGACATAAGGGGTATTTTGGGGATTGACAAAACTATTTTAGATCTTGATTGTGGTGGTTGTTACCACCAATATACATGTTTCAAGCCTTGTAAAACACTATACTTTTTTTAAAAGGGTGACTTTATTGCCAAAGATCTTAAGTAATAAGTGGAAGGCCAAATACATGTCTTCCTTCTCAATAATGATTATATATTTATTTTAAAAGAAGCATATAATGTGCTTGCATATGATTTGAGGTTTCTGTAAGCAAAAAATGTGTGTACACATCTACATCCAGTTCTTACTCTTGATTACCTTTGGGAAGCAGAAGGTGGAGAATGAAGAATTGTAGAGGAAACGTGTGTGTGTGTGTGTGTGTGTGTGTCAGAGAGAGAGACAAAGAGACAGAGAGAGAGAGAAGATGGAGGGAAAGAAAGAGGTGTGTGTTAATTCATTTTTTCATTGACTGCTTGTTAAATATTTGTAATACTTGATGATACATTTAACTCCCCAGATGAATTGGTATCTCAGTGATGAATGGGATTTTTGTCTGCTCTGTTCACTGTGATTTCTAGCTTATAGAATGGTGCCTGGTACGTAGAATATGCTCATTGGAATGACAAATTAACGTAAAATGTTAAGCCTTTAGTTCATGTGTGATATGATATACTGCTCATTTGTAGACTTTACCTCTAACAAATAATATTTTATTTATTTTATTATTTTTTTTTTTTAGATTTTATTTATTTATTTATTTGAGAGAGAGAGAATGAGAGACAGAGAGCATGAGAGGGAGGAGGGTCAGAGGGAGAAGCAGACTCCCCGCCGAGCAGGGAGCCCGATGCAGGACTCGATTCTGGGACTCCAGGATCATGACCTGAGCCGAAGGCAGTCGCTTAACCAACTGAGCCACCCAGGCGCCCACAAATAATATTTTATGTCTGGTTCTTTCTAGCTAGGTAGAACTGAAGGTGTAATATAAGCTGATTTTGAATATTGTTGGTTAGGAAGAATAATGTACTGTATCACAGACATGACTTTTAGCCCTGGCTCACCACTTACTAGATAAGTGCCGCTAGAAATACCATCTAAGTATTTTTAGTCTCATTTTTTTTTTTCACATAGGTTTATCTGTTAAGAATAAGTATTTGGCTGTCACAAAGATAATTTTATAATTTATATCATCTTCATTTTATCAAAGCATAGTTAAATTTTAGTATCTCATATTCTACTTATGTGGAAAATATAGAGAATATACATATATATTTTAATTTTGTATTTAAATTCAATTTAAGTAACATATACTGTATTATTAATGTCAGGGGTAGAATTTAGTGATTCATCCATTGCATACAACACCCAGTGCTCATGACATTACGTGCCCTCCTTAAAGCCCATCACCCTGTTACCCCATCCCCCCACCCACCTCCCCTCCAGCAACCCTCAGTTTGTATATATATGAGAGATGATTTACATGTAGTTTACATATAATTCCCCTAAAAGCTGAGGAAACTATGTAAAGTTCAAGAATCTATCCATTTTCTAATCCCATGATTTTTCTCTCTAGTCGCCTTTCTTCCGTTATTCCTCCCTTTCTTTCCTTCCTTTCTCGTTCATTCAGCTGAGCTCCAAGTACAGTGTCTGATACCAGACATACTTTATTGAACAAATTAAACAAAGTCCTCACCCTTACAGAGTTTAAGAGCAAGTAGATTTATTCAGTTATCTATTCAACAAATATTGATTTAATGCCTACTGCACGCTAGACGTAACACTGGGTGTTAGAAGTTTGCCTGCAATAAACAAGAATGAATGAGCGCCTCTGCCCTTTCCACGTGTACATCTCCGTGTGGCAGGGAAGAGAGCACGTTGGGTAAACAAACAATGAAACACATCCATGTATATTTCAAAAGCGATGAAGAGTTAAGAGGGGAAATGCAGGGAATTATGAGATATTAAAGACCAAGTCACAATTTAATTTTAAGGGAATTTAGATCATGGTAGTACATATGACTACTTTCTTTTTTTAGTAATGAGATGATAGTGGTATTTTTAATGTATATACTCCTTCAATGCAAAGAAAGGATTCATTTAATATTCATCCTAAAACTGTCTAGCATAGCGTAACTACGGGTACATTAGGGCAATTAACAAATGTCCTGGAGATAATAAGAATATTGTATATCAACAAATTCTGTTTTGCTTTTCATTATTATGATTGTAATATCATTTAAATTTCCCAACAGGTTCAGAGTTATTATAAGACAGATGTTGTGTTCCTTTTTTTTTTTTTTTTTTTGGTTATCATCTCTGGTGTTATGTGCAGCTAAGAAAAATAAATACACATATACATTTTCAGAAAGTGACATAAGCAAATTTCATCAGAAATTATCTTGAGAATTACAATCATGCTATATTCTAGATCATTAAGTGATACTCTCTTACCTAGCTCACTAAGGAAAACTGAAGCTAAGTACTTTTTTCTATTTCAGTTAATCAAGCCTTTATTATTTGGCCATTGTTAAAGAAAACCAGGACAAGATGGTAATCAGTAAAAGCAGATTTTATTCAGAAACTGTTGCGGTAGAAAAAAGAGACCTCAGAATAGAATTGGGCTCAATTCTGAATATAAGAACGAACGGGGATTTTTAGCCAAGGAGAAAGTTTGTGGAGAGCGGATCAGTGGATGGAAACTTTGCAAAGAGGAGACACCAAGGGTAGGGGGGAATTCTTGCTAAACTGACCTAGCAGGATTCCAGATGAAGGCAGGCCAGGGTGATCCTATATCACAAGGGGTATGAGCAATTTGAGGGTTATGAGAGATCAAGGGTGGGGAATTCTCTCTAAACTGACTTGGCAAGATTCTTGCTGAAACTGGGTAATAATGTAAGCTGAGTTAGGGAAGCCAGGTTTTTCTGAGTAGGGGAAACCCAGTTCTTCCCTCCGATCTCATTCTGTCTTATGTGTCTCCTTTACTCCCATACCCACTCAGAACACTTCATTTCTGACACTTTTGGCCACCAAATGCATGAAAAATTTTCCCCACAATAAGCAGTTCTATGTAACACCAGCTGGGTGTCCTAGAGTTTAACTTAATTCTGACACTGTCTTCCTGCGGATAGTGTCAGATCCCACAGGTTAAGGGCCCAGCCCTACAAGACTGCTCTCACCCCATTTCAGATGCCAGTTGCAATAATAGGTCCCCAGGTTACACAACTATTGTCTGATTTGGTTATAAATCGGATGTCCCCCTCCTCAGGTTTGATGAATTTGCTAGAACAGGTCATAGAGCTCAGGAGGTTACCAGTTTATCACAGGATATGATAAGGGATAGAGATGAACAGCCAGCCAGATGAAGAGATTCTTAGGGCAAGGGCTGGAGGGTCTTAGGACACAGGAGCTTCTGTCCTCAGGGGGTTGGAATATATCACCTCCAGTTGTCAATGTGCTTGACTTTTTTAACCTTTTTACTGTTGGATTTTTATGGAGGGTTGGCCATGTAGGCATGATAGGTTATTAACTCCATTTGGAGCCCTCTCCCTTCTCAAGAGACAGGGCGGGTGGGGGGGCCTGATGAAAATTTCAAGCTTCTAATCATGGTGACCAGCCCTCATCCAGGACCCATCCAGGAGCCCACCCAAATTTGCCTCATTAGAGCAAAAGAGAGTCCTATCACCCAAGAAATTGCAAGGGTTTCAGGAGTCCTGTGTCAAGAACTAGGGGCAGAGACCCATATATATATATTTTCTCTCATTTCACACAGGCCCAGCAGAGCTGGTCACCAAAGCCCAAGACTAAGGCCTAGTTGAGAAGAGTGCTTATAGACGTTTGACTGAAGTTTGGTCAGAGAGAGCACTTTTGTCATACTGTACTTCATTCCTGGTTTCGACGGCAATGGTTAGTCAAAGGCCTCCTGGGATAGGTATGGGAAACATCACATTTACACACAAAAAAAAGTGAAACATGATCACATTATCCCTTATTTAAACCAAGTAATAATTGCTCAGAGTAGGGAGGGTATGCTCTGTGATAAGCTAAGGAGCCGCAGTATCGTCTCTAGATCTTACCATTTCTTAAGAAACATAGTGTCCATGGAAAGGTTTTACAGAAAGAGCACAGATTGGCAGTTTTTAGAAATTAGGGGTGCAGAGGAATGTTTGAAAGAACTAACATGTTAATGCTACAAGGAAAATAAAATGAATTACTAATATCCTGTGTGAACCCAAAAGACCTTCCTTCTAGGGCTTGAAGAAACAAAGTCAGGAATATAAAGTGCCTTTCTTTCTTTCTTTCTTTCTTTTTTTTTTTAAGATTTTATTTATTTATTTGACAGAGAGAGACACAGCGAGAGAGGGAACACAAGCAGGGGGAGTGGGGGAGGGAGAAGCAGGCTTCCCGCAGAGCAGGGAGCCGGACGTGGGACTTGATCCCAGGACCCTGGGATCATGACCTGAGCCGAAGGCAGATGCTTAACGACTGAGCCACCCAGGCGACCCAAGTGCCTTTATTTCATCACCACGTCCATCCCGTTAGGTACCCACGTTGGGTGTTCGCATTTATACACAGGGGAAATAGATTTCAGTCAAAGCAGACAGTTTCCTGACACCTTCCTTTTCTTATACCTTAAGTGTTCTTATTAATCTGATTACTGTGGCCTACATATGGAAATGTTCCTTTTAAAAAATGAAACCAAAGTCAAACTCCTGCAGATATATATTTTTTTCTATATGGTCACCATTGTCTTGACTAAGACTTTAAAATATCGAAAAGTTATTTTTCTCCCTGTAAGTTCTATTTTAAAGTCCTTGATATTAAATAATAGTCTCATCTCATTGTACATGCAACAGATTTTCCCTGAGCATTCTCTTCCACTGATTACTTGATTTAAAATTTCTAATTTTTTAGCAGATCTCAAAAAGAGTCAAGAGGGAAAGATATAAAAATATTATCAAAGACGTTATGGCAATTAGGAGGTATGGTTGCAAATGAGCTCTGCTTCTCTTAAAACTGAATTCAATTCATGAAGAAGGAGACCATTTCTTTTATTCTAATAATAGAGTATATTTCCAAGAGAATCTGTAGCCCCACAATATAAATTTAATTTCAGATCGGTGTAAGTTTCAGATGGTATCAGTTTGTGATAGAGAAAAATTAAGGGTATTTTTATATTATGTTTGTTTAGCTGAGAGGCATTATTTCCAAACTGTTAATTCAGATATCTTATTTATAATTCAAAGGAAAATGTTATAATCTCACAGCTGTGAATTATTTATCAAATATTGTGTTTGGTCGCCTGGTTACATATTAAAACAACAGAAAATGTATATTATATAAATTATCCTGATACCTCAGAAGTAAAATTTATAAAATGAAATGGATAATAAGACACTATTGTTTTGGAAAAGAGCTTCATAGCACAGCCATCCAGAAGTCTTGTTACGGGATTAATTAGAAATAACGAGCTTTGTGTGGAAACTTTTTTTATTGCATCTCAAAGGGATTGTAAATAATAGAAATCTGAAGAGCTAATAAGAAATGACAAATGTATTATATAGAGAAACACGAAAAGAACAGGTTTTTTTTCTTTTTTTCCCCCAATTATGTACCAGCACTGAAAGGAAAAATAATTTATTGTCACAAATTCTTTCAGTTATAATACTATAAAATGCAACATTTTAGCTAGTTAATTGCTGTCATGTCCTAGTGTAAAGAGAAATTGTTTAACATAAAGCAACATGGTCTTTCCACAAAATAACAACAAAATTCTTGTTGAAATACCAGGCCACCTCTTATTAACTTACTTTTATAAGTGTGATTCTTAAAGACAGAGAAGTAGTTTCACAAATACATCAATGCCAAGAGGTCATGTTTTGAAGGTTCCAATTATAAGAGATGACTGTTAAAATAATCAAAGGTGAAGGAAAATAATGGAGTCTGTTTTTATGAAAGTAGATTTTCAACAAAAGATACATGTTCTTTTTGCTTATAGGAAATAAGAGCAATCCCTTTCACCCACCTTCTACAGTAATCAGGCGATAAAACCTGTAGATGCATGCAAATTTCCTCCTCCCCAGACTAATCTCTGCTTTCCAATCATATACCAATTTCCTTTCACAAAGATGATTCAGAAAAGCTGAGGATAAAACACAATTTGAAATAATAAATCTTTCTTATTTACCCATCACCATCATAATAACAGAGATATCATAGAATAGAGGAGAAAAAATGCTTGAAATAGCAACTCCTCCAATAAATCCTTGCTGACAAACACCTTTAGGATATTTAGAAAGAAACAAAAAATTAAATTGTCAAAAATAACTTAGGGAAGCTGGTCTAATTAAGCTAAGAAAAGTTCTTTAAGACTTCAATGATTCTCTGATATGCAAAATTATTTTAAAATTCCAGAAATATAGTGGAGAGTTTAATCTTTTGATACTCTAATTTAAGCAGATGATAAACAAAAGGCCCCTTATATGTACCTGAAGAATGTTCTATTTTATCATTATTTGATCCACCCTCAAAATTCTTGAAATCACATCTAAGTGGAATATCTAGCCACATCATCCTAGAATACTCATTGAAATATTTATTCCCTCATTCAATACACACCTATAGATCATTTATAATATATGTAGCCCCGCGGAGATTTACTTACCTGGATCATAGCAGCGTGTAAGAAAATGTGTTCGGGGCGCCTGGGTGGCTCAGTTGGTTAAGCGGCTGCCTTCGGCTCAGGTCGTGATCCCAGGGTCCTGGGATCGAGCCCCGCATCGGGCTCCCTGCTCGGCAGGGAGCCTGCTTCTCCCTCTCCCTCTGCCTGCCTCTCTGCCTACTTGTTCTCTCTATCTCTCTGTCAAATAAATAAATAAAATCTTTAAAAAAAATAATAAGAAAGGGCGCCTGGGTGGCTCAGTTGGTTAAGCGACTGCCTTCGGCTCAGGTCATGATCCTGGAGTCCCGGGATCGAGTCCCGCATCGGGCTCCCTGCTCGGCAGGGAGTCTGCTTCTCCCTCTGACCCTCCTCCCTCTCATGCTGTCTCTCATTCTCTCTGTCTCAAATAAATAAATAAAATCTTTAAAAAAAAAAAAATAATAATAATAAGAAAATGTGCTCTCTGCTTTTAAGAAGCAAACATTCTGGTGAGGAGAAACAGACATTAAACAAGAAAACAATAGATAAACAAGATACTCTCAGATTGTGAAAGAAATGAGAAAGTGGATTGCTGAGTGGAAATTGAAGGTCGGTGGAGAGAGGGGTTCTACTAAAGGCATTGCTTGGAAAAGACTTCTCTGAGGAGTGAGGAACATAAAACATTTTGGTCTGAGGGCTCCAGGCACATGTCAGTGACACTGGAAGTTTGCATCCACTGACATATGCAAGCATCACGCTTTTGCAATTAAAACACCTAGTCCATTATTCAAGTATTTGACAAAATCTGGCTGCTAAGCAGAGACAAGTGGAAAGACTGTGTATGCTTAACACAGCCTGGAGAATATAAACTACCAGTTGTTTGTACTCTGGGAATCCAATCAAACGAACTCCGAAGTCCAAGTGTCCTCACAGAATCCATTCTTTCTTTTTTTTAATCAGTTAAGTGTTTGTTCATTTAAATCTCACACACATATAAAATACTGATGAAATTTCACTTATATCTCTATGGCCTTAGAGTCACACAGTAGAATTGATTTGGCCCACCTTATTTAATGCATGGGAGCCAGGTTTTTCCCAACATGTGGACTCCTGCAGACCTGCACAGAAATACGTTGGAGACCTTTTTGAAAAATGCAGATCATGCATCAATTTTGCAGAACTAATTTATCAGATTTTGCGGGGATGCAACGTCAAGAGCGGGCATGTTAGCAGGCTCCCCTCGTGGTGTTTACGTACACTAAATTTGAGAGCCTTTGTCCAAAGCTCCAAGGGTCTGCCATTCTATATATTGCCACAAGTGAACCATGGCTTCAGGTAAAGATTTTTAGGTCATTTTGTTACCTTTCTGCCAAACATGATTAACTGGAAGTAAAATCTAAAGTGCTTATTTCTTTGTTTCAGTATGATTTTACTTTTAGTTTTTATTTATTTGTAAACCTTATTAAAATAATAATGCCAACTGAAGAATGATCCTGCTTTGGTCTGAATGTTTGTGTCCCTCTAAAATTCATATGTTGAAATCCTAAACCCCAAAGAGGATGACATTTGTAGATGCTTAAGTCATGAGCCGTAGCATTCATAAATTAGATTAGTACCTTATGAAAAAGACTCCACAGAGATTCCTCGCTCCTTCCATCCTGTGAGAACACAGCGAATGGGTGCCGCCTATGAACCAGGAAGAGGGTTCTCACCAGAAACTGACCATGCTGGCAACTTGATCTTGGATGCCCCAGCCCACAGAATTGTGGGAAATAAGTTTTCGTTGTATTGGAGCTACCCAATCTGTGGTATTTTTGTTAAAGTTGCCTGGATGGACTAGAACAGATGCACTCCCAGAGACATAGAACAACATACAAAGAAATGTAACAATGAAAGCATTGCTGGTCTTCTAGTAAAATTCCACCCTCTTCACACTGAAGAGAACTTGAAGACGTTGCTTCATACACCAGTTCCCACTTTTCTACATTTGATAGTTGGAGAGAGCGAAAATATCCCAAATGTGATATGGATACACAGGGTATGTGATCCCGGTGAGAATTTTATTCCAATATGGTATTAACATAGACCAGTGCTATCCAATGTGTGCTCCACACACTGGTGTTAGTGTGTGAATAGTTACCACCGGGAGGTAAGAAGCTTGTGCTAGAAATAGAAATCTTCCAATATTTCCTTATCAAGAAAGTTATCCACACCCCCACTTCAAAAAAAGTCAGTGAAGCTAACCAGTGTGGTGTGTTTACTGCCTGAGTAGACTTACAGTCCACCTCAAACTTCCTATCTCCTTAGAGACCAATAACAGCTGTAGACAGCCTCTCTAAGTAGCACTGATTGTGGGGACTCAAATCAGTGGGCAGCATTCATCACACTCCTTTGGCTTTGGACACATTCATGTTCATTTACACTGAACTGAAACATCCAATTTTAGAAAAACTTTACTTCACTTTCAATGGAAGATTTCTGGAAAATTCTAGAAAATATTTTCAATTAAATTTGAGTTTGTAATCCTTCATTGTTAAATAACCTGTATAAATGCATAAGAGGATTTTAAAAGGAAATAATGACTTTATATTAAATATAATATCATTTAATTGTTGACTTATAATTAAGAAAACATGAGGGTTAGCTTGTTTTATTTACAGTGATGCTTGTTACTCTCTGCTCATACATTCACAACAGTTTTGTGTTCTTTTTAATAATAGAACAGGGAGAATGGTATTTACCTGGTTGCTGTAATAAAACAAAACAAAACAAAAACTCAGTATTAAACGCATGATTTAATTAAGGAGACATTAATCAGCACTGATAGAAAAAATAAATTGAATGGCATCTTCAAATTAGTTTACAAGTTGACTTTTATTAATGGAATTCTTGAAATCTTTAACACATAGCATACTACTTAAGAACTACTTAAGTTAATTACTATAAGATTTGGGCTTATATCCTGATTCTGCCATCTATTTGCTATGTGATCTTAAGCAAGTCATATCTGAAATTACGTATCTCAATTATTTAAAAAAGAAGTAAAATCACTGATAGTGTCCTTGGGTACTACAAGATATAACAAAATTACTAACTCAGGTCTGGTCACACAGTAAGTGCTTTACCAGGTGTCCATATGCATGTGTGTATATTATATTATGTATATTATATATATATATATATACTCTCTATATATATATACATAAGTGTGTGTGTGTATATATATATAGAGAGAGAGAGAGAGAGAGAGAGACAATTCATTCAACTAGCCTTCACTGAACACAGATTTTACAGAATATTCTAGGAATGATGCTAGCCACTGAAGATATGGTGGAAAGGACTTACTTTTGATCCTCAAGAAGTCTGAAAAGGTTATAGTTTACAACTGAAATCCTGTAAAATAATGGAACTGGTAATCTTCATATTTTTAGGAAAAGTAAAACAATTTACTAAAATAAAAATTCTCACAAGTGGCTAGACCAATATATTATTATCCTTGAAACATGTCCGTGCCATCTAGAGGAGTTACTATTGTAGCAAACACAAACATTATTATACAAGGGTAAGTTAATTACTTATCAATTTTTAAAATGAATAAAACTAGGTTTTCAGAACCAAACAGAAAATCAGCCTTGAGGTTGCATTGCAGATTTTTGTTGCCCTGAGACAGTAACCCATGGTCCAGTTTTTTTTGGAATTTACCACTTTTTAGGACTAAGGGATAGTTTTTATGCCAAGAATCTGGAATATCCTTGGGAGTCAGTTGTATGGATATTTGAAGCTGTAATTGTGCTGTCTTAAGTGTTCCCAGTGCTGATAAAAAAGAATACCCCCTGTCCAGCACATGCATACAAACATATACACATATACATAAAAAAGCAAAAGTAAAACAATATAGAAACATTCTTTAGTATCTTATGATTTTTCCGGCATTCATTTCTACTTAATGTTCATCTTTAACTTGAACATTCTTGTCAAGGCTTAAATAAAAAAGCCAAGATATTATAAAGAAAAGACCTATTTAGCACATAGAGTTTCCCTTTATATCTACCTCTTTGTGAATATAATATAATGTGTTTCTTGTTGATGTTGCTGATTAGTAATTAAAGAAATCTGAACTAACACTCAGAAATCCAAAGGGATGAAAATGAATGGCTGCACATTAGTTTAGGCAGTGGTTTGAGGATGTAATTTATTTATGAACTAATGAATTAATTCATGAGAATCTGGATGTGGTTAGGGGATTAAGCTTCTTTGCTCTGTAATCTTTGCTTGGAAAATGTATAGTTTAGAGGCTTTAGCCAGCTGGTGATTCAGAAGACCATTAGATGAAAGCCAAGTTGGTTTCCTTCTTTTATTCAAAAAAATCACCTCAAAGCTGAATGTGAGGACAACAGTCTACCTGTCAAAATTGATATGCTTTTGAGGACAAATATATTTCATAGAAAATATTTTCAGCTAATTCCAAACAACCTTCCTATTTATTTTCAGCTCAAGTATTTTCTTTGTTAAGTAAGCAATAATGTGAATATGAATCTATAATAGCTGAATATATTCGTGAAAAATACCAGTTACGAAAAAGTGATGCAAAATCTTAATTTTTTCAGAAACTGGTAACTACATATACACATAAGCACTGCAGAATATAGTTGTTCATTTGAGACTGCTGTTGCTCAAGTCCTTCTGTTGAAGATGTTGACAAAATAAACTTTATTCCTTTTACCAAGATACTGATTAGGATCAGAAATGTTTAAAATCTCAAAGATACTTACACCTTGGGCGCCTGGGTGGCTCAGTTGGTTAATCGACTGCCTTTGGCTCAGGTCATGATCCTGGAGCCCCAGGATTGAGTCCCATCAGGCTCCCTGCTCAGCGGGGAGTCTGCTTCTCCCTCTGACCCTCCCCCGCCATGCTCTCTCTCTCCCAAATAAATAAATAAAATCTTAAAAAAAAAAGATACTTACGCCTTGAAGAGTTGTTCTTATGGTTCTGCATATTTTTAAAAGAGAAAAAGGGTAAAGCAGTCAAGTGGAGATTGAAACCTTATGATGAGATAAAACATGGGGTTTTTCACACATAGTTTAGTTTAGCAGATGGCTTGAGTTTCTGCTTCCTTCCCAGTCTTATATCTATAATCATTGCTGGGGAAATGTGTCATTGGCCAACAATAGTCAGAGAAAGTAGATCGAAGACTGAGGAATGCCATCCCTTGTGTCCTTAAAAGTGTTAAATGAGTTCTCTCCATTCTGAAGTCCTAGCATAAAGAAGACGACCTTGTAGCTGACATTGCTAAAATATGAAAAATCCCCAAAGCAATAATATAAATCAGTCCAAGAAATCAATCATGTATTACAATTTAAAGTTCTAGCTTTCTATTAAAAAAAAAAAAAAGTCTTTAAGTAAACTCCGTGCCACACACGGGGCTCTAAGTCACAACCCCAAGATCAGAAGTAACATGTTCTACCAACTGAGCCAGCCAGATGTCCTGTAAGATTCTAGGCTTTTATTTTCTAAAGGCTCCTATTTCAATACCCAAGAATGAACAAGCAGAGTAGTCTCTTTTAACTTCCACAGAACTGTAGCTACCTTTTTAGTGACCCCTTTACCAGTTTTGTTAGCGTGAATTGTTTGCATATGTGTTTCATATACCTAATAAGGCAGAGAGAACCTTGAGAGATGGCACTAGTTCTATAGCTTGCCCACAATCCTTTGCACGTGAAAATTATTAAATGATAATTTTATGATCAAATGAATAAAGAATGGAATAGCACATCGACATACTAAGAGCAGCTGAGCTACATTAGTAAGTGTCATTAAGCTGGTAATAGGACCTGGTGTAGGCAAGATAAAATAGATTTGTTTTAGTGGAGAGGTTTGGCAATGGCTGGGGGGCCATTTCAGCTGTAGGGATTTGAACTGGTGAAAGGCAGAGTAAGGGATCTGGTGGCCGAGGGAGGCTATTGAGGAAGAGATCTTTGGAAAGAATAGGGGAAAGAGAAAGCAATGAAGCACTTCACCTACGTTATAGCTTTTCTTGGAGTTGGCTCTGGAAATGGATTTCAAAATGGTAAAACTCTCTGATAGTTATGTTTATAATTATAATAGTAAGATAATAAGTAATATTTATTGTCTACTAAATAGCATAGAGCACGCTTACCTAAGAACATACACTTTTTTTTTTTTAAGATTTTATTTATTTATCTGACAGAGAGAGACACAGTGAGAGAAGGAAAACAAGCCGGGGGGTGGAAGAGGGAGAAACAGGCTTCCTGCGGAGCAGGGAGCCTGATGCGGGGCTCGATCCCAGGATACTGGGATCATGACCTGAGCTGAAGGCAGACGCTTAATGACTGAGCCACCCAAGAGCCCCAGGAACATACACTTAAAACAGTTTTCTTTTCACTTATGTTAGAACAAATAGGGATATATGATTTTTCCATTATCTTATGAGTTTCTTCTAAGATATTGTGTATATGCAGTCTCATGATGGAGAAGCAATATAGCAGAGTGATAAGAGTGTGGGCTCCAGATTTAGAATGCTTGGGCTTCATCATTATTAGCTGAACGACGGGTCAATACACAGTATAGGGCTTTCTGATTGAAGTAATATAAGTAGAACAATAAGGCTTGGACTTGGGGCCAGAGAATGGGATCAGCTTCCCCAAAGGCACACTGAAGAGTAGAAGAGTGGTTGCTTGTCCAAATGTTAAGGGAGAAATGAATGTTGAGTAGGCAACCAAGAGTGTACAATATATCTGTTTCTGAGTTCTCAGTGGGAACAGGATACTAATCATAACAGGAATTAATCACATACTTACCCAGTAGAAATTACCTACCTCCTGCCTCTGCATCCTCAGCTTGCCATAAGGTAAAGCAGAAAGTTACAAGTGGGAGAAGCTTAATTACAGACCGAGTGGTAGAATATTGGGAGAAAGAAAAACCATATTGCATGGAGTGACCAGCAGGTATTAAAGTTTGAATTTAAATGCAATTATTACAGCATTTATTAAGCAATGAACATAGATATCAAATTGTGATAAATCAGAAGAAAGCTAATGAATTAATACCCAAGTTCAGATTAAAACTAAAAAACGAGGACACATTTGCAAAGCAGCAAGATATACAAGTTGAAAGCACAGGCTTAGGAACAGACTGCCTGGGATTCAGATACTACTTCTTCCTTTGGTTAATTACATCACTTCTCTGTACCTACATTTTTTCCCTCTGTAAAACAAGGGTAATATTAACTGCATGTGGTGGTTGTGAAGATTAATTGGGATAATTCAGTTGAAGTGCCTGGTCCAAAATAAATGACCAATTAATTTTTTTTTGTAATTTCATATAAAATCATTTCCTCTTGATCTGGCCTAGGAAATGCTTCTATTTAGAAATGCATATTTGTACCTATTTCTCCTTAATGTCAGAGATATAAAATGATAGATCCAGTTATAACAACTAACAAACTTATGTTGTAATGAACAAAGTGCCATTTATATTCCAGCTGTGAAGCTTCATGAATGCTAATGACGTCAATGTGACATTATCTGACTGGAACAGATATTTAATTTTGATATAAATCTATGGCTCCAGATAATATTTGGGTATTAAAATAGATACATAAAATCATGTTCTACCACATTACAGCATTAAGCAAACCCTGTTGTACTTGTTAATTAAAGCCTTGAAAATGTTAACATCATACAGTTTAAGTGTCAGCAAACTATGAGCATGGCTAATTAAAATTTAAGAGGAATATTTGCATGATGGTTTTCATAGGAAACATGTTTATATCTCACTTATGTGGAGGACCGATCACTCAAGTAGAATGATCTGGCGTGGCCTTACCATTGTTCACAGTTGACTTCTGTTCTGAATGGTTGGTGTCTTTATGCACCCTGTTTATGAGTATGTGTTCTGGATTCAAACAGGATGTCTGAAATTCCCAGTTAATTTTATAATAAAAATATCACTCATCTATCAACAGGCTACTTCCACAATTTAGCTATTATAAATAATGCTGCTATACACATAAGGGTACATGTATCCCTTTGAATTAGTGTTTTTGTATTTTGGGGGTAAATACCCAGTAGTGCAATTACTGGATCATAGGGTAGTTCTATTTTTAACTTTTTGAGAAACCTCCATACTGTTCTCCAGAGTGGCGGCACCAATTTACATTCTCACCAGCAGCGCAGGAGAGTTCCTCCACATTCTTGCCAACACTTGTTGTTTCTTGTGTTTTTTATTTTGGCCATTCTGATGGGTGTGAGGTGATATCTTAGTTTTGATTTGCGCTTTCCTAATGATGAATGATGTTGAGCATCTTTTCATGTATCTGTTGGCCATCTGGAGGTCTTCTTTGAAGAAATGTCTGTTCATGTCTTCTGCCCATTTTTTAATTGGATTTTTGCTTTCTGGGTGTCGAATTGTATCAGTTCATTATATATTTTGGATATTAACCCTTTGTCAGGTATGTTATTTGCAAATATGTTCTCCCATTCCATAGGTTGCCTTTTAGTTTTAATTGTTTCCTTCACTGTACAGAAGCTTACATAGTTTATATTTGCTTTTTTTTTTTCCTTGTTTCAGGAGATATACTTTTCTTATATATTTTTAAATAGAATTTATTGTCAGATTTCTTTTTTTTTGCACATTACTTTTACTGTGAAAAATATATTTAAATATATAAAAGTTAAGGGTCTTAAAAAATTCAGTAATAAAATAAAATTATCTTGATTCATCAATGATAATACAAGTAAAATTCTAATAATATAAATGAAATTCATAATAGTTTTTGACACAATAGTTTTTGACACTTAATGTAAATAAAATGATAATTTATAATCAAAATGAAATTGATAATAATTTTAGCCAGACCTATATGGTTTGCCAGACCTCATCCTAAGCATGTAACATATTTAATCCACACATAGCCTTATGATACATATAACCTGTCTGCTTCCCATTTATAATGGAGGACACCAGTGCTCAGCTAGTGTACATTGCCTGCGATCACCCAGTTATTCATATAATCCAGCAGGTGGACACTCATTTGATATTAAATTGAATATGTCATTCTTGTCTTGGGGTTGTGAGCTTGCTTATCTAATTCAAAATAAATATATGAAGCTTTTTTGTTAAATCCAGTGAAGAAGTATGCCATTCCTAATGTATAGCATACCTATAAAATGTACAAATACACTTAGAGAGATGGTAAGGTCAGTTTTAAGCTGAGGTATTTGTTAAGTTGAAATTGCCAAAAAGAACAAGTTGAAATAATCCATTTCCAAAATGTCATATTAGCACATTGAATTTAATTTCTAAATGAATTTCTAATGCAGATCTTTTGAAATGGCAAAATAGATTTAAGAAACCAAATTTAATCTCATAAAACAAGTATACAGAAGTGGAATTCCATTGAACTCCTTTAGACAACCATTGTTTACATTATTTAAGCTAGAGTAGGTATTTCATTGTGATACGAATATCACTTTCTGTTTTGAGCTCAACTTTTTCATAATGTATTGCAAAATAAAATATTTTTGCCAAAAAGACAAGTAGGTTCAATTTATGTCCACTTAGCTTTATATTACCAATGGTTTGTTGATATCCTATGTTTCTGTGTTGAAGGAATAATGGATTCATCCATACTGCTACTGATACGTTTTTCATTAAAAAAAAAAAAAAAAAAAAAGAGAGGCACCTGGATGGCTCAGTTGGTTCGTGTCTGCCTATTGGTTTCAGCTCAGATCATGATCTCAGGATCATAGGATCAAGCCCCGCATCGGGCTCCCTGCTCAGTGACCTGTCTGCTTGTCCCTCTCCCTCTGCTCTTCCCCCTGCCCACTTTTTCCTTTCTCTCTCTCTCTTTCTGAAATAAATAAATAAAATTTAAAAATAAAAAAATAAATCAGAACTATTTTAAAATTATCTTGCTGACTAAGTTACATGATATTCTGAGAATAGCTAGGTCAGGAGTCAAATGAAACTCATTTAATAATATGATGTATCATTTTACTGCAGGGAAAATATAGAAGGTAGACATATATTTTTAAACTTGGAATGCTACAATTAAGAGAAAATGCTTACATTTGAGGAAAACATAACTTTATCAATCACTTATTTACTTTTCCAGGAACCTGGCATATTTGTTGTTGTTGTTGTTGTTGTTGTTGCTGTTGTTGTTGTTGTTGTTATCCATGCTGGTGATCTGTCATTTTTTTTACAGTTATCTATGTTAGGTGATCATTTTGCTCATACAGTCTTAAATCAAGTCTGAATCTCTGTTCAAAGGCATAAAGCTCCCAGGCCTTCTCTGAATCTTCTAGCTCTACAATTTGCAGTCAGCCTACTCCAGCATTCTGCTTCCTATATTCTTTCATAGTGGCTGGTGTGATCATATCGTTTCACAGATCTACTACAGGACCTGGCACACATGTGTGCTTAGTAAAATAACTGCATTTAATAGAGTATTAAGCTTATATAAGCTGTTTGTAGTGATGGCTTAAATTCTATCTGATATTGGGCACAATAATTATACTATGCTATTTATTTCTTAGTTCTGGATAATGCAGATTATTTGATTTATGTTACATTTCAGTGTTTTCTTTGTTATCAATCATTCCAAAGAAACTTGGCCTTCTTTATTTTTCAGGATATGAATCAGTGATAAATTTACATTTCAGTTTAATTCAGTGAAAGTCTAATGTTTTCTTGGTCTCTAAGATTTGTCTCTTTGTTTTAGTAATATTAAAATAACAACAGTCATTTTTTATACAAGCTTTTTTCTCAGCAGACTTTGTAAACAGGGATACCTTCCAAGAGGGATTTTTGTCTCCAAAAATATTTTCAGGCCCATTAAAAGATGATGATTCTTACCAGTGGGGAAACATCCCAACACATATGTGTTGTTAACATTTAATAATAATTAAATGGGGGCGCCTGGGTGGCTCAGTTGTTAAGCGTCTGCCTTCAGCTCAGGTCACGATCCCAGAATCCTGGGATCGAGCCCCACATCGGGCTCCCTGCTCTGTGGGAAGCCTGCTTCTCCCTCTCCCACTTCCCCTGCTTGTGTTTCTGCTCTCACTATCTCTCTCTGTCAAATATATAAATAAAATCTTTTAAAAAAATAATAATAATAATAATTAAATGTTCACTAGTGCAGGTTGTTTGTTTTTTGTTTTAAGATTTTATTTGTTTATTTGAGAGAGAGAGAATGAGAGAGGAGAGCACATGAGAGGGGGGAGGGTCAGAAGGCGAAGCAGACTCCCTGCCAAGCGGGGAGCCCGATGCGGGACTTGATCCTGGGACTCCAGGATCATGACCTGAGCCGAAGGCAGTCACTTAACCAACTGAGCCACCCAGGCGCCCCTAAATCTATCTTTTTTTTTTAAAGATTTTATTTATTTATTTGAGAGAGAGAGAATGAGAGACAGAGAGCATGAGAGGGGGAGGGTCAGAGAGAGAAGCAGACTCCCCGCCGAGCAGGGAGCCCGATGCGGGACTCGATCCCGGGACTCCAGGATCATGACCTGAGCCGAAGGCAGTCACCCAACCGACTGAGCCACCCAGATGCCCAACCTGCACAGGTTGTATCACGAAGTGATTAACTCTTTCACCAAGGAGTAGTTAGATTTTTGTTTTGTTAGTTTCCTATTCTAATCCCTGAAGAAAGGATTAGCATTATGTCTCCAAATAGCTTTGTAATTGGAGCATTCTTCTCTTCTAAGGCCTGGATAGCTTTAAAAGCTACAGATGTTATTTTGCTTCTGCATTCTTGTCATTTTATTGCTTTATCGAGTGATAAATAGAACAAGTCTGAATGTTATCATATATTTTGAAGAGCTTTGATGTTCGCTCTTTACACTTGTCTTTATTTTCTATCATTGACTTTTCATATATAATTCATTACTAAAATTATTTCTCAAGAAACGCTGTCAGGTGGTTTCATTCGATAATATGTTAGACTGTAGTATTTTATTACTCCCCTCCTCACTCTATAAGATGTGGAAACAAAAGGATCCAAGGTATGAATTCTGTCACCCACGGTTTCACAATGTGTACATCAAAGCCGTCACTAACTAGAACATGATACAAAGCTATCCTAATTATTATGACCGATTTTATACCACATACTGCTCCAAGCACTAAAGATACAGAGATGAGTATTATCTAAGGCATATAGGTCAATTTGCCTGAAAAACACAGAATCCAGGCTATGCAAACATCACCAGAAGGTCCTTCACACATCTTGTGTTACCAGTGTAAACTCCATGAATGTCCTGTCACTATATAAAATTTTTTTGTTAAACTTAAAAAACAATGTTTTCTTTCCAATGGGCTGATTTATATAAATTTTGAGGAAAAGACATAGCCTATTATTGTTTGGAATATTTAAGTCTTTCCATTGGCTACTTTGAAAATTTAAATGAAGTGTATTTAGCCAGGCCATTTTAATTTTTACCTGACTTTGAGCCCATTTGTCTATTTTATTTATTTTATTTTATTTTATTTTTATTTTTTTAAAGGTTTTATTTATTTGACAGAGAGAAAGACAGCCAGAGATGGAACACAAGCAGGGGGAGTGGGAGAGGGAGAAGCAGGCTTCCCGCGGAGCAGGGAGCCCGATGTGGGGCTCGATCCCAGGACTCCGGGATCATGACCTGAGCCGAAGGCAGACGCTTAATGACTGAGCCACCCAGGCGCCCCCGTTTGTCTATTTTAATGTAATTTTGTCCCGCATGAAAATAATGAGAGGAAAGCCTATGATTAGAAACCACAATGGAAATCATTTATGTTTTTATCCATTCTTTTAATTTATTAATTCATTTATTTATTTTGGAAAATACTTCTTGAGAACCATCTGGCAAAAAAAGGAAAACCAGAACATTGTTATTTGAGACAGATTTTTGGTGGCAGTGCTGGTCTAGACATAGTTTGTGAAGCAAAATTTCTGGACAAGACTAGTCCTCTGCATATTATTATGAGAGCAAAATTATCCTTCCCCTGGCACATTTGCAAGAGGCAGCTCTTAGAAAGTAAACTGTCTCTGTAGGCTATTGAAATGAAGCACACTGATCTCATGCAGCTGGTACCATGGGAGGAAGACAGTCAGATCCTTTCTAATGGAAAAATGAAGTCAGACCAAGCTTGCCTCCTTTCTTTTACAAAATGTAATTATGTAAACTACAAAGCTTCATTATAGACAATGTTTATAATTAGTACTATTTTCCCCTTAATTTTAAATAAAGCATGTTAGTTGTGAATGTCATGCCAACATATTTTCTACAGATGCTATAAACAATGAACAATCAGAAATCCATTTGGGTTGTTTCTGTGGTTATTATTTCAAATTGTGAAAACTCATAATAAAAATCAATGTAATGAACAAACACTATTATATGTTGATAAACATCATACTCTTTCAATTTCTGACAAAGCCAATGAATATTAATCAGATCTTTGGCTCTAAAATGATGACATCAAATGGGATTTCCAGTACCTATTAGGTTTCCTTCATAGTTCAGTTCTAAAAAAACACTGAAATGATTTATTGTACTTGTATCTCAAAAGTTTTTATAATGATATTAACGTATTTATAAAATGCAAAGGGAAATAAAATATTAGCTTGGTAGTGATGTGGCTTGATTGTAAGACCTGACTTGCCCTCAAGCAAACAACTTCATCTTTGTGGTCTCATTACATGAGGTTCTAAATTTCCTCCTCCTTTTGAATTTACAAAAAACTATGAGTTGCAGAAAGTTGTGATATAATTTGTTAAGGAAAGATGTAAATTATAGACATGTAAGTGTAGATTTACTTTCCAAATTCTAAACAATAGCAAATAGTAGTTTGATTTTAGAAACAACTGGTGAGTTTAGATAGCAGTGTATTATCTAGAGTTGGCTCTATTATTTATTGTAGAATCATGAGCAACTAGCAATTCACTAGCTTTGCTCCTTGTTTTTTTCATTGATGGAATGAATGATAAGCACTCAATAGTCTCAACGATAGCTTCTTGCTGCACCATTCCATCATCTGTATAACAATGTAGATATAAGTAACTACAAAGTTTGGGCATGACTGTATCTACACTAGAATTTTTCAACTCCTCAACTCCAACTTGTCGAGTTAATGTTATTTGTTGTGCCATTAATAACAAGGTTTACATACAGAGTTATGAGAGATGACTGTATAATTATGAGATGTGGGTGCACTATTAGACAAGTTTGAAATTTTTTTAAAGAAATGACTCATAAACGCTTTAACTCACATCTAAATCCTCCTCAATAAACAAATAAATTATTCAAACATTGGTTCACCTGTTTGTATTTAGCCAACCGAGCATTATCAAATCAAAAGGCTCTGATTTAAAAATTGACAAGAATTTGACACGTACTCAACATCTAAGAATGTATCTCTGTGTATAGCCATAGCCCGATTTTATATAATTCATGGGTTCCCAGCCTATAAGAAGTCAATCCCTTAATTCTGTTTCTTTCAGTTTCTGTCTGATGCTCTTGGCTTTTTCATTGCTTATTAGCACCTTTACCAGCAAGTGAGCAGGGACAGGTAGAAGATGTGAAAATTAAATCAATCAATGTCACTCCTTGTGTTAGCAGAACTGATAAGATAGGACTTGAAACTATTTTCCAAAATGAAGTCTTTAAACGTCTGTGATTTGCAACTATATCAAATTACCCATGTCTCCCTTTACTGTAGAGAATCAAGAGCTAACTAATTTATGATAGGACTTCAATATGTTTACTTGGATGGAAGAAGTATAATAACATACAGTTGGTTTTCAGCTCCCACTTCATCAAAAATTCCATATAATAACTCCATATATCAAACACTTACTAGATAGCATAGCTTCCCATGTGCTTTACACTGGCATTTTAATCCATCTTAACCCTTCCATAAAGTTTCAGTATCCTCTATTTCCTGTAACTCTACAGTGTTTCATAATCTCAATAAAAATGACTATGCAGCATATTGGGCTAAATTAAAGGAGGCTTCTGCCTGCTGAGCATGACTGTCTGTAAGCAAATAGTAGCATATCAGTTAGGAAATTACAGAGAGTGACCCAGAGGAGAGAGACATCATGTTTTTTTCTCTTCAATATATCCCTCATTCTGATGTGGTTTGAAGTGGTGGGGTTCGGAGCCAACAGTCAAGAAAGAATTCTTGAGACAGCTTCGGTGCAAAAGGTGGTTTTATTAAAGCACGAGGACAGGATGCGTGGGCAGAAAGAGCTGCATGGGGGTCATGAGGAGTGGCCCATTATATACTTTCAAGTTGGGAGGTGATTAGGGATAGCATAAGTCTCTAAGGAATTTTGGAAACCAGGTTTCCAGTACCTTGAGAGGGACTAGCTGTTGTTAGGAAAAGGTCATTTACTACTGTCTAATAAAACCTTAGTCATGAGACCCTTCAGATATATATCACTGGATCATATGCTTGGGGGAGGATTGCTAACATGTATCTTGGGGGGTAGAGATAAAGGAAGTTTCCAAAAGAATTTTTATATGTTAAAGTAGACTTACAGGATCCTGGAGGGTCGGGATAATGTTAAGCTAAGATTGCCTTTTTTGCCCTTAGCGAAGTATTAACATCGAGGCAGCTGAGTTCCTAGAGGAATGTCACTTTGCCTGTTTCAAGGACTTTTGTAAATAGTAAGGAGATTTAATTTTTTCTTTTGTTTTTGTTTCCCACATCAATTCTACTTACCTTATGACTTTTATTTTCCTTCCACCAAAACACTCACATAAAAATTGATTCTTAGAAACCTTACCGACCTCTTCATTAGAAAAGCCTAGAAAAGGGTAACTCCTCATTTGGAATCAGGGTGAGAACATTTATTTCACCCAGAACCAGGGCAAGTGATATAATCTGCAGGGTCCAGAGTAAAAGGAAAATGCCAGGAAGGTCAATATTTGTTTCCATGCCCATTGTGCCCATGCACTGTGGATGGATGATCCCCAAGGATCCCAATCCCCATACCAGGACACATTCACTACCTGGATCAGTAATGGGAGAGAAGCTCCCTCAGAGTCATTTGCCAAATATGCTGTTCTGTGGTGCTATCCTCCCAAGGTAGGGATGGCTGCCTTGCCCTGCCCTGTGAGCCCTGCAGGCATGCATCTGACATGATGCCCTGCTCCTAGGCTCCTAACAGGGGCAGAGAACGCTGGAGGAATGCGGGCAGAATGGTGGAATACAGGACTCCCATGCCTCACCGATGCAGCCCATTTGTAGGCCTGAGCAGTGGGCAGCGATAGTTGGAAAGCAGCTGTGGAGAGAAGGATTCTGAGTGGGGTCCAGGGTGCCAGAAGTTTGGAAATATATAATCAAGAACTCACCCTGGGAAGGTGGAGACAGTAGGAAGCAAGGTCACCATGTGGCTCCAAGATTTTAGCGCAAGTTCCATTACCCTATCAAACTTCACTTACAAAAAAATCAGAAGAAGAAATTATTAAGACTTTCAACACAATGAAAGCAGAAGATTAAACCCCAATGTTCTGTACGTGAGGACCAGCATGACTACACATCCCATAAATCTGGCCTGTGAGAACACCAAAATGAAGAAAGTCCAAATAATAAACCCAAGACCAGCCATCTGGTAAGAGTCAGAGTCTATGTTTTTGCCTTTCAAACCTATCTTTCTCCTCTGCTACCATGCTTATCTGACATAAAACTTAATATGCTGCTTATTCCATCGGTATTCTCCAATATCATAAGCTATTTGTTTAATGTATGCTTTCTGCCAGAAGGAGCATGACTAGAAAAACTTTATTCCCATTAGAAGAGAATATTAGCGAGAACCCTTTTGATTCTATCAACACCTTGCATTAGCTCAGGAATAGCAGGAGAAACTGTTGCAGGGGCAAAGGAGGCATGTTTCAGAAAACAAATGGATCTCAAAATGGATTTAAGCTGGGCATAAGGAGCCAATGAATTTTCTCTGCCCCTCTGCTCCTTTCTGCTTGCTTACTTTATCTTTATCTCTTTCTACATGATTATTTCTATTGCTTCCTTTCTCAAATTAGAGATGGAATTTGTTCAATACAAACTTCCTGAGTTTGAATATGACTGGTCCAATCATCTAAGAGAGAATGATCTACTATTTTTCTTCTCAATTTTAAATCCCCCAGAAGGGGACTGATTAGCATTTCTTAGATCATAATCACCCCACCCCATCACCCAAGAGTAGCTGTTGACGAATACTAGTATTTCAAGGAAATGACTCCACAGGGCTGCCCAATAACATAGGAGTGAAGAAATGAGAGACTGACAGGCAACTTGGAGGTTCCTCTGTGGAGGGCAAGGCTCTGTGTCATAAGATCTTATTAGATTTATTAGGAAATTTCTTGGTGGCATCACTCATTCCTCCAATACAACCGGATGGCAAATAGATTTTTGAAACCTCGCAAGAAATCTGCCATATTTCTCAACTTTATACAAGAGTCTGGATGACGTTCACTAAGCTTCACATCAGACCGTATTCATACAAAAAGCAAAACTTTTGTCATTTTTCATTTGCAGTGTATTTGTGACCTGACAGCTTCCCATCCCTCTCGATGATATACTTTATTGAAAGAGTAAAAATGCTAAAAGGTGAAATATCATGCAGACCATCCCATAGCTGTCAGTGTCATTTTAGTTCCTGCTGGGGTTTCCAGTTTGTCAGAAATTGCCAGAAGTCAAGAGAACTATTTAAACTGTGTATATATCCTACACACCAAGTGGGGCCATTGGGTACTCAAGACACCTCTAAGAGCAGTGTCAAATGTTTCATGCTAAATGATGCCCACGGCCAGAATGTTAGCACTGGCCAAGGGGAGCTACATAAGAGGAATTGTGCTCCTGGGGTCTTTCTATATAAAAAACATGGCCTCTGTGAACCTGAATTTCATCTGCTTATATAGAGTTTCGGATTGCACACACTTCTCTAGTGTATGTTCTTAGGCTTTGTGACAAAACCTAGGTGCTTTGTGATGGAATTTTGGAGCATAGTAGTGATATTTTTGATGAAAATGATGTGTCTTCAAAGTTTTTTATCGTGCATTTATATTTTGTAGCCTTAAGTAAGTAACCTTAAGTCGCTTTTTCCATTTATAAATGTTCCTGAAAGCCAAAGCCTTCATTACTTTTGTGTAATATTTGCATTCATGGTCTTGATTTTAGGACACTTTGTTTCTTTATAGAATTATTTAGAGCATCATAATTCCTTATGGATTTATTCATAATTCTTGATTAAGTTATGACATACCTTTGGAAATGATACAAAGGCTGTCAGGCAAATAGAATGCACTGAAGCTTACTAAAACTTATTAGCTCAGGAAAACCCCAGAATCTCAGATCCAATAGATGGAATTTCCATATATACTACACTTTTATTTCCACTTTACAACAGCTAAGCAGTATTTTTTTTAATGTAAACATTTTAAAGTCTTCATTAGATAAACAAATTTTAATAAATTTTGAAGATAAGCCATTTTCAAAGATACAGTGATTAAATGACCAAAAATAAAACAATCTAAGATTTGTTGTTGGATAGGCTTAGGTTCAAATTTCAGTTCTTATACTTCCTAATACTCTGCTATTGAATAAGTTACTTGCTTTCTATTTTTTTCCATCAGTAAAATGGGGAAAGGCTGATTATATCTGCCTTGTGTGATGATAAAATGAGAGATTATGTGAGTGCTGCTATTCAGTCTGTCTATGCTATACACAGAGGTTGTATACAGACACCCTCTTTTCTCATTTGTTGAGGTCCATGCTGAAGCAGTTGTGAAATACTTTGAATATGTGTAAGTGCTCATAGCTGCAACCTGGAACACACCAAATATTTCAACACTGTCTAAACACAGTAGCTTAAATATAGCAGTGATTATTTTATTCTACATATGTAGAGAGAATCTTTGAAGACTCTTTGAGGTAAACTTCTAATTAGGAAAGAGCTACATGCATCAGGACACAGGGTTTTAACAAGTAATTCTTAGATTAATTTATATATTACCAATGAGTTGTCACAGAGTGATGTTTACTGAATATTTTTACTCTTTTGGGCACCATTTCAGACATCATTCAGATAATGCCCAGGCATTGCTTGTGAAGACTGCCTGGTGAAACATTCACAAAAGTTTGAAAGTTGCAGTCAGTATGAGATGAATACTCTCATCTCACTACTAACTACAAAACTACTAATTCCTGTTTTTGTCTGAGTCCCATTGCATATTAAGTTACAACAAAATGAAGGAAAAGTATAATTGCTTTGCCTCTCTCTAGTTGGAAGAATGATAAAGAAGAGCAGTATTTTATATATATTTAAGAGAGAGAGCATGTGTACCTGTGTGCGAGAGGAGGGAGAAGGGCAGAAGGGAGAAGTAGAGAGAGAGAATCTTAAGCAGGCTCCATGTCCAGGCAGAGCCCAACACCAAGCTCGATCTCACCACCCTAAGATCATGATCTGCACCAAAATCAGGAGTAAGAGGATTAACCGACTGAGCCACCCAGGTGAGTGTTTTAGTTTAGAACAGCTGATCCTGAAATTCATGAGTTCTGAATCAGGGTTCAATAATAACATTAGTTCAGATTTGTTTAGTCCCCCTTCTACGTCAAGCCCTGTCAAGTCTTTTATTATGTACTGTGCTTGTAATTTTTAATTTAATTTTTAAGAAATCTAGGACATAGATAATGTTAACTTTCCCACTTCACATGTAAGTATAAATATAAGTAAAAATAAAAATAAATATATAAATAAATATATATATAAAACTTATGTTGTAAAAACATGCCATACTTGCCCAGGGTTCTATAATTATTACAGAAGAAATGAGATTTGAAACTAAGTATGCCCAACATGAAAAATGTACTATTTTCTGCTATTTGTTCCTGTCTCCTAGCATAATACATATGGTATTGCTTTTAATATTAAACTTACTTTTAAAAATAGTAAATAAATTGATATCTTTTTTTTTAAAGATTTTATTTATTTGTTTGACAGAGAGAGAGACAGCGAGAGAGGGAACACAAGTAGGGGGAGAGGGAGAAGGAGAAGCAGGCTTCCCACCGAGCAGGGAGCCTGATGTGGGGCTCGATCCCAGGACTCTGGGATCATGATCTGAGCCGAAGGCAGACGCTTAATGACTGAGCCACCCAGGTGCCCCAATGGTATCTTTTATTTTTATTTTAAAAAGGCAGAGTATTACTTTGTATCAATTTCTCAATTCTGGAAAACAGTTTTTGGACCTTCTGGTAAAAATGTAAACTGAGTTTATGCTCTTATTCCTCTCCCTCTGAGACTACAATAAGATGAGTGTGAAAATATATAGGCTCAAAATAACAAACAGAGACCACCAGAAGGCAAGAGCTATTAACACATTTCTCTTAATAGGATAGTAAATTAAAAGTT
>NC_138370.1:153778993-153786646 GCF_054177405.1 Leptonychotes weddellii | reverse complement strand
CTGCCTATTCACAACACAGCAATCTGAATAATCCCATTCAAACTTTACCACATCCTATTGTTTCTCAGAACCTTCCTTTGATTCCTCATTTTTCTTAAAGTAAAAGGCAATATATTCTTCCTGTAGCCTGCAGAGCCCTTCAAAATATAGTCTCTAATTATCTCTGATAAAGAATATTTTATAGTGGAACGCCCAGCATTGTTTCAGTATCAACTACAAGGTCCTATCTGTTGGTTTTCAAACACAGTAAAATGCTCCTGACAGAATTTTTCACTTTTCTCCCTGAACAAACACTTCTCTCTTCCTCACTGCCATTATCAATTTCTTAGTGAGTTCTTCACTGAACAAGTTATCCCATCTTCTGTATTTCACGCTTCCCTTCCTTGGTTTTACATTGCTCCATAAAACTTAACACTATGTGTTCTATGTCATATTTATTTTGTTTTCTCCTGCCCATTCCCATTTCCATGAGAATGCAACTTCTATAATAACAATCATTTTGTTTGATTTATCCAATGCTCTATCCTATCACATTAAGCTTGTGTTAATTGTTCAGTAAACATTTCTTGATTTAACAGACTAATATAAATCATGCGTGTATGTGTGTGTGTGTGTGTGTGCGCGTATCTGTGTATAGTGAACTCAGCAGATGAGAAAGTGTTTGGATGGCTGGCATAATCTAAAAGATTTCCAGGTAATTAATAAAAGGTCCATCCCAGGGCATACCACCGGTATGAAATTTTCAAATTTCAAGGTCAAAGAGAAAATCTGAACACTTTATAGCAATGGAAAACAACTAACAAACAAAGCACAGGTGATAAATGAGGTTTCATCAATTTCCTTTTAACAACTAATATGGTAACATATGGATATAACCACTAAAAGATTATGAAACTGGGAGGGTATGTGCTATGGTGAGTGCTGTGAATTTTTTAAGACTGATGAATCACAGACCTGTACCTCTGAAACAAACAATACATTATGTGTTAAAAAAAAAAAAAAGAAGATAGTAGGAAGGGAAAAATGAAAGGGGGGAAATTGGAGGGGGACATGAACCATGAGAGACTGTGGACTCGGAGAAACAAACTGAAGGTTCTAAAGGGGATGGGGGTGGGGGGATGGATTAGCCTGGTGATGGCTATTAAAGAGGGCACGTATTGAATGGAGCACTGGGTGTTATACGCAAACATGGAACACTACATCAAAAACTACTGATGTAATGTATGGTGATTAATATAACAATAAAACAAAATAATAAAATAAAATAAAAAACTAATGATGTAATGTATGATGACTAACATAACATAATAAAATTTTAAAAAAATGCACTAGCTGAAAAGCAGGAAAAATGGGAAACAAAATGAGAATCTACATTTAAAGGGTACCACTTTGGTTAATAATTGTGTAATTTTTGGCAAAATATTTACATTCTATAGGTTTTAGTTCAATATTTCTAGATTTTAGTAGTTTATTCTTTATTCATTATGTAGGAAATTATTTCTGGTTTGATAATTTTTACATTATCCTTTGAAAATAAGTCATAAAATTAAAATATTATTAGAAGATTAAAAGCCTCAACTTTCCAGATTTTTTACAGAGAAGCATTAGAAACAGTGGTTAGTTAGCATTGTTACTTCCTAATCTTCTTGTTAATCCTAAAGTTTTTTTTTTTTTTTTTTAAGACTTATTTATTTATTTGAGAGAGAGAGAGAGCACAAATGGGGGGAGGAGCAGAGGGAGAGAATCTTCAAGCAGACTCCCCACTGAGCGTGGAGCCCATGAGGGCCTCAATCTCGTGACCCATGAGATCATGACCTGAGCCAAAACCAAGGACCAATTCTCAATGAACTGAGCCATTCAGGTGCCCTGACTCTGACGTTTTTCTTGTAATTTTGGCCTAATCCTTGGAGAATCAATTCATTTCTTCTTGACACAGAATATAATGCAACTGTTAATAATTCCACTTTGCCTTCTTGGCATTTCTGATCTAAATGTTCCATTAATATTTCCTGCCTTAATGTGTTTAAAACTTCTTATTCTTTTTCCACCCAAGCTAGGGCCTTCTCCTGTTGTTACTCCTTTTGTCGACATCACTATTTTCTGTGTGATTAACTATAGAAAAGATTCAAAATCTCTACATTTACTTTTTGACTTTTTGTTGTCCTTTCCTAACAGAGTTATTTTTTTATGGGTACCTATTTACTATCTACTATGGGCTAAAGATATAGAAGTGAAAGGCAGAATTTCCGTACACTAGAAATTGTTGATTTATTCTGGATACCAATATGCAAACAATGGTAATACAATAAACTGAGTCTTGAATGAATATTAAATCAGTTTGCAATAAAGCAGTATATGAACATAAAAGAAAGAAGGTTTGTCTCTGTTCCTATGAGAATATCACATATATTATCCCCTTTAATCTCCCAGGCCACCATCTGAGTAGACTTTTTGCAATACTGTTCTGTTTTTTGTTTGTTTGTTTGAAAGAGAACGAAAGAGAGAGAGAGCATGAGGGAGGGGTAGAGGGAGAGGGAGAGAGAGAATCCTAAGCAGGCTTCATGCCCAGTGTGG
The DNA here is from genome assembly GCF_054177405.1 of Leptonychotes weddellii. Lineage (NCBI taxonomy): Eukaryota > Metazoa > Chordata > Mammalia > Carnivora > Phocidae > Leptonychotes > Leptonychotes weddellii. The sequence goes on along the minus strand of NC_138370.1, from coordinate 153,784,072 downwards.
TGCCCAATACGGGGCTCAATCCCACGACCCGGAGATCATGGCCTGAGCTGAAACCAAGAGTCCGACATCCAACCGACTACCTAGTCACCCCTACAATATTGTTCTTAGATCAACTACTTCTGCCACTAAAAGTTTAGAGATTTCACTTTGCCAAGAGAGTCAAATAAAATTACATATTAGATATTTAAGACACCTAAGGTCTACCTCTAATATTTTTTTCCAAGTCTATCCTATTATATCCCCAGTAAAAACTATACATGAGATTTATTGAAATATTTTTTTCCAGTCCTCATCCTTTCCTTTATGCATGGCTTTGCTCACTCTATTGTATGAACTCTAAGTAGTTTTGTCTTTCAAGAAGCTACTAAATCAACCAACTTCTGAAGTCCTCCCTGCTTATAGCAATAAGTAATTATCTGTTGTTTCTCTTAACTTTCACAGACGTTTATATGCATCATTACTAAGTGCTTAACACATTTCTTTTTGACATATTTGATTGCACACCTTCTTTGCCCTACAAAATATTATGCCTGCTGAGAGTAGGTATTATTCCCCACCTCTCCCAGAATATATTTTTGTATTTAGAGACACTTGTTCAAAATCCCCTTTACAAGCCTAAATCACAGTTAATACTAATCGTGATTTCATTATTCTTCCTCATATTATTCCTAAAAAGTGTAAATAACAAATTGTTATTTTAAACTATTATTCTCAATCAAATAAAACCACAAGCTGGATGCAACCTTTTGAAAAAAGATAATTTCACATTACTGCAACAACTGAAACATGTAATGCTTATAAAGGGAAATCCTTTTACAAATAGTTTCTTCCTTTGCTGTTTTTATTGAAAAGAGAGAAACCTGCTCATTGCACCTGTTTTACTCCACTGAGACAATGGAATTGCAGTTGGGTCTTGCTATGGCCAGTCACTTCTGCCATGACAATTGGGCAATATATTTCCCCCCTAAAGCAGTGCCCAATGGACCTAAAGGTCCATTCTTGCCTAAGGAGAGAAGCCCAGATAGTTTTGATATAAAAAGAACTAAATATGTCTCCTAAGGGGAGGCTGGACCCACATAAGTAAAAGGTAAACCTGAACGTAATTTAAATATTATTTCAAGTAGATTAAAGGGGACAGTAGAATATACCTTGATACTACTAAGTTTTATTGTCATTTTTCCCCTCACTTAATACAATCAAAATCAAGCCTATCTCAATGACAGAACTCACACCTGATTTTTTTTCCAATTACCCAATCCAAGCACCAGCCTAGCACTGCACATTTCAAGGGACACACAGTAACTGTTTACTGATGGCAATTAATTTGGTAATTAAAGAGAATAAAAAATAAATTTGGTTTTGTTTATATATTTATTTCTTCTGTTAATCATATTTGGGTTGATAAAATACTATTGCTTTTATGCAGAAGACTGTGCTGATTTCTTTCTCATTTTTCTTTCCATCATTCTAGTGCTTTTTTAAAATCAAGAAAAATAGAACATTTTAAAGTCAAAGAACCTAAGAAAGGATGTGGGACATGTACACACTGAAGTTAAGAGTTCTTTAGAAAGAGAAAACAAATCATTAATTGATTCTCTTGCTTTGTCTGCACATGCCCAAAGTCTAACAGAGTGTATGACCCTGACTCTCCCTCTCTCCTTCAGCCTCTCATAAATATGTTTGTGTGTCTGTGTGTGCATGCATTAAACAGAAACACACAGAGTGACCCTGAGAAAAGCAAGAAGAAAAGACACAGAGAAAGACCCAGAAGAAATAACACAAGGTATACATTAGAGATGAAGAAAAGTCTTGGGGGGAGCTGAAAAGAAAGTCTAAGTTACATAAAAGCTGCTTTGGTCACACCTGGACAGCATACTTGGGTTGTAGTCCTCAGAGGCTCTCATCCTTGTGTTGTCTGCTTTTGAAATGCTAATTTTATCTTCAGAGTCCTCAGTCCATTTAGAACCTGAAGGGTGTTAAAGGATTCATTTTCAAATTTCCCAGTCGTTTTAAAATAAAAGTTTATTTCCTATGAAAATAAGGAGTTTTTGTACAGGTGAGCAACATGACCGATATTTTTTTTTAATCTACTTTGGAACCGCATATATGTTGGTCAATTTGCCGGTTGTGACAGTTCCTTTGAAAGCAAAGCTGTCTGATTGCCTTATTTTGTTTAAAGATTAGGGCAGTCTCATTCTACAATGTTTGAAAGCTTCATTGAAACCAGGATTAATTTCGTTATTATGAGTTATTTTTCCAAATCAAGACCAATTATTTTCATCTAGAAGGAACAATGGATAGTATGATCTAAGAATAATGGTGTAAATTAAAACTCTGCAAGAGTAAGCCTGTGTTTTCCTATAAAATAGAAATTAACCGTTGCTTATAGTTCTTGAAGAGCCACATTTAAATCTTTCGGACAATAAATAAAATGTCTACAGCAGTTGGGTGAGGCCTATGTATGTATGTATATGAGCTTTCATGTGCGCTGACACAGTGTGGTAGGGCTTTATTTTCTGAGATGCACTGCTCTGTATTTACCTCAGTCCAATAGAAACTCATGTCTTGGGGCGCCTGGGTGGCTCAGTTGGTTAAGCGACTGCCTTTGGCTCAGGTCATGATTCTGGAGTCCCGGGATCGAGTCCCGCATCGGGCTCCCTGCTCGGCAGGGACCCTGCTCCTCCCTCTGACCCTCCCCCCTCTCATGTGCTCTCTCTCTCATTCTCTCTGTCTCAAATAAATAAATAAAATCTTTAAAAAAAAAAAAAGAAACTCATGTCTTTCCTGTCGTGTCATTTATTTACTCAAATAGTACATACTTATTTTAAGTAAACTAAGTAAAAAGGGAAAGAGCATGCTGCTAACATCTCAAAATCTAGCAAGGAAGACATTTGGGGAAAAGTAAGTAATCCTAACGCAGTGTGAGGCTTTCTATATTGTTGTGCCAGGGCCTTTTTAGAGGGAAAGAAATTAATGACTTTGGTGGTGTCAATCTGGGAAGATATCATAGAAAATTTAGTGGTCAAATAGGCCATAAAAGGTAAAGAGGATTTCACCTGCAAGAGATAAGAGAAAAGAAGTTGCGAGGAAAATTATTCCAGTAAGTAAAGAACCTATATTTTCCATTGGAAAATCACCTTTCTCTATTTTGTATTTTGTCTCACATTCCATAAATGTGTGTTAAGGCCTTGGGACTAGCAAGGATGACCCAAAGCAGGCCAACCTAAATCTATTTCCCTGGAATTTGAATACTAATCATAACAACTCAATGTAGAAACTGATTCATCCTGAAAATAATTCTGTGATATGATAAGATCTTCTATTAGTTAGTTTATGCTAACTGGACTCCCAGGAAGCCTCTGATTTCTATTGTTTATGAAGCCAGACTCTATTTAGCTATGATTCAGTGAGATAAACAATAACTCTCGTTCTTACTCAGATATGAAAAAAAGAAATAAATGGAAATTTAAAAAAAATAAATAAAGGAAAACTAATATTAGAGATAAAGAATTCTTTCAAAAAATCAGCAGGCTGGATAGAGCCGAGGAAATAATCAGTGAATTTGAAGATAGATAAATAGAATTAATTCAAACAGACAGATAAAGAGAAAAGAAGATAGAAAAATGTACAGTTATATAAAATACAAATAAATATCAAGTGGTATAACATATATGTAATTGGAAGTCTCTGATTGAGAAAGCAGATTAAACAAGGTACAGAAATACTTAAAAAGATAATGACCAGCGATTTTCAAGAATTAATGAAATTCAACAGACCACATAACCATAAACTAGAAGCTCAGCAAATCCAAGGAAAATAAAAAAAAGAGATTAAAAAAAACAACCAATCAGAAAGAAAAACATCTAGCCACATATTCATAGAGCTGAAAAGAGAAACTTTTGAAGACAGTCAAAAAGGGAGAAAGGGACCATTGTATCTTGAAGAAGGAAAATCAGAACTACAGCATGTTTCTTGTCAGAACATGTGTAAGACAGAAGATAATGCAGCCACTTCTTTCTATTCTGAAAGAAAAAAAAAAATTTAACCCCAGAATTCTATGCCTGGTGAATTTTTTTTTTTCAAAAATAAGAGTAATATAAAGACTTTACATAAATAATTAAAGATGATAGAATCTACTCCCAACAAATATGCACTATAAGAAATGTTAAATAAAGTTCTTCAGAAAGAACAATGATACCAGGTGAAAATTTGTATCTACATAAATGGAGAACATAAGAAATGGTAAAAATAAGACTAAATATAAAAATCATTTTTCCTGTTGTCTAAAGCAAAAAGTCTAATAATGTATTAAGTTGTTATATGTACAAAAATAAAACAAATGACATCAGAATGGGTGACATCAGACATAAAGAATGGGTGAGAGGAAATGGAAGTATATGTTATAAAGTCTTCCACTCTACATTGTGGCATATAATATATGAAGGTAGACTATGATAAATATAAATGCCAAAGAACAAATGGAACCAAAATAAAGCAATTAATATGTGAGCAATGAACAAGTGGAATTTACAATTAAAAACACAAAACCATTTACATTAGGACTCAAAAGAAAGAATTACTTAGATACAAATCTAACAAAACATGCACAAGATCTATATGAAAAAAACTACAAAACTCTGATGAGAGAAATCAAAGAAGTAAATAAATGGAGAGGTATTCCATGTTCATTGATAGGAAGACTCAATGTTGTCAAGATGTCATTTCTTCCCAAATTAATCTATAAATTGAATGCAATCCCACTCAAAATCCCTGCAAGTTATTTCTGGATATCCATAAAGTACTTCTAGTTTAATTGGAGAGGCAAAAGCCCCAGAATAGCAAACATAACTTTGAAGGGGAAGATAAGTTGGGAGGACTGATACTACCCGACTTCATGACTATAAAGCTACTATAATCAAGATGGTGTGGTATTGATGGAATAATAAGCAAATATATCAATGGAATAGAAAAAGGATCCCAGAAATAGAGCCATACAAACACAGTCACCTGATCTTTGATAAAGGAGCAAAGGTAATACAATGGAGCAAAGATGGTCTTTTATTTTTTTTTATTTTTTTT
>NC_138370.1:153772941-153778893 GCF_054177405.1 Leptonychotes weddellii | reverse complement strand
TTCATGGGGATCAAGTGAGAAATCTATGGGACTTGACCATTGGAGATCAGATTTTGAAGGAGAGAGGGGGTGGGGCTTACAGCAACCAGCAGTAGGATATCGTCAGACTGAATTTCTCCTCACAATGGTGCCTAAGTAGAAATCCCTGCCAGTGGCTTTGTCCATTTGCAGAGCTAGGATGGTGGCCCCAGTTGGCCAGGAAACCAGATGCACAGTTCTACCTTGACCCAAGACCCCAAACAATGACCCTTGCCAGCCTAGAAACCTGTTCTGCCACTTTGTTTGGACAAGGAAGCTAATTCATAGACCCACCTACTGCTGAGTGTAGCCCCTTGGCTCCCCAACCTGGAAGCCTGGCTGGAGCACCTGGGAAGCTGCCTAACCCAGCAGCACTCGAGTGGAGAGCCCAGCCAGCATCAGAGCCCAATCTAACGGCCTTATCTGAATAAGGAGTTTGGTGAGCAGTTCTATCTGATTTGGTTCCTCAATGAACCATACTGGCCCAAGGGCCCATTCTATTGCCCTGCCAAGACAGGGAAATTAATTCATAGCCCTGCCTACTGCTGAGTATAGTAGCCAGGCCTGCTTGACTGGGAAGCCTGACCAGAAAATCCAGGCACCTGCAGAGACTGACTGTATCTGCATGTCTGCAGGGAACCCAGCCAGCAGTTTCTATCCAACTGGTCTCAGCCAAAGGCACCCCCCCCCCAACACACACACAAACTTCAGAGCTCAGACAGTGGCCTTGCCCAAAAATAGACCCTGATAGCAAACTTCACCAGCCCAAAGATGCTGCCATCTGACCCGTTCAGAGCCCCAAGCTGAGCTGACTTGTGAAGGACTATCTCTGCCAAAGCAAACCCGTAAAGTCTGGAAGAGGAGATCATTTACTCAGATGCAGAGATTCCAATGTAAGGAATGAAGGGTCACAAAACATCAGGTAAATATGATGCCACCAAAGGAAACTAATGAAACCCTAATAACTGACTCCAAAGAAATGGACATCTATGAACTGACAATGAATTCAGAAGGAAAACTGGAAAACTGACCTATATATGGAAATTAAGCAACATAATACAGAAAAACCAATGGATCGGTCAAAAACTTAAAGAGAAATAAAAAAAGTACTTTGAGACAAACCAAAATGGAAACAAAGCATATCATACTCATACAACACAATATTAAAGAAACAAACTAATTAAAATATGGGCAAAGCCCATGAATAGACATCGTTCCAAAGATATTAAAAGGGCCAACAGGTACATGAAAAGGACCTCAACATTACTAATCATTAGGGAAATGGAAATCAAAACCACTATGAGATATCATCTTACACCTGTTACAATGACTGTCATCAAATGTGAGAGATAAATGCTGGAGAAAATGTGGAGAAAAGGGAACTCTTGTGCACTGTTGGTGGGAATGTAAACTGGTATACCTACCTTATGAAATAGTTTGGAAATTCCTTGAAAAATTGAAAATGGGAGTACCATATCATGAAGCAATTCCTCTTCTGAGTATACATCAAAGGAAATGAAATCACTGTCTCAAAGAGATATCTGCACCTCTTTGTTCATTGCGACATTATTGCAATAGCCAAGACATGGTAACAACCTAAATGACCATTGATGGATGAATAAAGAAAATGTAACACACACACACTCGCACACACACACATACACACACACACACAGAGGACTACTATTCAGCCATAAAAAAGGAAGATAATACTGTTATTTGGGATAACATGGATGGACCTTAAGGGCATTAAGCTAAGTGAAATATGTCACACAAAGACAAATACTCTATGATCTCACTTATATGTGGAATCTGAAAGAATCAGATCTCTCCTCGAAGCAGAGATCAAATTTTTGGTTGTAATAGGTGAGGGGGTGGAAGAATTGGGTGAAAGTGGTGAAAAGATACAAACTTTCAGTTATAAGATAAATAGTAAACATGTAGCATGCAACATGATGGCTATAGTTAACAATCCTGTATTATACATGTGCAAGTTGCTAAAAACGTAGATCTTAAAAGTTATCTTCACAGGGGTAAAAATGTAACTATGAGAGGTGATGGATGTTAACTACACTTATTATGGTACATGGAAATTAAAATCACTATGAAGGATAATGATTATTCATAACAGTACTATGAATAATAGCTAGAAATGGAAATAGCTCAAGTAGCTAGCTGCAAAATAGATAAGCAAAATGTGGTACAAAAAGGAACATATTACTTATACACATAGCAATATAGATGAATTAAAAAAAAAATATGCTGAGTAAAAGAAGCCTGTCAGGAGAGGGCATACTGTATGATTTCCATGACGTCCCAGAATATTCGAAATTCAAAAATATTCTCTAATGATAGGGATGTGAGTTGAACAAATGTATATATTTGTTAATATCCTTTGAACTATATAATTCATCCCTGTACATTTCAATTTAATTAAATTATACCTCAAAAAACAGGGTTCACTCTGAGGAACAAATGGCATGTAACAGGACTATGGTAAAAAAATCACACACAATACAGTTTTGAATGAATTTCTTAAAAACAAGCAAATATATCTCTCTGTATAAGCTCACATAATCATCTATATATATGAGCATTAATTCAAACAAGGTATAAAATACAATGAACTTCAATGAATTCAGTCTCAGGAGTCTATCTTTATTTTGATGTTTTGATATTAGCTGTTGTTTTGTGCTTTTAGTGAATATTATTGTTACTTTTTATGGTTGTATGCTGAATGCAAATGGCAAATATATTGATGGAATTTTCTGTTACAATAACATTTTCCTCAACTTTGTAGTTACATATTAAATTTAGATATTATACACTTGTTTCTTAAAATTACTTTTGTATTTAAAAAATTAGAACTGAATCCGGAATTGGTTTTATATGTTATGCAAGAAGTAAGAGGTCAGTCAACTAATTTTTGCCTTTAGTAATTTTTTTGTAAGTCTGTGACAGATCTCTGTTGGTAGGCTCTGTGTTTAGCAATATTTTTCAGGTAAACTGCAGCTCACCCCTGGCCTGATCCCTCTGCACCACTTACCTTTTATACTTAGCTTTCCATCTTTTATACATGTGCATTGGGCTCAGAATAATTTTACTTAATATCTCTGATATATAAATGTGGTTGTTTTTTCATCAGAACAAAAGAGGACATAAAATTCAAACTAATGCAAATATTTAAAACTTTATCTTTTCATGATCTCACTAAATATTAAGCAAGAGTAACAATATAAAATATATTATTGATTGCTTAATCTGTTCCAGAAACTCTTTAATGCCTTTTGTAAGTATTATTTCACTATATATTCTCAACAAGCATATGAAGGAGAAACTATGCTCACTTAAGATCGAGAAGTCCAAAGAAGTAAAACAATTTGCCCAAGTTACACAGCTTAGCAAGTGACAAATTTAAAATCCAAACTCATGCTGTTTGATTCCAGGGACCATATGCTCTTCATTTACATGATATCATCTTTATAACTGCTTATGTTTTAAAAATATTTAAAATCAATGTAAGCATAATGTTCTATTTTCCAAAGCAATAAAATTAAAGTATAGCTAGAATGTGATATAGGCTTTAGCAGTAAAAGCAAAGAATCTCAGGTACGTAATCTAAGTGAGATATTAAGTAGCTCACAATTAAAAAAAAAAAAAAGTGGGTCTTTCATCTGCAATTATGCCCTGGCATAGATTTTGGAACTCTTTCACAGATTTTGTTTGTTTAGTAGATCAAAAATGAGGGTAGGGAGGATTGGCAAAATTTCATTAAAAATTTAGTATAAGAATGTGTCTTGGAAGGATGACATCTGTTAGATGTAGAGGAGACAAAAGACTCTGATATTGCAAAGCAAATGTGTGATTAAGTGTAAGCCAAACACTTCAATGGCACTGCATTTTCAGAGGTTAGGCAAATATGGCAACTCATGCCTCTGGACAAAGGCACAAATTCAAGGCAAAATAGGTAGATGCAGTTAATGTTTTTGTTTTGTTTTTTCTTTAATCCACTAAACTTTTTTGCAGTCTTCTCATCTTTTCATCTTGGCCGATTTCCAAAATTACCTTATATAAATTGATATGGTCACTCTCTAACCCATTGCATAAATGAAATATCTACTTTAACAACTCCTATGGCTGATTTTGCAGAACTTTGGCTTATTAGAGAAAAAAAATTAGGACAAGGATGAGGCAATAAGATAATAAGATAATGACTGACATACATTTACATCATTTCCCACAATGAAGTTTCAATAACCTCATGTAATATATACATGAATACATCACGTAATCTCTCACAATTTTTTTTGGAAAATGTAAAATCCAATATCTTTATGTATTTTACAGAAAAAGAAACATGTTCATTTCCTGAACATCAACAAGAAAACTATTTTATTTTTTCCAAGGACAGGAAAACAGATTTGCAGCTCTAGATCAAGCAATGTGAATATAGCCAGAAATTTTATTAGAATACTAATCTCTATTTCAGCTTTGGAAATGTCAGAAAAAGATAAATATTGTTTTCTTTTCTCTTACTTCCATCTAGTTAGGGCTTTCAGCAGCTCAACAGATCTGAGACTTCCCTTATCTCCAAGTCATTTACAAGATTTGATTTTTTTAAAGAACTGAATGTGTTATGTGCATGATCATGGACAGTGGTTGTCTTTTGTTGTGGGATATGAGAAGGCAGAAGTGTCTGGAACTAAGGATGGTTAGAAGACAGATGCTTGCGATTCCCTACCAGGGGGTGGACCTGCTGATTCATTTTCTCAGCAAAGGGCCAGATGGACAACCATGGCTAAGAAGTAGCTAGACAAGTCTGTTTTCAGGGGATGAAGCATTCTGGGACAGGACTTGGCAATCAGTGTAGGTCAAAGATAATAAGACTCAAGAGTACAGAAATCTAAAATCCCTGGGTGTTCAGATAACCTGAGCAGTGACTGGGGAGGAAGCCACAACAAAGAACTTTTTTCATGAGAATCTTTCTCCATGGCAATGGGAGCACAGACTCAGCTTTAGTTTGTTTTGGGAAAATGGAATGATGTGATACAAATATAATTATGAGCATTATTTGTCATTAAGGGAAGTGGAATATAGTAGTTCTATATTTTCAAATGCAAACTCACTAAAAAGGAGTGAAAGAATTTTAGGGTGATTTAAAATCTGAAGTTCCTCTTGTTCTCCATCTTTCTTCTCCCACTTAAAGAACAGTTGTCCTGGATGACTTTAATCACCCCACACCCAGTACACACACACACACACACACACACACACACACCCCACTTCATTGACAGTAATGCCAAGAAACAAATGCTCAAATTAGATATATTCAAATGGTTGTGTAAAGAAAGGGGATGAAGAAAATTGCATTTATGTTTTTAAAAGTGTAATACATAAATTAACAAAGCATTTTCACTTGGCCCTGATGCTTTAAAGGTGTGATTACACTCTTTAATTTTTGCCATTACAACACACAATCTTTCATATCTGGCAGATGCGTTTTGCAATCATAACTCAAATCTGACAAAACTTTATGATCTATATTTATTGGTTAAGATAATAGATATAAAATATAAATTCTTGGCTATACCATTAATATCAGATGCTTTCCTTGAATATGAAAGTATGGCAAACATATTCCAGCATGTCCATAGGGAACCAAAAGGAATCAATAAATTAAGATTATAACCTTCATTAAGAATTTATAATCTTAATTGGTCTTTTAAAGCTGTGGTTAGTCAGATACATTGTCAAAGTCTGCTAATTCATGAGATTTACCCTAAAGGTAGGATGATGTGGACTTGCCCCCCCTGTTATTTCACCAATCTTAATTGACTAATTGACCTTTCCAGCCATTTCAATATTTCTTTCTTTCTTTCTTTCTTTCTTTCTTTCTTTCTTTCTTTCTTTCTTTCTTTCTTTCTTTCTTTCTTT
>NC_138370.1:153753720-153772441 GCF_054177405.1 Leptonychotes weddellii | reverse complement strand
GATACTATCCTTGATTTTAAATCACTTTATGCAAATGTTGCCTACACATGTAAGTTTATTAATAAACAATATGTGTTTCATTTTCAGTTACATTAATATTTTACACTTAAAATTGCAGTTATAGCAAGTTTACTGAAAAGACTTTCTGGCTAGAATTTAAATGAAAAGACAAAGAAAGCCATTTAGCATGTTGACTTTAGAAAGCTTTAGAAAGGATTATATTTTTAGACTAGGTATGGAAAGTGTGGAAAACAAGTTCTGTGTCTGGAACAACATCTCCTAATCACTGGTGTATTTTAGTTCAAAACTGCCAACGTAATGGTTTGTATTTTAAAAAAAAAAGCAAATTTTATACCATGTTTGTGCCAATAAAATAATGATATTTACATAAAAATTAACATGATACATTTAAGAGAATTCTCAAACAATACTTCGGATAAGGTCAATAATATTTTCATCAATTTTAAAGACAATATGCTTAAGTCTTAAAATTTTAATCTGATATAAGTCCTCCAAATAACTAGTTCATTCTTGCGAATTATTATCAATTTAAAAATGCAACATATTGATAATGTCAACTTGCACATGTATAGTTCTCCAAAATTTCAGTGTTTATGCCTGATCACTGATTATTGTAGTAAAGAATGATTGAGCATCTACATAAAGATAAAGCTATTAAAAAAAAAAAAGGACATCGGCCTTAGGAGTTTACAGTTGTGTATTTCAGCTCAAATGTGTTATTTGTTGATCCAATTCAGATCAAGCCTATAATCCTGAGTTTCTTAAATTCCTTTAATACTGTTCTTCTCAGTGTCTATGTGTCTTAAATTGCAAAATGTGGTGGAAGGTAGGAACAAATAATTATAAAAACAATTTGATAAGCTTTTTAAACTTCCAAATAGTTTTATATATTTATTAATTAAGAAATGATATTATCAAATAATTTGATAATCAATGAGCATCAGTATATTAGTCAGTGTTCTTCAAAGAAACAGGACCTGTAGGAGATACATATATTTTTTCTCTCATAGGCTTATCTTTTTATATCCTCAGAAATACCTAATTAGCTTTTATTTAATATGAGCACATGCAGAATATAAATGGATAGAGAGAGAGAAAGTGAGAGAGCGTGAGAGTGGTTTATGCTTTATTATAAGAATTGGCTCACACAGTTATGGAGGGCAAGAAGTCACACAGTCCACCATTTGTAAGCTGGAGAACCAGGAAAGCTGGTGATATAATTCATTGTAAGTTCAAAAGCCTGAGAACCAGTGGGATGATTATGTAAGTCCCAGAGTAGAAAGGCCTGAGAACCACTTGCTTTGCTTCTGAGACCAGAGGAAAATAGATGTCCCAGCTCAAGAAAAGAGAAAATTTGTCCTTCTTTTGCCTTTTTGTTCCATTCAGGCTCCCAAAGGATTGGTTGATGCCCACTGACATTAGTGAGGATAAATCCCTTTACTCAGTCTTTTGAGTCAAATGCTAATCTCTTCCAGAAACACCCTCACAAACATATCCTAGAAATAATGTTTTACCAGCTATCTGGGCATCTCTTAGGCTAATCAAGTTGACACCTGAATTAATCACACTCAGCTAATTCAAGATTTCAGAACTGAGTGGAACTTAGAGATCTTTTATTAGGCCAGCAAATTATAATAGTAAATGTGTGTGATTGTGCTCTTCCTATGTGCTAGACAGTGATTTAAGTGCTTTACATGTTTTCTTAACATGCTAGGAGATGGGCGCTGTTCTTTGTCAAGGACACCCAGCTATTAATTATGGAGCTTGGATCTGCCATGAATGAGTGGGACTCCACAATGGGAGGTCTTAATCATGGTGTTTTACTGACTAGACTACTATGTTATAGTTATGTACATGTTCTAGGCAAAGGGCTCTTCTAGGCACTGTAGTAGATGAAAAATGAATAAGCTTTTGCCGTTCTTCACAAGATATGGCTTGTAAGCATTTAATTATAATACCAGGTGAAAGGATTGAGCACTGATCAAGGTTCAAAGTGCTTTGGAGACCTAGAAGAAAATTTCTGACTGGAAGATAGGAAATGTTTACATGCAGAAATTTGTATATTAGCTGGTTCTTGAAAAATGTATTGGATTTCATGGTTGACTTGGTTATTTCTTCCAATTTATCACTCTGTTCTCTATAATAGATTGTATATCCACATCCTTTAATATATGACTTGGCAATATCTCCCTTTATAGCCTAGAGTACATGCAGTATATCAACTTATCCCAGTGACAATGGGCTTGGTTACAGGTTTCACTTTGGCCAGTGGAATGCTAGTTAATATTATATGAACTGATGTGATTATTTTGGCCTCTTGGACTTCTGCTGTCACCATGAGAAAAGGCCGCCTAATTAGTTACTGATCTCCAAAAGAAAGGTGGGCCAGTCCTGAACCCAGCCTGTAGCCTGGTACCAAATCCAGCTGAAATACAAATAGCGTGTTTCTTGCACGAAGCTACTGAGAATTTGAAGTTGATGTTATGCAGCAAAAGTTAAGTAACAGATATTTTAACAGATAAAGTGGTAAGAGAGAGGCAGAGACTCTAGGCTGAAGGGTATAATATAATCAAAGATACAGAGTCCCCTAAAAGATGGAGAGAATAAACGTTGAATGCAGTATCAAAGGACTGAGATGAAATTTTCATAGAAAGTAGAAGGGTTGGTGAAGTTGCATTATTCCATCAAGTGTGAGATCCATCAAGGCACAGTATTGTTTACTTTGTTACTCTGTACCTCTAATATCTAGAGAAGGGCCTCTAACAAAATAAGCATTTGAAAAATATTTGTTGATAGATTGGATGACCTGAATGCAATTAAGGAATTTTTTTTTTTTCCTAACTGAAATCTGGAGGCTGTCAAATGCTTTTCAAAAGAATTTCATAAATCATATTAGGTTAGTGGGTTTTTTTTGAAGGGAAGGGGAGGGGCATGAAGGGGGTGTTCAGTGCCCTGTAATACTTCTGTTTTTGTGTGGAAGGACCTCCAATAGAGTAACACTTCCTGGACTAACTCATTTCTCAACAGGAAGGATGGATTAGAGTCGCAAGAATGTGAAAGTAAATGAACTGATTAGGACTCTTCTTTGGCATATCCCCTGTGATTTTGATAGACCGGCCTTCCTTCCCACCATGTTTCTATCTCATTTGTCTAAAGTGGAAGCAAACATGAGAAATAAGCTGGACCAATCAGAATTCTTTTGCGGAATTTATTAAGCCTATTTTGAGTGATACTCTTTTCTTTGAGATCCTTGTTATTCATTTGATGTGTTCCTAGTGCTGCTATTAACCTCTTTACTGACACCTGAGGAAAATCTGCCTAGGAATTATGTCATTGAAGAGAAAAGCATAAATGGGAAATGCAAAGGAAGAATCTTGGTGATTGCTTTGAGTGTCTGGATCCAGACATGCCTAGAGTTTTCTGTTACATTAATTTATGCAGTTTTGAAAAAATTACTTTTTTCATGCTTGGAGTTGGATTTCAACTGGTTTGCATTTGATTTCTTATAACTTATAGTTGGAATAGTTGTGATTAATATACAGCATGAGATACATAGTGCAAATGAGAGGGAGGAAGATGGGAGAAGTAATAGTGTGGAACTAGAAGAGTTAGTGGTAATTTATTGGATATGAGGGAAGAGAAAGCAAGAGTTAAACATGATTTTTAAGCTTCAGTTATGGAGAGAATGGTGACACTATCAAACTAAGGAAATAAAAAAAAATAAGAGTAGCTTTACATTGTTTTATGTTGTCTGTGATGGAATTGAGGAATCAGTTGGATAGTTATGGCATGATGACCAGAAAGTAGTTAAAATTTGTGATTATAGTTAAAATGAGAGGTTTACTGTGGCAATATTTATTTATAAGTAATCAGCACAGTGATAGGGGAACTCATGAAAGATGATCATTTAAGAAGAGCTTATTCCGGGAAGAGTCTATGACTGTACTGGGGAAATATTTATACTTAGGGATGGGTGGGGGAAAAAAAAAAAAAAAAAAGGTTTGATGGAGACAGAATAAGGATTTTGGAGAGACACAAAAAAGAACTGGAGGGAAGGAACTTAGCATTTATTGAGGACTCAAAACAGTGTTTTCAAGCATTTTCCACATTATCTCATTTCATCCTCAAAACCCTGTGAGAAAGACATTACTGTCATCATTTTACTGTTGAGTGAACTAAAACTTGGCGAGGTGAAGAAAATTGGCTAAGATCCCAAGGCCAGGAAAGGGAAAGCTGGGACTCAAACACAAGTCTCTCTGACTCCAAAACCCATGCTCTTTCTACCACCTCCTGCTGCTTCCCTCACCAACGGAGTTCACTATAATCAGAGCCAACAAGAGTGCAAGGCCAAATGCTGGGGAAAGCATTAATAGGATACAGACTAATTTGAGATCAACTAGTGTTCCTATTATATTGCAGATGGGGAAAGGGAAGTTAAATTGTTTTCCCATAATGGTGCAGTTGGCTAGCATCAGAGCCAGAAAGAGTCCTCAGGTTTCCTGATAGCTACTGCAGTAACTTTCCCAGCAGCACATTCTGCCTCCAGTATGTTCTGTGAATCACAATATATTTGATGATGACTGCAGCCTTAATTGAGTGTCATAGAATACTGGGCATTATCTGCATCATCTGCCCTCCTAGTTCATCGTGCCTTTTGTTGTATTTTTTTCCACTGAATTAAGAATATTGTATACAGTGAAGAATTAAGAATAGGCAGTACAAGAAAAACATGAATTTCACCAGCAAATTTAAATAAAATCCTGGCTTTGATATTCCAATTTCTGCTCACCTGACCAATAGTAAGACTTGTTAACTAATAATAAGTGAAATAAGTTTTTCTTCAGTATTATATGCTATTAGTGCTCAATCTGACCATAGATATGCCACGAATATAATCACCCTTTCGATTCTAATAGCTCTGAAGGTAATAAAAAAGAAGTAATTGAAGAGATGAAGACGTATATTGGTGGTGCAGAGAAATGGGCAGAGATTCCCTTATAGAGAGAGGCATCATAGAAGGGCCACTCTGAGTTCTGTGTGATTAAAAAGAGCCAGGCATAAGAAGATTCCCAGACAAATGGAACAACAGGGGGAAAAGACTCCAAGGTGGAATGCTATCATCATATTTGAGTAATAGGACAATTGTCATAAAGACGAGACTTTTCTGGGAGAAATATTTGGGGAGAAATTGCTTGGGCTTTGGTTTGCTAGCTTGTTTTCTTCAGAAAGGGAGCTTGTGTTATTCTTAGAGACCACATTAAATGCATTCATATCCTTTCCCACCTTTATCAAGATGATGAAAATGACTATTCAGCTCTTGCCAGGTGGCATTTTTCCAAGGATAGGATTTTAAGTCCATCATTGCCTATGGTCCTCTGACTTTTCAGCCCATGCCCACATGACCAGTATCCACAGATTAGGAAAATAAATTATGGCCGTAAGGATAATTAAGTCATAACATAAAACCCAATTGGTTCTCTTTATTGGCAGATTAGATAGTGAGAAAATATGCAACCATTCTAGAAATATTCCCTTCCAATTGTTAAGACAATATGCTTAAATCAGTGGGTTTCTAATTTAATGTAAACTGTGTCCCTTACACAAAACAATTACCATATATCCAAAACAAGCATTTCAATAGGTCAGAGAGAGGTCTGAGCATATTTTTAAAAGCTTTCTAGATGACTCTGGTATATCTCAGTGGTTGGTGATTCCTAGTTTATGGTACAAAATATAACATTGATACACTCCCTTAATGTCTACTGTATCAATCATCTCTTACACAACAGCCTTGTATAACAACTGCCCCATTATCTGACTGGCTGGTGGCAATGAGCCCTTATTTAGCCCGTGAGTCTCAGAGTGAGTGATTTAGGCTGGGCTTGTCTGGGTAGTTCTTCTGGTCCCAGATAGGCTCACTCACATGTCTGAGAGTCAGCTGATTGTCTTCTAAGGCAATGGGAGTGACTGGGCCATATTTCTCTCATTCTCCAATAGGCTAGCCTGGGCAAGGGGTGAAGGCAGAGAAGCTAGAGGATGAACAGAAACATAGAAGTACTTTTTCAAACCTCTGCATTACATTTGCTAACATCCCATTGGCCAAATCAAGTCATGTAGCCAAGTCAGAAGGTGAGGTCACTGTGAGATTACAAAACATTAGAGGGATGAGAAAAAAAAAATTACATTAATACCATCAATCTATTAAATCCTCCATATCCACAACTCCACCAGACCCAGAGCATACTCATTTTTAGGCTTTCTTTGCTACTTCAGCTCCTATCCTGAGTTTAGCCTTATAGCTAGACAGATACAATGAGTTATGCTAGGCAGTTAACTAATTATCCCATTTTTGAGCAAAGCAGATTTAGCCTAGCAAGTTTGTTCTTGTTGTTTAGAGAGCTACTAGTAATAATATCATTGTGAATGACAGAAAATATTCTTCAGTAACCTTTTCTCATTTCTCATCTTTCTGGATTCTCAGCCCTGGCTCATCACCCTGTCCTTCTACCTCCCAATTCTTTTGGAATCTGAATTAACACTCTACTCCTCTGTTAGCACAGAAATAATTGTTATTCTAGCCTTATTGCCATAATTCAAAATTCAGGTTCTATCATAAAGAGTTGGTGCAACATCTTAATATTTAAAGTATACAAGTGTTCATTGCTTTAGAAATTGTCTGACTGCTGAGCACACAAATCTCCTTTTTATTTGGAGAGAGCCTCACATTGGATGAGTATTGGAGTGATACTGACAAAGTCTGAGCAGATATATTACTCCTAGCCAGGCTTTCATCATTGAAAGATTGCAGATACACAGGAAGAGTTTAGGTTTCATTTGGTATGGTGATGTCATTGACTGCAAGAGTTTTGTTTTTACCAGGGGTATTGGCTTTCCATGCTATTGGTAGGGATTTGGGGTCCAGCAGAGTTTTAAAAACACATATTGTCTAGTTACCTTTCCTGATTTCCATGCCAAGCCTCTTGTGGGTTCTTGTGTCTTTCTGAGCTCAGTTCTGATATTTTCCAGTCAATTCTGTGATCAGGTTGAAGCTAAGAACATGGATTAAAACACTAATTATCTCATCTGAGAATTTAGAGAGCCTCCAAAGTTATGAAAACTTTGCCTCACAATTTTTTTTCATTGAGCTCATCATATCTCCCATAATTCCTTAAACAGAAATTCTGGAGCCTCAAGATAATTATTTCTACTGAAATCAGAATATCCTGGGTAAAAAGTGACAGCCATATACATTTTTTCAAGGTAATAACTTACATGTTAAAAGTTAAGAGACACTTATGTTGAGCTATTATGAATTATTTGCTTCTAAGAAAGATGATCTAGTATCTTCTACAAAGACATGTTGATGTAATTGAGGAAGGAAAATGAGTGCAGGATGAGTATTCTCTGAATTTTTGTTTTGTAGACTTTATCTGAGGAGTATAGTTGATACACAAAACTTACCTTAATTTTTTAATAGGCAAACTATTTTCACATTCTTAGAATGTTATGCAAGTCATTAACCCTAATGACTTAACCAGCTGCTGTGTTCAACTATATTTCTCTGTATGAAAACTTGATTATGAATGTGACTGATGTAATGATACAAGATCACTTACCTACTTTTAAGTTAAAGAACTGAATTCCCTATTCAAATGCATTAGGATTACAATATTTTCACATTAGCTTGCACAGTTCAGTGTTTCTATCCAGAGGATTTCTTTAGAGATACCCGATTAACTGCATTATCCTCACAAAGCTTAAGCAATCTTTTATTAGTTTTTTTTTTTTAACAGCACCCAGGAGTGTTGGAAATTATTTTTAAGGTTAAAAATGAGTGTGTTTACACACCTTTTCATTGGAGACCTAATTAGCTAGGTAATTTAAATAGCAGAAGTTGAGAGTTCTATAAAATACAAGAGGAATGGCTACGTTATAAACATTTCCACAACAAAAACACTCTTGAAATAGTGCTTGCTTTTATGAATAAACTGTTTGAGGATATGCAGATTTTAAAAAAAGGAACTTAGATACATTTTCTCAAGGATTAAGCAAAACTAACTTTGAAGTAGGGTGAAAAAATAACAGCCTATGACCTTTAGGACATTATTTATTCTGTAATTTAATACTTTGAATTATTTCACTTGGCACTTATGAAAGGATTTCTTTAACTTTATTCATCTTATTCATAACATGTCTGAACTTATTCAAGCTAATTTCTGCTTGAGGGTGCAAGAGAATACATGAGGTAAGCTTTCAGGATCAAAAGGACTAAGCATCTGGCCCAAGACATCCTCTACTTATCATCACCAACAGAGAAACAGTGGTTAATATTATGGCTGTTCATATCCTTAAGTATAGTAATTGACCTGAATTGGGCAATTTTCAGGTGGTCTTTTCATGTTTCAATGAGAAATTCCAAACAGATAATTCATGCTCACATTTTGGGTTCTTAATGCATTCATTCAATAGACATAGCCAGGTTGAGGCTAAATCCTCAAATACATTGGAAACTAGGACTTCTCATGTAAAGATAAGAATAATTAGGGTGCCTAGGTGGCTCAGTGGTTAAGCATCTGCCCTGGGCTCAGGTCATGATTCCAGCATCCTGGAACTGAGTCTTGCATGGAGCCCCGCATGGAGCCCAGCATGGAGCTCCATGTAGGGTTCACTTCTCAGTGGGGAGCCTGTTTCTCCCTCTCCAGCTCCCCTGTGCTTGTGTTTGCCCTCGCTATCTGCTATCTCTCTCTGTCAAATAAATAAATAAATGAATAAAAATCTTTAAAAAAAAAGATAAGAATAATTAGGTCCTGAAATGATAATATTCCGTAATATTTTGGATTCATGGACTCCTAAAGAACATTCTTTATCTAACCAAACAATTAAAAACAACTGAGAAATATATACAGAAGACAGGCAGATAGAGATCAAATATTGTTTTTACTATTGATAAAGGTATAAAGAGAGTATAGCTTGGGGCAGCCAAATGGGCTTATTTATTTACCTCTTATGGAACTTCTCTCCCCAGACTTCACAAAGGCAGAGCCTGTCATGCCAAACTTTCCACAATCTGGAGAGATAGAACCAAATTGTATCGTCTCTGCTGGCCTCCAGGTCATAGTATGGACACACAAGTTACTGAGCCATATCCACAAGCTGAGTAAATTAGTTTCCCCTCCCTGGGGAAGAATTCAGAGCTAGTAAGGGCCTGGATTGCTACTCTAATGGAAGTTCCTTCTCATGGAGACATGAAGCAGGAGGAATAACTAACATCCCTTACAATTGCTGAGTATTTAGTATGCAGTGGCATATGGAATCAATTTTTTTTTGCCTTTCAATATTGTTTTATATTAATAAAATGAGCCTAGGAAAAGGAAAAATTACCTTTTGCTTGAAACGAAAATGGTAGGATGGATACGTCATAAGCAGTCATTTAAATAATCATCAGGTTTCTAGCACCACTGTGCTAAATTATATTACACAACAGATAGAGAAGGCCAAATTTAAGGGCAAGAGAGTTCTGCTACCTCAGTGCCCTTTTCATCTTTGGCCTCTGAGAAGGTAGGCTGGAAAGCGATTCTTATAATTTAAATTATAGACATGACTTTTTATGGTGTCAGCTGAAGCCATTATCTCATTTTACATAAAACACCAAACAGCTATTGGAAGTTAATGAACTTTCTTTATTAGCGTATCAGGAACATTTAAACCAGTGATCTAGAGAAAAAGAGTTCCTCATATCTGATCATAAATTTTGGAGTTCCCCATCACCTTGATTAATACTGTCTTCAGGATTTGGAAGAATGATATTCAAATGCATGTGCATATTAGTGGGGTGTGTGTGTGTCTGTGTGTATGTTTGTGTGTGATATGTTCCATTATTATTTTGGAAGGGAGCCATATAATGTTATTTACTATTCTTATTCACACAAGTTCCTTGTGATTTTATATATTATACAATGTTTTAAAAAATTATATTGTCCACATACTACACATTGTTTAAATATAAATATGGGAGGATAGATATAACTATATTCAAATTATATAAAAACACCTTAAAAGTATATATTAAAATGTACCTACTTTAAGGAAGAATATTTTAAAAGTAAGCATATAAATTTAATCACCACCCAGACCAAGATATATTATATTACTAACATCCAGAAATCTCTTAAGCTCCATCCCAGTTATTATCCAAAATAGACATTATTTTGAATTCTACCTCTATTGATTATTTTGCTTATCTTTCAATGTTATATAAATGAAATCGGAAAGTATATAATATTTTGTGTCCTCTTTCTTTTGCTCAATAATTTATCTGTAAAATTTATTGATGCTGTTGTGTCTACTAGTAATTCTTCTTTTTTATATATTGTTCCATTGCATTAATATTCCACAATACATTTATTTCTTCTAATTATGATGGAGATACACTGGAGTTATTTCCAGTTTTTTACTATTAGTATGTGATTTCTATCAGCTTCTTGTCCATGTGGTGAATGTATGTACTGATTTTCATTGCATATATGCCTGAGTCTTTTCATGAGCATATGTGTTCACTTCTCCTGGTTATATCCTGAGGAGCTGTATGGTTAAGTCCTAGGGATCTTAGGTTCCGTGCTAATAAATCATGTCAAAGAGGACACCAGTGTAATTTTCCCACATGCAGTGTATGAGAGTTCTAACCACTTTACCCTCTTGCTAGGGCCTCTTATTGTCAGTCTTTTTTTCATTTTAGTCATTGTGTAGGCACACTGAGTCATCTTGTTCTCACTGAGGTTTTAGCCTACTTTTCCATGGTGACAAAAGAGGTGAATATTCTCTTCCTTTTTAAAATTGTTTGTATATGAATAATTTTTGGATATATATCATCCTACACTGTCCCTTACTGGTTATTCTTTTAATGGTGTCTTTAATGAAGTGCAAGGTACCAGACCTTTTTTTATCATTAATTCTTTGTTTATCAAGTTAAATTAATATTTGTCTTACCAATGTCATGAAGATATTCTTCTATGTTACCTTCTGGGAGCTTTATTATTATGATCCATCTTGAATATAATTTTGTGATCATATAGTGTTAGGTAGAATCAAGATTATTTTTTAATCAGAATATACAAATATAAAACCAATCATTAAAGTATAGTTTATATGAATATTTTAGTAACCCCTTTTTATAAATCAGGTGACTTCATGTGTATGGGTTTTCTTTACTATTTAATATCTTCCTTTCATGTATGTGTCTTTGTTCCATGCTGATTTAATTATTTTAGTTTTATAATAATTCTTGAAATGTGTTCATGTAAGCTCTCCAACTTTGTTCTTCTTAAAACTATCTTTGCGATTCTGAATTTTCAAACATATTTTAAAATCAACGTCTCAATTTTGCACAAATGTGCACACACATGCACATTGTTGGTTTTGACTGAATTTACATTGAATCTACAAATCAATATGCAGAAAATACTATCTTTATAATATTGGTAGATTTTATAACCATTTTATTATATTATAGTCTTTTATATCTTTAGTAATACATATTTCCTTAGAGATTTCTCTCTATTAGTACAGTTACACCAACTTATTTTCTGTTACTGTTCACATGCTTCATTTTTTTTTATTTCAATCTTGCTGAGTTCTTATATTTTAGGTCCTTATTGTTCTCAGGTATGAAGAATTTTTTTTATCTAGCCTGACAAATTTATAGAAGCATAAATGTTAAAAATTAGTATTGCAGAGATTTCCACTTCTAACTATACAAGACTGGTTGTTATTAGACTAATATATTTGACAAAAATTTTTTTAAAACCTGGAAAAATATAAAATTATAATTACAGGAAGGCATTAGAAAACAGTGAATGTATCCAGGAGCTTTTCCAGGACGTGAGGCACCAATGTCAATTTTTTGCATGTATGAACTGAATGAAGAAACTGATCATAATAGGATTCAAGTTATTTATCCTGGATTCTCTAAATTTTCATTTTTTATTATCCATCTTCATTCTTTTCTGCCTTCTTTGTCTCTGGTCTTCATTTAATATTCTATTTTACATATAATATTATCTCTTTTTTAACACATTCTATTTTATTTAGAAGCATATCTTTGATAATTCCAGAAGAGTTGAAATAACATGGCTTCTATTTCTTCCACAATTCTCTCATGCAACAAATTAATAAATACTGCAATTTAAACTTCTAAATTATTTTGTTGTTAAAATTTCATATTTTTCATGCCCTTAAAATTACTTATACTAAGTGGGATCTAATCTCTTCTCAACACCTTTACTAGGCTACTGCCTGATCTTTTGCACAGTTCACCCTTGAACAATACAATCTCCCATGAGTCAAAAATCCTTTTATAGCTTTTGACTCCTCCAAAACCTAACTGCTAATAGCCTCCTGTTGACTGGAAGCATATTAACACATATTTTGTATGTTATATGTATTATATACTGTATTCCTATAATAAAATAAGCTAAAGAAAAGAAAATATTACTGAAAAAATCATAAGGAAAATACATTCACAGTACTTTCTTCTAAAACCTCTGCACATAAGTGGACCTACACAGTTCAAACCCATGTTGTTCAAGGGCTGCTATGTAGCTATTTACAAATGCTTATTAGACTTTTACCTGTGGAGGAATAAGTATCAAGCATACCTGTATGCCATAAACAACTAGAAACCTGGACCAAATATATAAAGTATCTGTTTTCAGGCATTGGGCAACAGAAAGCTAAATAAAGGTGATTATTTTCAAGGTCCTTAAGGAAAGACAAACACAGAGAATGAGTTCAGTATTTACCCAGTGAACTCTCCAAATCGAGGCCCTGGGAAATTGAGCCCTCCAAATCAGCTGAGATCCCGGGTACATCATAATTTATGAGTAAGACTACTCTAAATTTAGAGTAAGGGTTATTCTAAAATCCATAAAATGTCTAAAAACAAAACTAGACAATATTAAGGTGATTAACCAGTAAATTAACTTGTTGCCAGAACAACACTAACAGTCTTTCAACATAGAAAAAATAAATGTAGAAACTCAACAGTGTAGCACACAGTAAGAATTAATAGATATGTGAAGGAGGAAAAGCTGATATTTAATAATTTAAAACCAAAGTTAATAGAAACAGACCCAGCATTAATATAGATGATGGGAATGTCAGACCAGTACTTCCACAGGGCTATTTTAAATGTTGTTTAAAATTTTGTGATAGGTAAAATTAGCAGATGGCCACCAAGATTCCTAGCTACTGGTGCATAATCCTGTACAATCCCATCCCATTGAGCGTGAGTGAGATCTGTGAACATAATAAATTTATTCCCTTGGCTAGGTTATGTTAATGGCAAAATAGAAGTAATTTTACATGTGCAGTGAAAATCCTTACACAGTTTGAATTACTCAAAAAGGAGATTATTCTGTATGGGCATAATCTAATAAATGGAACCTTTAAAAGATGGCTAATGTATTCCATGAGATCAGAGAGTGAGTGTCCTTCTGGGCTTGAAGAAGAAAACATCCATGTTGTAAACTGCTTATGGAAACATGTGTAATGGAACTGTGAGCAATTTCAAGCATTGATTGTGACCTCCGGCTGAAATCCAGTAAGAATTCAGGTTGCCTCAGTCATAAATTTCAAGGAAATGAATTTTGCCAACAACCTGAATGTGCTTGAAAGCAAAAACTTACCCCAGTTAAGCCTCCAGAAGATAATGCAGCCTGGCTAACTCCTTGTATAGCCCTGTGAAACTCTGAGGAGAAGAGAGGATCTAGATAGCAATGCCTAAACTCCTGACACATGGAGACTGCATGTTTTGTGTGTGTGACTTGGTTATTGTTATTTTTAATAGTCTTTATTTTTTTTAAAGATTTTATTTATTTATTTGAGAGAGAGAGAATGAGAGACAGAGAGCATGAGAAAGAGGAGGGTCAGAGGGAGAAGCAGACTCCCTGCCGAGCAGGGAGCCCGATGCGGGACTCGATCCCGGGACTCCAGGATCATGACCTGAGCCGAAGGCAGTCGCTTAACCAACTGAGCCACCAGGCGCCCCAACAGTCTTTATTTTTTAAAGCTGTTTTAAGTTCATGCAAGATTGAGAGGAAGGTACAGAGGTTTCCCCTATACTCTCTGCCCCCACACATGCATAACCTCTCCCATTACCATTAACCCCTTCCAGAGTGGAACATTTGTTAAATTTGATAAAAATTGTACCCATACATTGACAGAAACATCATTATCACACATAGTTTACATTACAGTTCACCCTTGGTGATGTATATCCCATGGGTTTGAACAAATGTACAATGACAGGCATCTGCATTTGTAGTACCATACAAAGCATTTTCACCACCCTCAAAATCCTCTGTGCTTTGCTCATTTATCCCTCCATCTCCCTTAAAACCCTGGAAGCCACTGATCTTTGTACTATCTCCATAGTTTTCTTTTTGTGTGTTTTTTAAGCCGTTAAATTTGTAGTAATTTGTTACATTGTAGTAGAAAATTAATACAGATTTAGATGATAAGGAAGATGTAATCAGTGAATACTTGGAAAATGTCAGAAAAAAATTGCAACTATAAAAAGGCACAAAATGTATTCTAGAAATTAAGACATATTTGAAGTTGAAAAATTGACTGGGTGGCTATATCAACAAAAAATCAGAGTAGCATATTTGAAAACAAGAAAGTACACTTTTTAAGATGAAGCATAGAGAAAAACAAAAGACAAGAATAATTAAAATGAATGACTGTCCTGGTGGAATATCAAGCAATCTAATCTAGATGTGATTGGATCCAGAACAAATGACAAGAGAGATTGGAGCAGAGAAAAGAAAGTTTTCATTATGCAGTGACCAAAAATTTACCCTAAAAGTTTGCAATGAAATTTTTTGAAAATCTCAGATACTCATAAAACTCCAATCAAGACACACACACACACACACACACACACACACTCATGTTATAGCTATGCATATCTTAGTTGAATTGTTGAAAATTAACAAAATAAAGACCAGCCAATGAAAAATAATGTAGAAAACATCTTTTAAAAACAGCCATTAGAAAGAGGACACATTTGAAAACTACATCCACACAAAAACCTGTACACGGATGTTTATAGCAGCTTTGTTCATAATTGCCAAAACTTGGAAGCAACCAAGATATCCCTGAGTAGCTGAATGGATAAATAAACTGTGGTACATCCAGACAATGAAATATTATTCAGTGCTAAAAAGATATGAGCTATCAAACCATGAAAAGACATGGAGAAACCTTAGATGCACATTACTAACTAAAAGAAGCCAATTTGAAAAGGCTGCATTCTGTACAGTTCCAACTATATGACATTCTGGAAAAGGCAAATTATGGAGATAATAAAAAAGATCAGGGGTTTGGAGGAGGGAATGGATAGGAGGAGCACAGAGGATTTTTAGAACAATAAAAATACTCTGCATGGTACCACAATGGTGGATACATGTCCTTATATATTCGTCCAAACCCATAGAATATACAACACCAAGAGTGAAATATAATGTTAACTATGGACTTTGGGTAAGTATGATGTGTCAGTGTAGGTTCATCAGTTGTAACCAGTGTACCACTCTGGTGGAGGATGTGGATAATCGAGGTGCCTATGCATGTGTGGGATCAAGGAATATATGGGAAATCTTTGTACCTTCCTCTCAATTTTGCTGTGAACCTAAAAATGCCTGAAAACAGTCTTAATAAGCAAAACAAAATAACACATTAACAAATAAAAGTATTGTTTCTCTTTTTGTAGATAAAAACACTTGTTGGGTATGGGACAGGTCTAACAAGAGTGAAGAGAAGTTGGCAGCTTGGACTAGCATTATGTTATTGAGATAGAATTGGTTGGACTGAAGCATTCTAGAGGTGGAATTAAAAGACTTGATTCTTAAAATACTCTACATAGTATCTGTGAAGAATTAAAAATGAAAGAGAATTTGAATTGGTACTTGTCTGTATATGGACTTGTGGGAGCTGAGGCTGGAAAGATGGGGCTGGGTTGGTGGTGAAGATATGGACATACAGAACTGGGCAAGCAATGGAATTTTTTTAGTCTGATGATTGTGCAAGTAACCTGAAAACATCTGAACTGAAGACTCCTGGTGAGTTCTGCATTTAAGAAAGACCGCTTTGAATGGTAGCAATATCTGGAGTGGATTCTTTTTTCTTTTCTTTTCTTTTTTTTTTTTTAAGATTTATTCACTTGAGAGAGAGAGAGGTGGGGAGGGGCAGAAGAAGAGAGAGTCTTAAGCAGACTCCCCACTGAGCAACCCTGAGATCATGACCTGAGCCCAAAGCAAGTTGGACACTTAACCAACTGAGCCCCCAGGCACCCATCTGGAGTGGATTCTAAGGGAATTGACAGGACATGGGAAGAGATGATTGCAGATGTGCACATAAAAGACAAAGCCATAAACCAGAAAAGCCATCCCATCTTCAATAGCACTTACTGTTGTATCTAGTCATAGCCTGCCTCTGTTTGTATTTAGTCATAGCCTGCCTCTTATTTCCATATAATTGATTTATGTATATATATCATATCTCTCCAATGGGTTTACAAGTTCCTTGAGGTTAGGGACCTCAGTTTATGTTTCTTTCATATGAGAAAAACACAGAACAAAGCATTATTAAATTCTCAATGAACACTGGTTGAATTGAACCAGCTCAGCAAAGTACTGATTGAAGTATATAAACTTCAATTCTAAAGCTTTCAATTGGTTACTTATATATTAGGGTCAAAGTTTTAAAGTTCTAAAAAAATGCTGTTTCTTTGTTATGATAATTAAAGATTTTTTATTGTGGATCAAAAGCAATTCAGTCACTGAATTTTTAAAATATGTAGTTAAAATTGTGATTGAAGCTCAAAAGTCACAGTCACATTTATATTTCATAGTTACTGAAAGTGATGACAAAATTCACTCACAAAATGTATTTTTAAACTTTGAAAGTCTTAATTACCTCAAAATATAAGACCTGTCAACCTTCCTCAATACTTTTAGAATAAAGGCTGAATCAAAGATTTTTTCTAAATACATGACTTAATTGCATTGTGTTTTTTATATTCTATAGTATAAGTCCATATACAAATTGGTCTAAAATACTGTTTTATAATGAAATATGCAGTAGTTGATGAACGATTAAGCATTTTTGCATCCGCTTCCATTATATAATTTTATTTGTAATTAAGCCATATATTAATGAGAAACTCAGTTCCAGAGCTGTTAACATTGTTTCATAAAGAATATACCCATAAGAAGTCTCTGTTGGATTGATGTAAATACATGATCATATTAAAAGAGTGGAAGGGATGTTTTCACATTGACCTCTGAAAAACAAATGAGCTAAAATGAAGAAAAATTTACAGGTAAATATTAAAATAAATCAAAACACTTGGAATGCCAAAAACAATTTTTTGTAGAAGAATTTGCCAGATGAATTAGAATTTCTTATCTCATTAAGAATTATTTAATAGGGGCGCCTGGGTGGCTCAGTTGGTTAAGCGACTGCCTTCGGCTCGGGTCATGATCCTGGAGTCCCTGGATCGAGTCCCACATCGGGCTCCCTGCTCGGCAGGGAGTCTGCTTCTCCCTCTGACCCTATCCCCTCTCATGTGTTCTCTCTCTCTCATTCTCTCTCTCTCAAATAAATAAATAAAATCTTTAAAAAAAAAAGAATTATTTAATAAAATTTAAAATATAAAATCATTAAATTCAAAACATAAAATATAAAAACTTATTATTTTAATGTGGGTATATTTTATTGAAATTATTGTATTCTACAATTTGTATTTAGAATCATTGTATGATTGGGTGGGTAACTTAGTAAAGTTAGTGATTTTACCTCTTCTGTGTCCTGGAATGCAGGTAAAGGTCACTTTGGGGTCTATTGTATTGTCATTTTTTATCTCTCTTATTTTATTTTGTCCTTGAGCAAAGGAAGGAGGAATTTGATGAGCTACAGTAACAATATCAGGTTCCAATATAATAAGTTTCTTTTCTTTATTTCTAGTGTTTACATATTTCAGTATCACCTCTGAGGACTCTCTTCCCCCCACTTCACTGAATTCCTGTATGAGTTCTAGCAGTTTTGGGGTGGAGTCTTTTGGGTTTTCCACATAAAGTATCATATCATCTGCGAAGAGTGAGAGTTTGACTTCTTCTTTGCCGATTTGGATGCCTTTTATTTCTTTTTGTTGTCTGATTGCTGTGGCTAGGACTTCCAATACTATGTTGAATAGCAGTGGTGATAGTGAACATCCCTACCGTGTTCCTGACCTTAGTGGGAAAGCTCTCAGTTTTTCCCCATTGAGGATGACATTCGCTGTGGGTTTTTCATAGATGGCTTTTATGATATTGAGGTATGTACCCTCTATCCCTATACTCTGAAGAGTTTTGATCAAGAAAGGATGCTGTACTTCGTCAAATGCTTTTTCTGCATCTATTGAGAGGATCATATGATTCTTGTTCTTTCTTTTATTAATGTATTGTATCACATTGATTGATTTGTGGATGTTGAACCAACCTTGCAGCCCAGGGATAAATCCCACTTGGTCGTGGTGAATAATCCTTTTAATGTACTGTTGGATCCTATTGGCTAGTATTTTGGTGAGAATTTTTGCATCCATGTTCATCAAGGATATTGGTCTGTAATTCTCTTTTTTGATGGGATCTTTGTCTGGTTTGGG
>NC_138370.1:153747075-153753220 GCF_054177405.1 Leptonychotes weddellii | reverse complement strand
ATCAAAATCCTAAAGGAGAACACAGGCAGCAACCTCTTTGACCTCAACTGCAGCAACTTCTTCCTAGAAACTGGTATTTTCCAGGGTACTTCAAGTCAATCAAGGAAAGACATGTATCATATGACCTCACTGATATGAGGAATTCTTAATCTCAGGAAACAAACTAAGGGTTGCTGGAGTGGTGGGGGGTGGGAGGGATGGGGCACCTGGGTGATAGGCATTGGGGAGGGTATGTGCTATGGTGAGCGCTGTGAATTGTGTAAGACTGTTGAATCACAGACCTTTACCTCTGAAACAAATAATACATTATATGTTTAAAAAAAAAAAGAAGATAGCAGGAGGGGAAGAATGAAGGGGAGAAAATCGGAGGAGGAGATGAACCATAAGAGACTATGGACTCTGAAAAACAAACTGAGGGTTCTAGAGGGGAGTGGAGTAGGGGGATGGGTTAGCCTGGTGATGGGTATTACGGAGGGCACGTTCTGCATGGAGCACTGGGTGTTATATGCAAACAATGAATCATGGAACACTACATCAAAAACTAATGATGTAATGTATGGTGATTAACATAACATAATAATAAAAAAATACAATGCAACAACAAAAAAACTATTCTAAAAGATAAGGTCAATTTAAAAGAAAAAAAAAGAACATATAATTTGATGCCTTATTGCTCATTGACAAGAGGACAATCTGCTTACACTTTGAAGTACCCTGGAAAATACCAGTTCCAAACTTTGTATTCAACTTCTTATAGGATAATTCTGGTTAAACTCATCATGAAGGAGCTCATTCCAACAGAATTGCACTCAGATATATTTCAACTAGAGAAAATTCAGGGCAATGTGTGTCTATTGAGGTTAAACTATACATTAAAACTCTGCATAAAGTATGGAAGTCAGCACCCTTAAGTAAGGAAACTTAAGATCATTAACCTGATTGCTACCATATATTATATATGTATTAATCATATATTAACCTGATCATTAAGGAAAGGCTGAACATCAAGTTGACTTTTAACCAAAATATGCTATTAAAGAAATAAGTAAATGTAAAATTTAGGACCACAATTCAGTTTTTTCCACCAAGAGAAATTCAGAGGGGAATAATAGAAGACGAGTAGCTGATAAAAATAATGACTCTTTATACATAAATTTAATCTTCAGTGGAATTTCAGACAAAGGATTTGATTTGATCCTTAGTCATCTTGAACAATATTATAAAGTGACATTAATTTTATCCATGATAAAATCAGGGATCAGAGATATTAAATACTTTATGTCTCAAAGTTGGTTAGGTTTAGAAGACATGCCTTCTTGGGCGCCTGGGTGGCTCAGTTGGTTAAGCGACTGCCTTCCGCTCAGGTCATGATCCTGGAGTCCCTGGATCAAGTCCCGCATCGGGCTCCCTGCTTGGCAGGGAGTCTGCTTCTCCCTCTGACCCTCCCCCCTCTCATGTACTCGCTCTCTCTCATTCTCTCTCTCTCAAATAAATAAATAAAATCTTTAAAAAAAAAAAAAAAAAGAAGACATGCCTTCTTTTACCTAGGCCCAGATCTGTTCCACTATAAGATTTAGAATGTTAACCTAATAACCTGTAAGTATACACTGGTTATGGGCTGAATTGCACCCCTCCAAAATTCATATGTTGAAGTCCCAGCTCCCCAAAACCTCAGAATGTAATTATGTTTAGAGATAAAGTCTTTGAAGAAGTGATTAAGTTAAAATGAGTAAGTCAAAATTACTAAAGTAAGATTAGGGTGGGGTTCAAATCCAATATGACTGGTATACCTATAGAAGAGGGAGAGAAGCTGGGGATGGGCACATGTTCATGGAGGAAAGGCCATGTGAGGACACAGTAAGAAAGTAGTCATCTGCAAGCAAAGGATGAAGTTCTTAAGACAAACCAACCATGCCAGCACCTTGATCTTGGACTTCCATCCTTCAGACTTATGAGAAAATAAATTTCTGTTGTTTAAGCCATCCACTGTTGGTATTTTATTATTTTCAGCCTTAGCCATTAGCCACCATATTGTAAAACACTCAGATCCTCCACTGAAATTGTAATTAATATAGAACATGACGCCTGTTGGTGTTATCGAAATTGATTAATATTTTTTTCTAATTCCAGTTGCTCTTTACTTTGAACTCCCCATCACTGTACTAAAAAACCCAAGTATTTTTTTTTTCTTAGTACTAACTCCCTCATGACTTCTTAAATCACATCAATGACTATCTACTAAAACACATAAACTGTATAACTCTTCTAGTGATTTCCTAAAGTCCCTTCCAGTCCTAAAATTTATGATTTTAGAGTTTTTTGAGAAAATATCTATAATTACAAAAATAGCTATTATTTTGCTAATCTATTCTGAAGGATCAGTGTAAGGATTGGTTAAATGACTGAATAGAAATGAAAACAAAATTTCATTATCATTAAATGTTCAAACCTTGACTAAGAAATCACTGAATTATTCTATTTTCTAAATAGTTAAATAGATTTCATTATGCCACATATGGGATTAATGGAATAAATGCAGTATGAACTAACAAAATAAATAGTGCTTTTTTTCAACAGCCTATGTTAAAAACAAAAACTTTTTCCTTCATGAAAATAAATTTCAGGGGCACCTGTGTGGCTCAGTCATTAAGCATCTGCCTTTGGCTCAGGTCATGATTCCAGGGAACTGGGATCAAGCCCCACATTGGGCTCCCTGCTCCACAGTGAATCTGCTTCTCCCTCTCCATTTGCCTTTGCCCCCACTCATGCTGTCTCTCTATCTCTTTCCCCCCTCTCAAAAAAATAAATAAAATATTTAAAAATATATTCATATATCTAGGATAATGGATAAAGAAGATGTGTGATGACATCTATCTATCATCTATCTATCTATCTATCTATCTATCTATCTATCTATCTATATCATTAATTGATGGACACTTGTGCTGTTTCCATATCTGGGCTATTGCAAATAATGCTGCTATAAACATAGGAGTGCATGTTTCCCTTTGAATTAGTGTTTTGTATTCTTTGGGTAAATACCTAGTAGTGCCATTGCTGGATCATAGAGTAGTTCCATTTTTAAATTTTGAGGAACCTCCATACTGTTTTACAGAATGGCTGTATCAGTTTGCATTCCCACCAACAGTGCAAGAGGGTTCCATTTTTCTCCACATCCTTGCCAATGCCTGTTGTTTTCTTGTGTTTTTGGTTTTAGACATTCTGACAGGTATAGGTGATATCTCATTGCACTTTTTTAAAAATTTTATTTTATTATGTTATGTTAATCACCATTGCACTTTTGATTTTCATTTCCCTGATGAATGATGTCGACCATCTTTTCATGTGACTCATGTCTCTTGGCCATTTGGATGTCTTCTCTGGAGAAATGTCTATTCATGTCTTCTGCCCATTTTTTAATTGGGTTATTTGCTTTGGGGTGTTGAGTTGTATATTTCTTTAGATAATTTGGATACTAACCTTTTACAGGCTATGTAATTTGCAAATATCTTCTCTCATTATGTCGCCTTTTAGTTTTGTTGATTGTTTCCTTCATTATGCAGAAGCTTTTTATTTTGATGTAATCCCAATAGTTTATTTTTGCTTTTGTTTCCCTTGCCTTAAGAGACCTATCTAGAAAGAGGACGCTATGGCCATTGTCAAAGAAGTTACTGCCTGTGCTTTCTAGGATTTTTATGGTTTCAGGTCTCACATTTAGGTCTTTAATCCACTTTGAATTTATTTTTGTGTTTGGTGTAAGAAAGTGGTTCTGTTTCATTCTTTTGCATGTTGCTGCCAGTTTTCCCAACACTATTTATTGAAGAAACTGTCCTTTACCCATTGGATATTCTTTCATGTTTTGCCAAAGATTAATTGAACACATAATTGTAGGTTTATTTCTGGGCCTTCTATTTTGTTCCTTGATCTATGTGTCTGTTTTTGTGCCAGTATCATACTGTCTTTATCACTACAGATGTGTAACATAACTTGAAGTCTGGAATCATAGTGTCTCCAGCTTTGCTTTTCTTTTTCAAGATTGCTTTGGCCATTGAGGGTCTTTGTGCTTCCATACAAATTTTAGGATTGTTTGTTATAGTTATGTGAAAAAATACTATTGGTATTTTGATAGAAATTGTATTAAATGTATAGATTGCTTTGGGTACTATAGACATTTTAATAATATTTATTCTTCCAATCTATGAGCATGGAAGTTATTTCCATTTCTTCGTGTCATCTTCAATTTCTTTAATCAGTGTTTTATAGTTTTCAAAATACAGGTCTTTCACCTCTTTGGTTAGGTTTATTCCTCGGTATCTTATTATTTTTAGTATAATTGTAAATGAGATTGTTTTCTTAATTTCTCTTTCTGCTGCTTCATTTTTGGTGTATGGAAATGCAAGAGATTTCTGTACATTGATTTTGTATCCTGCAACTTTACTGAATTCATTTATCAGTTCTAACAATTTGTGGGGGGAGTCCTTCAGGTTTTCTACATACATAGTGTCATGTCATCTGCAAATAGTGAAAAATTTACTTCTTCCTTACCAATTTGTATGTTTGTTATTTCTTTTTGTGGTCTGACTGTTGTGGTTAGGACTTCCAGTACTATGTTGAATAAAAGTGGTAAGACTGGACATCTTGTTTCTGACCTTAGAGGAAAAGTTCTGTTTCTCCCCATTAAGGAAGATGTTAGCTGTGGGTTTTTCATTGATGGCCTATATATGATGCAGTGTGTTCCATTTAAACCTACTTTGTTGAGGGTTTTTATCATGAATTTTTGTTGTACTTTGTCAAATGCTCTTTCTGCATCTATTGAAATGATCGTATGGTTCTTATCCTTTTTCTTATTGATGTAATGTATCACCTTCATTGATTTGTGAATACTGAAACACCCTTGCAACCCAGGAATAAAAACTGCTTGATCATGGTGAATGATTTTTTTAATGCATTGTTGAATTCAGTTTGCTAATATTTAACTGAGGATTTTTGCATTTATGTTCATCAGGGACATTGACTTTTATTTAGTTCTCTTTTTTAATGGTGTTTTTTATCTTGTTTTGGTATCAAGATAATGCTGGCTTCTTAGAATGAATTTGGAAGTTTTCCTTCCTATTCTATTTTTTGGAACAGTTTGAGAAGAAAAGTTATTAACTCTTCTTTAAATGTTTCATAGAATTTGGCTCTGACACCGTCTGGTCCTGAACTTTTGTTTGTTAGGAGTTTTTTGATTGCTGACTCAATTTCTTTGCTGGTTATTTGTTCAAATTTTCTATTTCTTCCTGTTTCAGTTTTGGTACTTTATATGTTTCTAGGAATTATCCATTTCTTCTAGGTTGTCCAATTTTTTGGCATGTGGTTTTTTAATAATATTCTTTTATAATTGTATTTCTGTGGTATTGGCTGTTATTTC
The DNA here is from genome assembly GCF_054177405.1 of Leptonychotes weddellii. Lineage (NCBI taxonomy): Eukaryota > Metazoa > Chordata > Mammalia > Carnivora > Phocidae > Leptonychotes > Leptonychotes weddellii. Next base: position 153,747,810 of record NC_138370.1, on the reverse strand, counting down.
TCCTCTCTCATTTGTGATTTTATTTATTTGGGTCCTTTCTCTTTTTTTTTTTTTTCCTTGAGTCTTACTAGAGGTTTATAACTTTTATTGATTTTTTTCAAAGAACCGGCACCTGGTTTTATCGATTTGTTCTATCAGTGTTTTGTTTCTATATCATTTCTACTCTAATCTTTATTATTTCCTTCCTTCTGCTGGTTTTAGGTTTTGTTTTTTGTTCTTTTGCTAGCTCCTTTAGCTGTAAGGTTAAGTTGTTTATTTGAGATTTTTCTTACTTCTTGAAGGAGTCTTGTATTGCTATAAAGTTCCCTCTTAAAACCGTTTTTGCTGTATCCCATAGGTTTTGGATTGTTGTGTTTCATTTTCATTTGTTTCCATGTGCTTTTTTATTTTTTCTTTTATTTCCTGGTTGACCCATTCCATGTACTGATGGTCTTTCCAAATTTTTTCTTGTGGTTGACTTCTAGTTTCATAGCATTATGGTCAGAAAAGATGCATGGTATGACTTTGATCTTCTTGAATCTGTTGAGGTTTGTTTTATGAGCTAATATATGATCTATTCTGGAGAATGTTCTGTGTGCACTTGAAAAGAATGTGGTATCCTGCTGTTTCAGAATGGAATTCTCTCAATGTGTATGTTAAGTCCATCTTGTCCAGTGAATCATTCAAAGCTATTGTTTCATTGTTGATTTTCTGTTTGGATGATCTGTCTGTTGATGTAAATGGGGTGTTAAAGTC
>NC_138370.1:153726650-153746975 GCF_054177405.1 Leptonychotes weddellii | reverse complement strand
ATATAATGTATTATTTGTTTCAGAGGTACAGGTCTGTGATTCAACAGTCTTACACAATTCACAGAGCTCACCGTAGCACATACCCTCCCCAATGTCTATCACACAGCCACCCCATCCCTCCAACCCCCCACCACTCCGGCAACCCTCAGTTTGTTTCCTGAGATTAAGAATTCCTCATATCAGTGAGCTCATATGATACATGTCTTTTTCTGATTGAGTCGTTGCAATGGCACGATTTCATTCCTTTTGATGGCAATTGTTATATCTTCTTGTTGGATCATCCCCTTTATGATTATATGGTGCCTTTCTTTGTCTCTTTTTACAGTCTTTGTTTTAGTCTATGTTGTCCAATATAGGCTTTGCTACTCTGCCTTTCTTTTGACATCCATTTGCATGATATATGTTTCTCCATCCCTTCATTCTCAATCTGCAGGTGTCTTTAGGTCTAAAATGAGTCTCTTATAGGAGGCATATAGAGGAATCATTTTTTATCCATTCTGTCATCCTATGTCTTTTGATTGGAGCATTTAGTTCTTACTGGTAGTTTTGATATAAAAATAATCATTAGTTAATATTATTTGGGCAACTATTAATTACAGAGTGCTAAACTAAACAGTCTATCTAATGTAAGTATGGAGATTGACAAACTATTGTTATTCTATTAACTGAAAGGAACAAGTTAATATAAATAAATTCATTGAGTAATTAACTATCAACTCAAAATGGAGGATACATCTCATTTCTGAGAATTGGCTCCAATATTTGAAAGAGTCTATGGATAGATTTTCTCAAGTTTAAAGACAGTTACTACATAGTTATTTATCCATCTCCATTTCTACATGTATTTTGCATTTTGGAAGCCTATTTTGAAATATATGGCAGGAAGAATTAACCTGGAAAGTTGTATAGATAGGCTTTGAATAGAGTACAAATATACTAAGTGAATTTCTTAACTCCTTCCTAACTGAAAACAGAAGCGGCTCTGCCAGAGTTGTCTAAATGGATCCACTTAACCACCTCTTGCCTGACTGGTTCTCAGAAGATAGTCTTGCATTCAGAGAGGAAGTGTGAGGCCTTGTTCCAGAGGGGAGGGGTTCTACTACAGAGGCAATGTTGTCCCCACATGGATGGGGGTGATTAGTTCATCTATAGAAGGCGTTTGGTTATCAGGATTGATAAATTAAGAAGAATGTGGCCTGATAAAATGAGGGGCCAGGAGATACTGACCTAAAAGCAGCTGAAGGAAAAAAAAAAATAGGTGGTGGATTTGCTATTTGTATAAAATGCTCCAGAGACACTAGAAAGTGTCTAGATGTAGAAGGATTTAGATTCACACAATTTTCTATCTGGAAAATATCATCAAAATCCTATAGCTATTTTCTCATTTTATGTATGAGGACGCTGAGGCTCAAAGCAACAGATGCTGGTTTAGGGCCCAAAATCAGATATCCTGCCTCCAATTTCTGAGTTTCCTTGACAGTGACAATCTTTTTTTTTTTTTTTTTTTAAAGATTTTATTTATTTATTTGAGACAGAGAGAATGAGAGACAGAGAGAGCATGAGAGGGAGGAGGGTCAGAGGGAGAAGCAGACTCCCTGCCGAGCAGGGAGCCCAATGCGGGACTCGATCCCGGGACTCCGGGATCATGACCTGAGCCGAAGGCAGTCGCTTAACCAACTGAGCCACCCAGGCGCCCCGACAGTGACAATCTTATGTGTAAGTTTTAAGGTGGTATATAAATATTAGTGTGAGTAATTACTATTTTGGGGAGATTGTTTTTTTCCTATAGTCATATCCTTTTGTTAATAGCAAAGGCCCTATATGTAACTTGCATCTTTATTAGCTATTGTATGATGATATTCTACACCTTTTCAAGTATAGTTTCTCATTTTTCCAGGTACCATGAATTGCTTCAGACTTTGATAAAATAAAGAAAGCTTGGACTCAGATAAGCTTTAAATTCATAGTATGAAAAATATTAGGAGTCATGGAACACTACATCAAAAACTAATGATGTAATGTATGGTGATTAACATAACATAATAATAATAAAAAAAAGGGACTAATCAGGAATTGAGTTGAGAAATAAGCCAAAAAAAAAAAAAGTATTAGGAAAAATCAGATGATCTGTGTTCTTAACTAAAACAAACATAGATAACATCCATGTTTCTATGAAGATGACAGAACTAGTATTGTACTGGAACTGCGGCAAAAGGAAAACATCAGAAAACAATATATATTGTCTGTCTCTTGGGGAGAATGAGGTTTTAAGTAGAATAGCATTTAATTACGCTTATCTATCAACTACTTTTAGAAAGTTTCTATGTACTGTCTTTCTTTTTTTTTTCTTTTAAAGATTTTATTTATTTATTTTGAGAGAGAGAGAATGAGAGAGAGCATATGAGAGGGGGGAGGGTCAGAGGCAGAAGCAGGCTCCCTGCCGAGCAGGGAGCCCGATGCGGGACTCGATTCCGGGACTCCAGGATCATGACCTGAGCCGAAGGCAGTCGCTTAACCAACTGAGCCACCCAGGTGCCCTCTATGTACTGTCTTTACAACACGACATGCCATGGAGATTTATCAGGCAGATAAATTGTCTCAACATTCATTATGAACATAGTTAAAATTTATTAAGAAATTTCTTTATGTGTCAAACACTATGATAAACAGTAAAAGTTCAAAGGTGAATGCATGTAAGGCGGTGTACAGAGTGATAAATAATTATAATTTAATATGATGAGCCCTACAGTTCAAATATATAATAATAATTCATGGGGCACACTGTACTGAAGGAGGAACAAAAATTAGTTGTACAGGCTTTTTTTTTTCCTCCATACTCAAATTTAAAAATTATTTCTATTTTCCACATATGTATTTCTAACTTCTATTTTCATATTTTCTATATAATTATCTTTTAAATTGTCTTATAAACAACAAAATGGTGACTCATTTTTTTATGAATTTGAAAGTTTCTATCCTTTAATTAATGTGTTTGAACCAGTTACATTCAACATAGCTATCAGTTAGGACTTGTTTCTAGAATAATATTGCATATTTTTCATTTATTTGTTTTATTTTTTCTTTATTTTTCTTGCCAGCTTCAATTGTATACTTTTATGTACCCCAATTGCATATGTCAAGTTTCCTGCTAATGAATGAAAAGTTATATGTTTTATAATTCTTTAGTTACTAGGTTAAGATCAAGGCCTACATTTGAGCTATTTTTACCCCTGCTGATTTATGAAATTACCAAAATACGTAATATTCTAAATGAATTCAAGAACTTGTGCATGGTTTCACATTATTTTTATTTTCTCTCTTTCACCAATATCACTACAATTTAATATGGGGTTTTGTGGCTATATATGTTTTTCTTTACATTTGTTTGCTTTTTTGATTATGTCCAATTTACATATGTCCTCCAGGATCATCTACATTATTCTTCTAATTTTCAACCTTCATTCAAAATCCCTTTCAAGTACACTTTTGGTCAAAACATGAGAACTTAAGAAAAAAAATAGCAATTCAACATCTAAGATTTGTAGAGATATTCCAAAAATGTGGCAATTCAGTTTTTTATTATTATTATTAATAGGAATTTATAATGGAGTTAAGGCAGAGAAAAAGGTTTTAAAGGAACACAGATATTTTAGAAATAATAGCTGCCTTAGGTAACCAAGAAAGGTCTGGTGTGCCTGAGTTTCTTTCATGGAAGGAAGTAGGGTCTGAAGATAGAAAGGCATCCAAGAGTATATGTGATGAACAATGGAAGTTCTCTTTTTTTTTTTTTAAGATTTTATTTATTTCACAGAGAGAGACACAGCGAGAGAGGGAACACAAGTAGGGGGAGTGGGAGAAGGAGAAGAAGGCTTCCCGCCGAGCAGGGAGCCCAATGCGGGGCTCGATCCCAGGACCCCGGGATCATGACCCGAGCCCAAGGCAGATGCTTAACGGACTGAGCCACCCAGGCGCCACAGCAATGGAAGTTTTCTATGAGGAAACTTTGAAGGAGATTCCCCAAAATCATATTCTAAAGTAACTTTCAAGCCATTTAATTCCAATTTTCTTCCTTATTTTGTGCTTTTTCAGCATACTCTATATCATAATTTATCTCTTTCCTTGGCAGTGGCCATGACTCTGACAACGATGATGACTATTCCTTCTCTTTCACCTTCTCTGTCTTCTTTTTCTTCTTCCTCCTTCTGCTCTCCTCCTCCTTCCATAACAACTTTATATTTTCAAAATAACTGGTGCTTTATGTCTCAAAATTCTCTGAAGCTAATTAAAACCAAACAACTGTCCTACTGAGCGAACAACTTTCATATCCTGTTATGAATTTCAATCATTATTCTGCCCACTCTGTGAGCAAAATGCCAAATGTGTGGCAGGAATCTTGGGAATGATTTTGCCTGAGATATATAAAATGTAATGTTGATGTTTTCTAAAAATTTGACTGCCTCTAAAATCTTTCTGACCACTTTGTTTTCTAATATTTTCTTGAACCACCATTATTAATTTGGAGGACAACCGTAATAATATATCCATCTATTATATGTATAATATGAGGTAAATAGTGTTAGTTTTCTATTTTCATGTAACAAATTATTAAAAACTTAGTGGCTTAAAACAATAACTGTGTATTAACTTACAGTTCTTTAGGTCAAAAGTCCAGGCATGAGTGACTAGGTATTGTGTTCATGGCCTTAAAAGGTGAGATCCAGGTATTGACAAGGTTGCACATCTTTCTGGAGCTTCAGGTCCTCTTTCAAGCTCATATCATTGTACATAAAATGCAGGTCTTTGCAGTTGTAGGACTGAGGGTGCTGTTCACTTGCTGGCATGAGAACAGGACCCATTCTCAGCAGTTAGAGGCAAATAAAACTTGTCACCTGGCCCCCTCCATAGCCCCTCTTACACTTTGAATATCTCTGAATTTATCTCTGATTTTAAGGCCCTACTTGATCTGGTCAGGCCCACCTTGATATTCTCCATTTTATTAACTCAACTGATAAGATTGAGTTGAATCCTAGGTACAAGAATGTAGGTATATGAATCAAGGTATTAAGTACCTCGAATATATCAGGAAAATTTCTTTCCCCTGTAACTTAACATAATCAGGGCTGTGATATATCATATCAACAATCCCCCCACACTAAAAGGCTGAAAATCACACAAGGTAGGTGGGGGTCATAGGGACCATCTCAGAATTCTTTCTACCGGATAAATATTTTGTTAAGTTTTGCATGCATTATTTTTATTGATATCTCTATATAACTTGATTGTCCCAGATTTATAGATGAATAAAGCCAGTGTTTAAGAAGATATTAAAGTTGGCTTAGGTCATAGTCTCGATATAGATGAGCTAAGTAGGATCTGAAATCTAAAGTAAAAATTTTTAATGCTATGAGATATTGCTCTATCAACACCTATGTAGAAATAAAGTAACTTCTTATATGGTAAAAAAATTATAAATAAATGTTGAATCTACCTCATTCTGTTTTCATATTGTTATGTTGATGTATTTGGACAATCCTCATCATTATGAAACTAGACTCTGGTAGCTTAAACAATGTGGTTAACACCTTGAAGATATGTGTATATGTGTACATGCATGCACACACACATGCATATGTGCAACATGCACATACAGAATGAGAATCAAGCCTCACATCGGGCTCCCTGCTCTGCGGGAAGCCTCCTTCTCCCTCTCCCACTCCCCCTGCTTGTGTTCCTGCTCTCGCTAACTCTCCCTCTGTCAAATAAACAAATAAAATCTTAAAAAAAAAAAAAAAGAGTTAGCTGCATAACCAACTGAGCCACCCAGACTCCCCTAATTGCACAAGCCTTTTTTTTTTATTTTTTTAAGATTTTATTTATTTATTTATTTGAGAGAGAGAGAGAGAGCACAAGAGAGAGCACAAGAAGGGGAGAAGCAGGCTCCCTGCCAAGCACAGAGCCCAACGCAATGCGGGGCTCGATCCCAAGACCCTGGAATCATGACCTGAGCTGAAGGCAGATGCTTAACCAACTGAGCCACCCAGGTGCCCTTTGTACAAGCCTTTTAGAAGCAGAAACATCTGGTCATAGGAGGGAAAGTCAGATTTGAAGTGTGTAAAGGGAGGTTGTTTGTAGCTGAGATAGAAGAGGCCAGATAGCAAGGACTGGAGAACAGCCTGTAGTAGCTAAGAGTGATCCCTGGCCAGTGTCTGGCAAAACAATAGTGCCTCCTATCTCCACAGGGAAATCAGTTCTACCAGCTACCCAAAGGGGCTTGGAAGTGGATCTCTTACTGGATCATCTTCTAGTTGAAGATGTAGTGAGCTGACATATTGATTTCAACTAGGTGAGACCCTGAGCAGAGGATCCAGATTAAATATGCTAAATTCTTGACCACAGGTATTGTGAGATAATAAATTTGTATTCTTTAAAACTGCTAAGTTTGTGGTAATTTGCTATTCAGCAAAGGAAAACTAACACAACATATGAAAGAGGATTCTTAATATTATGGATTTTTAAATATTTTTGTGAATTTCAAAACATTCATTGGGTTCTTGAAGAAATACATATATGTGTGTTCAGACATGGACATTGTTTTTCCTCAACACCAAACTAGATTATCTTTTCAGGATGCTTCAGGGGAATACATACTCAAAATCCATCTGTTCAATAGCTGTGAGGTGAGATTTCCAACTGATACATTTGATTGCTCTCCTGTAGACTACCCAAGCTTTGAAAAAGAGAATTGCCACAGTTGGCTGGTTACTAGGAATTAGAAATTAGGTTTGGTTTATTCCATCCCCCAAATCATAATGGAGATTGGGTCCTCTTCAGGCTCTTCAATTAAAATAATAGAATTAACAAAATGCTAGTAATAGTAAAATGAAAGGGGAAAAGTTAACAAAGGCAGCAGAAAATTATATCATCAGTGGGAATCATGTTGGTATTAGGTGGTGAACAACTGAAGCGACAATGAGACCCACAACCTAGAATTAATTTGGAACCAACACTTGTGCCTCATATATATGGAATTACTTGTATTTTCAAAGATTTAGACACCCTCAGAGTTGTTTTTCTACATAACACATCTTACAAATTGCTTAATATATGGCTTTTTCAAAGAAGAAGTGCTTTCTTTTTTTTTTTTTTTTTAAGACTTTGTTTATTTACTTGACAGAGAGAGAGACAGCGAGAGAGGGAACACAAGCAGGGGGAGTGGGAGAGGGAGAAGCAGGCCTCCCAGCGAGCAGGGATCCCTATGTGGGGCTTGATCCCAGGACCCTGAGATCATGACCCGAGATGAAGGCAGTCACTTAACCGACTGAGCCCACCCAGGAGCCCCAAGAATTGCTTTCTAAGAATTGTTTTTCCAGCAAAAAGTCTGTTCCAATTCCAAAGAGATAATTTTCCCCTCCTAAACAGAAGACACTTTAAATAATAGCATTGTCCTTGATATACACATACTGAACTTTCCCCCATCTTTTAAAATAGTTATTATGAAGTATTGGCATTTCCCTGTGTATGAACATGTGGATGAGTACAGGTGTGTAGAAGCCATATGGACACACTTTTTTTTTAAGATTTTATTTATTTATTCATGAGAGACAGAGAGAGAGAGAGAGGCAGAGGGAGAAGCAGGCTCCCCGCTGAGCAGGGAGCCCGATGTGGGACTCGATCCCAGGACGCTGGGATCATGACCTGAGCTGAAGGCAGATGCTTAACCATCTGAGCCACCCAGGCGCCCAATATGGACACACTTTTTAATTCATCTTTTTCATTAAGGATACATTACATTTTCAATAAAGCTTCAATGAAGTTACTTTTTTCATGTTCAACATTATTCTCTGTTTCATCAGTATTTCCAAGACAATGCCAAGACTATGTTTTTATTTTGTAGTAAACAGGTAATGAAATTTAAATCAATAAGCACTTTAGTCTTAACACATGCCGCTTGGGATTAGGGAGAGATATGGTATGAATTAGCATCCTCTCTTTAGATGAAAAGACTCATTCGTTAAGGGAGAAATTTGTATGCTGAGACATCATAATCTATTGGACGCACCCTAATAAAAAACTGATCACTTACATTTTCATGGCATTGTAATGCTCAGGGAACAGGGGCATGGAGTCAGAAAGTAGGTTTTAACAAAATCATTTATTGTGAAAAATACTGATTAAACCATTTCTTACTTCCTGGCAACTGCTAGCACTTAGAAAGAACACACTAATAGAAATTCAAAGGTACAAAGAAATACTAAGATTGCACCATAATATTCTCTGCCATACATAGTACTCTTCGCTAATATGGTCTTTGTTGTTATTCTTTTCCTTCCTGATTTTTAGCATGCAGTGACATCTTGATTATAATTTAACAAATATCCCTTATTTGCCCCTAATCCTTTCACTGTCCATTTTAAATTAAATATCTCTCTCACAAGTGAGTGGGTGGTCAGAACAAGACATGAGTTAGAGCAACTGATACATTCCTAGCTTCTGATCCTCTTAGGATGTCAAGAAAAGGACTAGATGGCATTTTCCTGCATTACCTGGCAGTTTCTCTCATACCTCTCATGCTTTTTTCAGAGGAGATAAAAGTGTCTCTTTCACATTCAATGTGCAAGAACTTGAGGGAGAGTGAGATAAAATAAATAGAAGATAGAGAGAAATAGAAATTGGGAGACAGAAATCCATGTACATATCAAATAAATTCTGCACCCTTAAAAAAGCAAAGAAAAGGGTCAGTGTTTGAGCATCAGGGACAAGACCTGGTAATTATACTTGACAAGTATACTTTGCATACTAATGCTCTAGGAACTATTTTAAATTTGAGTAAGATTTGAAATTTGAAATCTTATACATAGTTAATGTTGGGACTGAATATAGATTGTTGATATATATTTAAGGAGAGTCAGGAAATTCTTAAATTTGGGTTTGTCATCATGAACTGGAATAGCTTATTTTGTGCCCCCCCCCCCAAGCTGAGCATGATTTGGAAAAATATAAGATCTACTATTACCTGTGGTGCTATCAATCTTGCTGGTGTTTACATCTGTGAAAAGTGTAAATAAAATTGTATTTTCATCTCTTTAATCCCTGCTTTGGAAATTCTCTTAGAACTGACTTTCAGAACTTTAAGTGTGAATCCTTTATGTAGGTAACAGATTATAAGTTCAAGTCCGAATACAGGTTGGCTTTTAGAGTAGCAATACTGTGTGCCCCCATATGACATTTCTTTCTTTTAACTGCCCAGGAAATCAGGGTACACAATGAAGCCTAAATCATAGCAAATGCCAGATCACCCAAACTGCACCTTGTGAAACATCACAGTAAAGATACAATCTTATGTGGCCTTGAGCATCAGAGTCTGGCCTTAATACAATTGGTTTTCATATATTAGCTTCTAGCTTCAACTGTGTCTCTGTTATGGCAAAGATATTGGTATTTTGGGTGGGTAGAATTTTTGCTGGGAAGATGTTGTTGTATTTCAGCATATAACTCTTCTCCTGAATTTATTTTCTTTTAGTCCTTAAATGGCTCAGTGGAGCTGTTCCTTTGCTGCTGATCCAGAAGCCCGAAGGGCATGTTTAGCTTCAAGGGGAATTATCTTCCATTTCCTTAAGGGAGCGGGATCTTCAAAAATTATTTGAGATTCTTTTGCATGGGACGTTTGTTTTTCCCCAATTATTTATTTATTCAATAATTTATATAAGGATAGATATTTATTTTATACTTTGGGTTATAATTCACCATTTTTCTTTTCTCCAATCGGTCAAGCTTTGGCCATTGGGAGCTCTTCCAGTTGTGTCTTTTGATGCATGCCTATTCATTAAGGTGGTGGTGGTGGTTGTTAGAGCATTGCCTTACCTTCAGCCACTATAAAATGCTCCAAAATCATCTTTTATATTCTCAACCCCAGTCCTAAAATCAGCAATTTCTCTAAGGACCCCTGGTTCCTTTTATTTGAGAGTAACATTAGAAACTAAGATTTGGGTGTTGAGTGTGCTTGCTGCTACCAGAGTGTCATTGCTTCTAGAATTTCTCAGGAGACAACTTGGAAAATATGTGTGCATACTAACTGCATTTAATAATGTGAAGTAAATGTTGCTCTGTATGTATGGCTCAGACTCCATGAGAATTGTACCTCATGAAGTTGGGCAGTGCGCTGATGCATTGTCATATCCAACAGCTCTGGAAAAGTTAATACGCCTATCATATATGCATCATCAATTTGTGGTGGTTCCAGTTCAAGGTCGGCACAAGAATACCTGGAATTCATCTCCTCCACAGACACAGCAAATCTACACTTGTATATAGAGCGATTCCTCCTGAAGAACAGAGGGCTGACTGAATAGCTTCTGCACAACAAAAGATAGAGAAACCACAAAGAGAATAACTTGCATAAAAATAGCTGGGATATCCTATTACTAGTGTAGGGTTCTTATCAGCCACATTTGGGCTAAAATATTGAATGACTGGGTCTAAAGAAAAGTCATCCAAAGATTTTATGTATGTATAAAATATAAATATAAATTTTTAATCTATATATAAATTTATAATAGATGATTATATATAATAAATATATAATTTGCAAATTTATATGTATATAATGTAATATATATAATATATACATATATGTCTTCCTAAAACTTTGATTTCCATTATGTTTAATGTTGACCCTTATATTAGAGAGTATATGAGACCATCATGATTAGTAAGGTAATTAAAAGGCAAGTATATGGGATATTTTTAATATTGTTTTTTTTTATTGGGGGGCAAAAGATCTATACATTAACTGTAAAATTAGGTAACATTTAAAAAATATATTGTCCCCTACAGAAAGTTTTAACAAATTATTCTTGGTACACTTTATATTATTTATAATGTCTTATAAAACAGTGATACCTGGGGACACCTGAGTGGCTCAGTCAGTTAAGCATCTGCCTTGGGCTCAGGGCATGATCCCAGGGTCCTGGGATCGAGTCCCACATCGGGTTCCCTGCTCAGAGGGGAGCCTGCTTCTCCCTTGGCCTGTTGCTCCCTTTGCTTGTGCTCTCTCTCTTGATCTATGACAAATAAATAAAATCTTAAAAAAAATAAAAAACACAGTGATACCTGAATGTAACCTATCAGTACAAAAAGAAGACTTAAATAAGTGAGGGATTCTGCTGTGGGTGAAGATGGATTAAGAGGGACTGAAACATTCCTCCTCAACCTCAAAGAAGATAAATATGTATAAGAGTAGTTTATAAGACATAGGACATAATCCTCAGAGATGGTGCAAAAATTAATATTTAATTAACAGAAAGAAAGCTTATCCCTAGGACTACCTTAACTTGCTGTCTTGAGAGTTTTTAGGATGTAGTGCATGGAGAAGAAAATCAATGAAAGCGGGGCAGGTTCCCTGATTTGGGGAGATGGAGCCTGAGACAATCACGGTGGCTCATGTTTTCAAAACAGAAAACTTGGGAAGAGAGAGCTGCCCAGAGAACTGAAGAGATTTGCAGAGAATCCACCATGAGGATATGGTTGAGAATGAATCAGTGCGTGCACATGAGAAATACTGCCACATCTTCTGTCATTAAGTTCTTTACAGTGCAAGAGAATAAGTATACGTCAGGAAAGTAAACTGTCTTCAGAGAAAACTCTGGTTGCACTTAAGACAACAGGGCTTGAGGGAGAGAGTATTGACCAAGATGACCTTAATGTTTCCCTCAGCTTGACTAAAGTTTACACAGACTTCTTCTGGACCATAGGCTCTTGACCTCCCTCTTCTTAGAGTACTTACTTTAGAAAACCTACAATTGTAAATTCTTTCTGTATTTGTGATGTAAATCTTTATGAAAGCCACCTGTGGGTGTACAACCCAGTAATGTCTTTCTCAAGAACCTGAGAGCTTCCCTTTTGAATGGTAATCATCAGGGAAGAAAACAGCCCTATTTCTCAGTCTCTGGGAGAGTTAGGAACCTAACTTCCATGGGTGCATATAAGCAAACAAAGATGATCTAATCACAGCAGAAAACATTTACTAACTCAAGAATAACTCAATATCCTCAACACATCTTCTTGTCCAAACTCCCTAGTAATATTCTCTAGTAACTTTTCCACTGGCTCATCCCAGCCCTTAAAAATTCTTCTACCTTTGTGGGGTAAATTTTCCTCAGATTGAGTTCTGACTTCTCTCCCCTATTATAATAGTCTTGAATAAAGTCTTCTTCACCTTTTAATTTTTTTTTCTATTGCAAATTTTGCTTTGACAGTGTGTTACCTGAGGATTTGCCTGATGCACACTGGATTTTTGTTTTCAACCATATTATATAGGCTTCCAGATTTGCATGGTGGAAGGTTTTGGCAGGTTAGGAAACAGAGAGTGGGTTGACAGGGGTGGGGGTGGGGAGTATGAAGCAGCAAGAAGCTTTGAATATAGTGAAAGATAGGTAACTCAGGTGCTTCTATTTTGTGATGTGAGTCAAAATAACAGTAACATGGGTCCTAGTAGAATTAGTTTGCCCTGAGCTTTGCAATAGAACCGTTTCCAGCAGAGTGTGGTGAATGTGAAAACAAACTCCTCCCCAGAAGGGATCTGCTTTGGCACCCTTGTTTGTGTTATTTTAGAAAATGACTTTGTCAGCTTTTTCTATTGACCACAAGGAAAAAAAATTCCTCCTGCTTGTCCAAGGACCAAATATATCCTATATTTATAAAGATCAAAAGCCTGAATCATTTTGTTGTTGTTGTTTATTTGTTTTTAAAATCATGATCCCCATTTTAATTTGGTCCATTATCTAATTTGGTATATCTAGTTTTCTTATCTACACTTTGGACATAACATGAGAAGAGGTTGTTGCCAGGATTAAATGAATTATTATATGTGGAGTGCCTAGAACAGTGTCTAATTTCATGTTTTGTAATGATCCGTTTTTATTAGCATTATTATTGACAGTCAAGGAAAATCAGCAGGTGTGGGAGAGAACTTTTTTACAGTAGTTTTTCTTTTTTTCTCTGTAATTTGGAGAACAATAGGATATGGAATTTTGCCCCTGCCCCCACCTCATTCCTTACATCTAAACTTTGCATAATGTTTCTAAATCATTACTCTTTATGAAATTATACTTGCCTACTTAATGCTTAATCGAGAAATAGCCTGTTTCACTTATAAATTTAATAAAAAATATTTACTTCATGTGCATTACACAGAAAAAATGTTTGTGCTTTGTCCTTTTCTCAGTGAGGGATATTGAAACCCTAGATAATTCTGAAAGCATGAAACACTCAGGATGGCTGTTTATATTCAAATAACAAAAAAGCTGGGTAAATAAATCTTGATGAATTATGATACTGAAAGATAGACTATATTTACAAAAATGAGGTTTTGTTTTTTGGGTTTTTTTCTTAAATAAATTACAGTAAGTCATAAGTATGTTGCAGGTTAATGCAGTCTTTCTAGCTCGTCTGTGATTTATATAGCATTTTACATTAAATCAGAAACAGAAACAGACAGGGTTTTTTTTTTGATATGTTGTTAAGAATTACACAGAAGTGTATCAAAAAAACTAGCAAAACATAATCTAACCAAAAATATAGCTTTAATTTTGATTCACTATAAACTCATATTATTTCTGGAAATCTCTATGATCAAGAAAAAATATTTTATTTGAATGTTAAGTTGCTCTGGGTCTATGATCCATTTTTGTATGTCAAAAAATAATCAATTGTTTAAACATGAACAACCTGGTATCTCCCTTAGTGTCAGTAAATATATTTATTATTGAGATCATAAGAAAACTGTTTGTATAAATTCAGCATCATTGCATAAGCTATATAAACTTACTCATCTCTGAGGTAAGGTTGCAAAACAAAAAAATGAATAAAATGGTATTTCTAAAAACCTTATGGGCTTTTGCCTTCCTGCACCATTTAAAATGGTTGCATTTAAATGCTCAGTACATTCCAAGATCACTACAATTCTCTCAGCTACAATTAACTTCTCACACTGGGTTCTGACATCTTTCTTTTATGCCTTTTATACTTCTTAACTTTTCAAAAAAAAATTTCAAGGAAGAATCAGTGCAAGCTATAAATTACCTTGTTCTGATTCAACTAAAGGAATCAGCAGGTAATGATCATTTCAATCCAACAAAAAAGATATGTGATTTGTATGCGTGTGTGTTGGCATGCCGTTGTACCTCTATTTAGGGCATGTAACATAGATCATTCCATTTGAAATATTCTGTAAAAGGACTTTAAGTAATGATTATAATTAAAAAAAAGCTTTAGAAATGTGTCTAAATAGACATATTGCCCCTTACAGTTGAAGCTTCATATTATCAAGCTGCAAATTAATGTATTTGTTCTCAGACTTAAGGCCAAAAGATGTAGGAACAAGATATAGGATGGGGATAATGTAACATTTTCTGCTTTTAAATATTCTTGGAGTTTTTTGTTTGCCTTTTTTATATTGGTTGCTTAGGATTTATTTTTTGTTTAATTTTCTTCTCACACAATTCTCAGTAACTGTAGTTGGAAAACTTTATTATTTGTTTTCAACTGATTGCTAATCTTCAACATTGGCATTTTTCTTAGTCTTAATCTTAGTTGTCCAAAGCAGAGTCTCATTTTTAAGCCTATCATCATAAGTGTTTGTTTTAACTAGATCATTCAACACTCAATATACTGCTGTCAAAGTAGAAGGCCATTTATATGCACTATCAATCAAATACCATGAAGTATTGATTTTTACATTGGTTGTATCATTATGGAAATTTCTGATATTCAGCTTCATACCTCAGTAGTGTTACAATTAGTCACATAAACTTTTTATGTCATTTGAAGAAAATCAGACTATTAAAATTTTTGAAAACATAGCTGACACTTATTACCTACTTAAACTCTTAATTTCTTTTTTTTATTATGTTATGTTAATCACCATACATTACATCATTAGTTTTGATGTAGTGTTCCATGATTCATTGTTTGCATATAACACCCAGTGCTCCATGCAGAACGTGCCCTCTTTAATACCCATCACCAGGCTAACCCATCCTCCCACCCCCTTTAGAACCCTCAGTTTGTTTTACGGAGTCCATGATAAACTCTTAATTTTCTAAATGAGGAAAAAAAATAGAGACACAGGATAAACAAAGTAGTTACTTGAAATTTGACTGTATTTCTTACTCCAGAAGCCAGACTAAGAAGAATATCTAATATTTATATAATGCGTGGAATCTGCTCAAATATTCATGTCTCAGTATGTCATTTCCACTATATTATTGTTTACCAAACAAGTGTTTTCCTCTGACTTGAATCATTACAGAATTCTTGATTACATGGGATTTGTTTTAGGTGACTCTCTTGCAACCAAGTGTTCCCCAGGAATTCAAATGCTTCAGATTAACTACCCTGGGAAACTCTGAATCCCATTTTACTGGCAGGGGAAACACCTGGACTATCAGCCTCCATTTAATCCCCAGACCATTATATTGTGGATTCTAATGATCTCCCAGAGGGAGGATGCCAAGATATGTTGATCATATCATCTGTTTTGGGAAGAGCTTAGCCTGCTACCATTTTGGGAGGGTTTGCATTCTGAGAAAATTTTTGTCTGAACTTGCCTCTTCCCTGTCCTCTTTGTGGCCTCTACTTCTACTTGGGAGCAAGGAATGCACAGCTTAATTTTACTCAGTTGGGCCTAATTCATTTCCTCATTTGTTAAATTGCTTTTTTCATCTCACCTTGATTTTGGTCATGCTTACCTCACAACAAGGGTTCATAGCCTACTGGAGGTCTGGGTGGGTACTCCTACAATCTTTACTAGAGCAGCTCCTTTGCCAAACCCTTAGTGCTAGAGCTTCTAACTTCTACATCTCTCCCTCTAATAGAATGACCTTTCTTTCTGCTAAGATTTTCTTTTCATTTAACACTCTTACATCAAGATAGGCATTTCTGTCTTAAGCATTTTCCCACATTTTGCTTAAGGAAATGTGGATACTACTCTAGCACTCTTCCCACTGTGTTTCCCAGCTTAGAAATCACAGGAACTATAGACAATGGATACCACCAAGATACAAAAATTATCCAAAAATACACATGCACACATGTGTATGCCTATAAATAAACATATGGTTTATTTTTCTGCTAGATTTATAAGCTAAGAGATAAACTGTCAACTTCTTCCATTTATGTCACAGACAGGAAAACCATCTTCTTCTAGAAAAACAAAAACAGAAACAAAAAACAACTATTTGGTTATTTAACAGTCTAGGTGACCATTTAATTTCTAATACCTGGGAATTAAGGATGGTCCTGGAAATATTCAGCTCTTTATTAAAAAAATATTTAGAATATTCAGAAATATTCAGCTCTTTATTAAAAAAATATTTAGAATATTCAGAAATATTCAGCTCTTTATATTTTCACGTATCTTTTACAAATATCCAACAGTTCCATCCAGTGAGGCACATTTAACACATCTGTTTCAGGATTTAGACAAAATGTCTAAAGGAAATCACCATCAACCCATGGAAATCCTACACTGTAACTTAAGAAAACTGTTAAATATCTCAATACTGATTTTAACCAAAATGATTTATACTACTATTACAAAAATAAGTGTTTAAGGCCAACTGCCTCATACGTAAGAGAAAATAGTTATCACACAGAATTCTTGCAGTAATACAATAACTTGGAATCATTCTGTTCTTTAGCTTTCTCAGAGATAATCTTCTCTGAAACTAGATTTTTTTTAACTTTGTTGTCATTTCCGTATCTTCATCCTTGGCATTTATCTATTTTTCTCTTGTAGAGTTCCTTTATTGCCTACAGCTTTCAGAGATTTGTCTCTCTTTTTCACAAAGGCAGTTTCTTATAAAAATGTTGGTCCATTTCACCAGTCACTGTTTTGTATCCTCCTCCATCAAGGATCTGTGGCCACAAGCCTGGGAAGTGGGATTCCAACAACCTGCTGAAAGTTCTGACATTTAGGTTTGTATATTACCTTCCTAGTGAAAGTCAACTTTATCTTCCTGGCATATGTGTTTTCATATCCCACCACCTCAGTCTTCATATTGGCAGAATCCTGCAGAGGGCTCTCCTTAATTCTGGATCTTTGGTTTCTACCTTTTCCTTCCAGCCGTTGTTAATGCCAGACTTTTGATAAGGATCTTTCTCTCCTGAACCATAAGTATTTCTACACTTGATCTTAGCCAAAAGGGCGAGACATGATGAACCATAAGTATTTCTAAGGTTATTTTTTTTCTCCTTTACAGTAACTTCATCTGTTTCACCATTTGGATTAATTACCCCAATGACCATTTGGGATATTAAAAGTTCATCACTTCCATTTTTTTTTAATGTGGTGCTATTAAACAATCAAATACATATCGACCTGAGATGTTAGAAATCAATGAGCTTTTCCAGAAATTCCTTCCCAGCTGTCATGCTTCAGATCTATTTTTCAGTCTAACTGAATCTCCTCTTTACCAGAGACCCCACAGATAGTTGTTCATACTTCCTGCTACTTGGCCAAATTATTGACTCCCTATCTACACTCCCATTCTGCAGAGAGCACAGCCCTTCAAGGTGAGTGAAATTAGAGAAGCACAATGTAAATATCAGCTGCCTAGATTGCTCTGAGCCACAACAGAAAGTACCAGGAGAAGAATATCCACTTTTTTTCCTATTTTGGAAAATAGAATTCTACACTTTCTTACCATGCATCAGTGCCTATTAAATTAACCAAAGCAACCTGGGTACTTACACCTACATTATTTATTACTTAGCACTGACCTAGAACAAAGAGGTGAGCTGTGTATCTGGCAGGAGGGTGGAGAGGTGGAGGGACTGGGGAGGTGGGAGGTCTCTCTCTTTCTTTAATATATTAGTTATGTTCTTCCTTCATGACCTATAGCAGAAAAATCCTCCCAAATTTCTCCACGAACACTCTCCAAGGAAAAACTAACCAGCCTAATATGGATCTTACTTGCTATTTACTTCATTTATCTGTGTTTTTATCACCATGATATTACTAGCGTAAGGTGGTGGTTCTGTTGCCAAGGCAACTGAAACGTTTAACTCCATTTGTTATAATCCCTACTGAGTCTTGGCTGTCCTCACTGTTTTGTGTGTGTGTGTGTGTGTGTGTGTGTGTGTTTAGCTAAAGAATGAAATCCATTCCTTGTTTTTACATGATTTTGTCTTCACCACAGTGTTGTATTCACTACCATCCAGGTCTGATAAACTGTGTAGTTTATTAGTGCACACTAATTTATTTACTTTCAATTGTACTGTTTACCTTAATGCCTTTTGTCTCCTACCCTACCATAGATATTTCTCCATTAATTATTTCCACTCATAAAAAACCCACACATTATGTATATTTAAGGAATGAATAAAAGAAGAACAAGACATGTTCTTGTTCTTGTGACAGGGTGATCAGAGTTTTAGAAGGCAAATCAATAAGGCAGTGGCTCTCAAGCAAAGGAAAGGATTAAGAAAGCATAATGATCAAGCTTAGAAATAATAGAGACAATTAAATAGTGTGCTTGAAAGGAGAAGGGAATTGTAATAGAACAATGTGAATGTTAAATCCAATATGCTATATTTTTCAAATGGCCTATGTGAGAATACATCCGGATATATAAGAAATCAAATGAAATATGTTGAATTTGCAAATGATTCTTTTATTTTTTTTAAATTTTTAAAGTTTTTTTATTAACATATACTGTATTATTTGTTTCAGGGGTACAGGTCTGTGATTCATCAGTCTTACACAGTTCACAGCGCTCACCATAGTACATACCCTCCCTAATGTCCATCACCCAGCCACCCCATCCTTCCCACCAGCAACCCTCAGTTTGTTTCCTGAGATAAAGAGTCTCTTATAGTTTGTCTCCCTCTCTGGTTTTGTCTTGTTTCATTTTTCCTTCCCTTCCTCTATGATCCTCTCTCTTGTTTCTCAAATTCTTCATATCAGTGAGATCATATGACGCTAAGCAAATGATTTTTTAAATGTTATATTATATTCCCATTGATTGTCCTAAAATAATAAAAGTTGTATCTTTTTATCCTGATGTTGGCTGTTAAATAGATTATATATAAGTAAATTTCCTTCTGGAATTTTATGGAAACAAAGTTTTGAGTAATCTTGTTTGGTTTCTTGGTATATGTTTCAAAAATTTGTTGTGCTGTGGGACACCTGGGTGGCTCAGTTGGTTAAGTGTCTGCCTTCAGCTCAGGTCATGATCTCAGGGTCCTGGGATTAAATCCTGCATCAGGCTTCTTGCTTAGTGGGGAACCTGCTTCTCCCTCTGCCTTGTGTTCCCCTTGCTTCTGCTCTCTCTGACAAATAACTAAAATCTTTTAAAAAAATAAAAACTTGTTGTGCTGGTTTTGTTTGTTTCTTTTATTTGTGTCATCATAAAAGTGATATATATTCATGGAAGAAAGTACAGATATTCAAAATTAGATAACCAAAATTGTACAGAATTTGACTTTATGCCACAAAACATTTAAATTTTGAGTGCATATGCATTAAGTATTATGTATATTTTGTGCAAAATTTGATTCTGTTGATAAATATGTTAGATATGTGCTTCTTATGCATATTAGAAATTATGTGTATGTTTTCCAGACATTAAATATGCTTTCATATCATAATTTTAGTGGCTTCATGATATTTTATGTTATGGATATATGAATTTAGAAATTCATTCCTACACAGGATATCTATTTTAAAACTAATTCCATACACAAATTTAAATAATTATCTAGGATACTTATACCTAAGAAATAATTATTATATGACTAATAAGTCCCCATCCTCTTTTTTTCCCTCATCCTCACTTTTTAAAAATTCCACAATATATATCTGTTAATTTAGATTAAAATGCGTTTATTCTCTTCTGTCTATTCTTATGAGTACTCATTCTATTAATCAAGGCAGGAATTATAAAGACATCGATGCAGGAATTACTGTCTCACTTATTCAATGAAAACAGGGAAGAAATGTATTGTATTTATTCAATTGAAATAAATGGCAGAGAAGGGGAAGATAAGTGAATTGGCCTATTACAAAGTCTTTTAGAATAAGAAATTAACAATTGAATTGCATATGTATTTTACTTTTAGTGTGCCAGAGAAATACGGAATTGAAATTTATATCTCAGAAGGTCTGTAGGAATAGGAAGAGAGTCATTTACTAAATTATTAAATTGTACTCTAAGTCATTAGCTTAAAAGTCTATTGGATTAATCTATGCTATCACAGGATTCTTTATGTATTAATATTCTTTTCAGACTCTTCCACACAGTTTCTGAAGGTTATAAAGGGCTTAAA
>NC_138370.1:153700463-153726150 GCF_054177405.1 Leptonychotes weddellii | reverse complement strand
GCAAAATATCTGGTTGAAACAGTTTTTATCATTAATGGAAAAAATGTTTATTAACTTCAAATAGATATATTTCTTTTCTTGAGTTTTGTACCATCAAATCAAATTAAATAGTGTTTACAAAACTTTACAGTTCAAAAATCATGGGGCTTTTACATTATATAAGTTATTTTGGGGAGAAAGCCGTTTAAAGTGATGGAAAGACCAGTAAAATGCTTTTGATAAATTAAAAAAAAAAGTGTTTAACTTCTTTTAAAAACTGGACCAAGAAAATATGGTGATGATGAAGTAATAAGGATGAATTGAAACAAGAACTCTTTACCATCTGCCTTTGGTTCCTGCATTGTGCCTGTGAATAGCAGTAGTTACAGGCCTTAAGAATATTTCAGTGTGTTAACTTCAGAGAAATCTTAAACCTGGTATTTACCCCAAACCCAAAAAGCAGTGATTCAAATCATCCTTTAAAATTCCTAGATCTTGGGGTGCCTGAACTGGCTCAGTGGAACATGTGACTCTGGATCTCAAGGTTTTAGGTTCGAGCCCCACATTGGGTGTAGGGATTACTTAAAAATAAAATCTTTAAAATTCCTAGATCTCGGTGTCACTTTCATGGTTTTGCCACCAGAGATTAGGTGATTTTTGTGCAATCTAGTGCTCAGGTGATCATCTGGTTTTCAGACTGTCTAAAATTTATAATTCCAGAGGGATACCTTATCCTAACCCTGAATTGTCCTTGAATGGAAGTTTGTAGAATCTGTATTTGTTATTGATTCTACCTCTCTTTTCATATTCTCTTTTGGTAACCTAAGGGAAACCCATATCAATACCTTTGTATCTATCTATATTTCTCTTAAAGTGTCAGTGAACAAAACTTTAGGTATTATAATTTCTAGAAGTATGATTGTTTGAGTTTTTAATTCATGAAGAATTAATAACTTATCATGAAGTCTCTGATTCTGTCCATAGTATACTTTGTCATTCTACGTAGAAACTTCCCAGTTCTACAATAGACCTTAATTCATGGAAGTTTCCAGAAGTGTGGAGTGCATTATTTTGGAGATTAAATATATGATAAAAGAGGAGTTATTATGAATTTCCTATCTGACCTCCTAAAGAACCAGAGAAAATCTAATCTTCAAAACCACCCTTTGGATGATTATAACATAATTAAAAATTCTAGTCTCATTTGTGGAACTCTCAAAAATGAGAACTCTATGAAATCACATTTAGTAATGACCCAAGAAAAAGTGGGCCCCTCTACTCTGCAATTGTAGAAATACTAGAATAAATGCGTTCTTCAAAATTGTATAGAAACTATTCTATATCCACTGGGAATCTGTTCTTTAATTTGGCAAATTCTAATTATTGTTTTATTTTCTTTTGTAGATTCAGTCCTCTTAAATTTGCTCTACGCAAAGTTTTCCTTATTGCATGATAATTTTCCCCATCAAAAATTTGGCTTTAATCTATCCTAATCAGTAAGATCAGATTTTCTATATTTTCTTATAATGCTTTGTTGATCTATTAGAATCTACTATAATTATTTTACTTTTTTTTTTTTTTTTTTGCCTAGTTGAGATAGAGGAAGAATTACCACATCTATGTTCTTGAATGTGATGTCTACTTCAAGAGATCACAAAATAGCTTGGTTGTTTCTGTTGCCACATTTCATTGCAAGCTTGTATGTAATTTGCCTTCTATTATCACCCCTGGGTCTCTTTTGGCATTGAATACAAGTTTTACCTGCCCCTTGTATGGGCTGTTATTTTTTTCCTAGGTGCTTTACGTCGCTTGCATTTTTACAAGCTAACTCTTGAATTTGTACAACCTTTCTCATATTTCTAACCTGTTTTAGTGCAGCTGTAATATTTTTGTTATTTTCTCTTTGTTAACCTGAACTGATTTAGAATAACCTGAAAAATAATGTTTATATCCTGATCTAGCTATTTTCCCGAGTTCTACCAATAGATTCAATATATATTTTTTTACTTGTATAATACAGAATGAAATTTTAAGTCAGTGTCTAGAATAACCCAAGTACAGTATAATCTTACACCTTTAAAATAAGAACTTGTGGGGCACCTCGGTGGCTCAGTCATTAAGCGTTTGCCTTCGGCTCAGGTCATGGTCCTAGGGTCCTGGGATGGAGCCCCGCATCGGGCTCCCTGCTCAGCGGGAAGCCTGCTTCTCCCTCTCCCACTCCCCCTGCTGGTGTTCCCTCTCTCGCTGTGTCTTTTTCGGTCAAACAAATAAAATCTTTAAAAAAAAAATAAAATAAGAGCTTGATTTTAAAGTCATGGCTATGTAATTATTGTGAATGTACTTCCCTAAACATTTTTGCAGTATTTTTGAATATTTTATTTTTCATTATGTGGTAAAACAGCAAGCTGTAATTTGTAGCTCATAACCTTTTCTTACTAAATAAAAACATTCTATTCTTGAGTTTGGGAAAATAATCATTGTCAAGTTAGAGAGAACACTGTCAAATGGAATAAGTTATACCATGCAGATTATTTTTTTTACAATTGTTATTACTATGATTCCATACAGATGATATATTTGATATCAACTTAAATTTATCATAGGATATTCATATTTTGAAGCAATTTTTAAAGCCCCATCACATTTTGAATTAGCCCTATCACTGCTTTACAGCAAGATTTCTTGGTGGCTTCATTAGAATAATCTATTTTTAGAAATATTGTTCATATAGGTACTATTTGGCCATACTTCTTCTATTGTTTTGCTAAAGACATTGTAGGTGGAATGAAGGAATTTATTTGAAGAAAGCTTTTATGTAGGTTTTGTGGGAAGATTAGAATGTTCAAAACCTTATAATTGTTCATTTTCTCTGGAAAAATTAAGTCAAAACCATATGATGATGATGACTAAAATTTTTTGATTCAGTCTTGCAAATCGTTACTTGAACTACTGTGTTCCAAACTACAGATTTTGAAATTATGTGCAGCCAGTGAATGTCCTAATGTCACCACTTTTCACATCTTTCCCATCTTCTCTCCCTGTTCTTGATTTTATTAGACTCCTCAAACAAAAGTGTCTGCCTCCCATAAACAGGTTTAGACTTTCCCAATTGCCCATTAAAATAAAACTAGAACAGAAACGCATATACAGGAAGGGTATTACATTTCTCATTAGTCCTGCTGCCTTACTCTCATTGGGCCTACCTTGATTTCCCTTTAGGAACTGGGCTTATGGAACAGTCTTTTTTCATGGTTGTCTTTACTGGCTTGACTCACCATCTACGAGCCTTGCAGGTGAATGAACAGCTTGTAGTAAATGTTATTTCTTTAGATAGCCCTCATTCTCTGAACTCTGATTTATCCAAATTCTTTAATAAATACTGGAAAAAACAGAGAGAATTTTCTTTCATTTTAACTCCTTTTTTAAAAAAATGGTATTTCCATGCTTATCATGGAAGATCCACATTTTAAAAATAAGTTTTCATGAGAAATTACAGGTACATAAAACTCAACATTAAAAAAAAAAGTATTTAAAAACTTTTAATTATGTCCTAGTTTCTACTACTTCTCATTGAATCTTCAGATTTAATTATCTTTCCTCTATTCTCAGCTTTCTTGGAACATTTCTTGAATTGCATTTGTTTCTGCCAGATTTGTAAAATATAACTACCTTATTTGCTTTTGACTCTACACATTCACCACTGAGATTTTCAGTAGGTATTTTTTTTTATTTCTAAACTTTATTATGAAATATAAACATACTTTAATTTATGAAGGGTGAATTTTTCTAAGTACAAAAAAAGAAATAAAACATTACTTTGAAGTACATCTCAGAGCTCGCTCCTAAAATATTGTTTCCTGACAGCAGTGTTGACACTGATTTTCAGAAAGGAAGACATGGAAACCATTTTACTCCATAAACACCTCCTCTGGGACTTTTGTACAACCTTTGCAATTGCGATTACTAATATCTGAGAGGGGGCTTAAAGAGGAAGGCATTTCTAATCCTATGGTATTTCTGTCAGGGATAGAAAATAAATTATGTTAGCATAACTAACCTTATTCTTTTTTAAAGACTTATAAAATTATCTATTCAGGAAATCACCCATTTTCTTTTGCCTAAGTGCTTTGAGTCCAAGGTCAATAGTATACTGCATTAATGAAATAAGCTTTTATTGAATGCTTCTTCCATGTCAAGCAAAGCACTGCTTGGTGCTATACATGCAAGCCAGTCAAGATTTTCTTTGGAAGACTTTCTTTCTTTCTCTCTTCCTCTCTTCCTCTCTTTCTCCCTTCCTTCTTTGCTCCCTCCCTCCCTCCCTTCCTTCCTTCCTTGCTTCCTTCCTTCCTTCCCTGCATGATTCATATATTTTAACCCTGACTTTGAGAGAGAGAATGGTACCATCTTATTGCTGGAGTATGGAGTAAGATTGTCACACTGTGAGAAAAGTCAAGTTGAAGAAGATGATACTAGAGCATAGATATTTGTGAGGAGGGAAGAATTTGTGGATTTCTTCTAATTACCACAAAAGGCCAGCCTCAAATTTATGGGTTGCTCATCTTTCATTTTAAGCAGCCATTTTTCCTGATCAGAATGTTAAATAAGACACTTTTTGCAAGCTTAAGACCCTTATTTTATGTTTAGTTGAAGAAATTCAAAAAATGTTTTAAAGACCCTATAAGTTCAATATATCTAAATCATTTCATTGCCACATTCACTATGATGCAAACATAACACGTTCAAAACTAAACCTACTTCAAATTAAAAAAAAATATACAACATTTAACCTCAATTTCTTGTCTTAGTTAATACCTTCAACTCAGTATTGCAATTTAGAATCTATGGAGACTTGCTTCCTTGTTGTTAAAATCCACCTTTACCACATTTTTAGGCAATGAATTATACCTCAGAAATATCTCTGTAATGCAACTTCTTGCAGTTCTCATTAGCCTGAGTTTAGGTCAGGACTTAATTTTTACCCTATAACCAGACCCCCTTCTCAGTCTCTCTTTCCTCTGGCCCATATTCCATATTGCCTCTGTAATCTTTATAAAACTGTATCTGTCAGTAGCCCCATTACTTGAGAATTGTATGAGTTCACTAAAGCTGCTATAATAAAATACCACACACTGCGTAGTCAAAACAACAGCTATTTATTTTCTCACAGTTCTGGAGGCTAGAAGTCCAAGATCAAGGTGTCAGCAGGTTTGATTTCTTCTGAGGCTCTCTCCTGGTCTTGCAGATGGCTGTCTTCTAGGTGTGTTCTCCCATGGTCGTCCTTCAGTCTACATGTTGTCAATGTTCTAATTTCCTCTTCTTATAAGGATATCAGTCATACCGGATTAAAGCCCACCGATATGACCTTAATTTACTTTAATTACCATTTTAAAGGCTCTATCTTCAAATACAGTTACATTCTAACATACAGGGAGTTAGGACTTCAACATATGAATTTGGGGGAGATACAACTCAGCCAATAACAATGACAAATTCTTTTCCCATGTACATGAAGCCTTTCTAATTTGGCCCTAATATATCTTTATTCTCATCCTTTTCAGTCTACTCTACTCTATTTACCTACATCTGTTCAAAATGAAATTATTTCTGTCTGAAGTGCCCTGTTAACACTACTCTGAGAAAACATCTATTCTTCCCTCAAATACTTTCCCAAATATTACCTCCCAAGTGATAACACAATTCCCTACAAAATAATACCTTTGTTTATACAGATAATGAAATGTGGAGTCAAAGGTCATTAAGGTGTTTAAAGCTGGTCTCATTTCTGTATTTATTTTATACCTTTTTTTTCCATTCCTCTGTATTAGCCCACCTTTGTTTTATACTGTCTGGTTACATGTATCCTTCTAAATTGAATTAAATATTTATATGAGCTAGATGGGAGCTCATCTGAAGCTCCATGATGTGAGCATGGAAAATATGCTCACATATTTTATGAGCATATTAAGTGCCTACCTGGACACTGTGCTTATTGCTTAGGATGCAATGATGACTGATTTCTACTCTCAAGGAGTTTATGCTTGCAATAAAACAAACTTACACATCTGTATTATAGAATCTTCCATGTTGTACTTTAATTTAGCTGTACACCTTTGTGTCTCTTTGGCTGGACAGTAATCACAAATATTAGGAACTTTTATTATCCATCTGTTCATCCCCAGGACCTAACATAATGTCTGGAATAATACATATTTGTTTAGAAGAACAAAGAGGACATGGTGAAAATAAGACAATTTCTTCCTCCTCAGAGAAGACCAGGCAAGTAATTGACAAATTGAAGTGACAAATATTTATGGATCAGAATAAGAGCATCTCATTAATCTAGCATCTTTTAAACATATAGAGTCTCAGCTCCTCTGATCACCCCAGCTATTTTATGTCTGATAGCAAGTGTGCTCTACTTTTTCCAGTATTGAAATCTTTCCTTCATCTCTGTCAGGTTTAAAGAAAAGAAAGCTTTCAGATGTAAGCTATTCTACCACAGATAGTCTCATTCAAAAGGTCACTCTACCCCTTGTATACAGTAAGTAATTGGATCTAGATTTTCAGTAAATGGTCAGTACTTAATCACTGTCATTTGGTCTCACAATATGTCAATTTATCT
Organism: Leptonychotes weddellii; assembly: GCF_054177405.1. NCBI lineage: Eukaryota > Metazoa > Chordata > Mammalia > Carnivora > Phocidae > Leptonychotes > Leptonychotes weddellii. The sequence continues at coordinate 153,719,549 of NC_138370.1, read as the reverse complement.
TGCTCATTGAATTTCACTTTGACAAGAGATAGTATGATTATCCAGGAACATGCCTTCTGCCATATTTCAGTAATGTTATAGCCAACAGGGATGATGAATTAGTTTCCTGATACTCTTCTTGTTCAGTCCTTTAGGTTCTAATTTAACCCTTCTTCCCTTCTTACTTGATATGTTCTCCCTGAACACGCTCATCTACTCTCCTGACGTCAGTTATATTCTATACACAGATTATTCCCAAATCTAAATCTCCAACTAAGACCATCCATTTCAGATTCTAGTCTATAGAGTCAACTTCTTCTTGTACATTTTTCCCTGGATGTCCAGCAGTTGATATCAGTATTTCGAACATCAAGATCTTATTCTTTGGCCCCGGCAATCTGCTTATTTTCCTCATCACCTATTTCAACAAATGTTACCATGTTCTCAAACTTGAACCTCATTCAAACCTCACTACTTATTTTTCCTTGTTATTTGCCCCACATATAACACATAATCTATTCTACCAGTTATACATCCTCATATCCCTTGATTCAGTCGATTTTATTTCCACTTTTGCTACATAGTTCAAGCACTATCATATCTCATCAGCATTACCGTAAGAGCTAATTAATTATTATTTTTCTGTTAAACCCTGTTAACCTACAAACAATTATTCTTTTTGGAACCTGTGGGATATTACCCCAAATCCAAAGCCAAACATTTAGTTCCTCTGCTTAAACTCTTGTGATGGTCCTTATTGCCTTAAAAATAGTGTACATTACTTTGCGTACTCAAATTCTTACCTAAATGACTTCTGTTTATTTTTAGTTTAAGGTTAGACATCGCTTGCTATGGGAAGTGATTTTTAAACAGTGCATTGTAAGGGAAATTCCTCTTAATATTCTTACTATCTTCTTCCATGCAATGTGGACTAGCCTGTGTTTGCAGTGGATTGTAATTTCCTAATTTGCCAGTATGGCGGGGGTTACTCCTATTTGTTCAACATTATATTTTCAACTTTAGTACAGTGTTTTTTTTTATAAGTTATGCAATAGATACTTAATATTTATTGTGTGGGTATCATATGAGTAAAGAAGATATGCACAGTACTTCTGGTTTAGAACAAAATTAGCTAAATGTAGTAGATCTTGTTATATTTTAACCAACTGCTACCAAACCTCTATCTTTTTATGAAGAGAAAATCAATTTTTTTTAAAAAATTACATATCTCCATCCTCAAATCTAATCAAACATGAAAATCCTATTCATTTTCAATAGGTACTTTATGTCTTTCCTTATAACTAGATTTGACCATGTGACACGATTTTGGCTAATGACAATTTTGCCTTGGGAATACAATAATTTTTTTCTTCCCCTGCCTAAGAAAAGGGGACAGATGAAGAAAAGAGCTTGTTGCTGTTATCATTTTCCCCTTATTCTTGACCAGATAGCAAGAATGATGCTTGGGATGTGGCATCCATGTCAGAAGTCTGAAGTGACACTCGGGAGGACAAAAGCAACTATGCTAAAATCATAAGGAAGGAAAAGATCTTTTTGGGTCTTTGAAGAAACTGTTGAGCTACCAACACAAAGCTATTAACCAAGTAAACTATAAATAACCTCAATGGTATAAGTCGCTGTCCATAGAGCATTTTGTTATCTTATTTTATAATGGATATTCTAATCCTCAGCCTTATTTGATACTGCACATAGTAGAGTACCTGGCTCATAGGTAATGTTAAATAAAATGTCTTGAATAAAAAGCATAGGGAATGATACTTTTTAGAGTTCTGTATATGATCTCTGGATACTCAAAATCTTCTCCAGAGTGAAAATGATGCCTAAACGAAACCTAAAATATAATGATATAGACACATGATCATAGTCTACTAATTTTATTGACAATTAATGAGTTAGATACTGGCAAGTAAACAAAAAGAAATCAAGGTATTTTTGCCCATGGATGGCTGTTAAATTGGTGTTTCTATGGAGGAATGAGAGCTGGAATCTCCTATTTCAGCATCTTACTGAAATCACTCCCCGTAATATTTAAGAAAACATTTAGGAAAATCAGTAACTATTTAGGAAATAAAAATGTATCATTATAAGTTTTTCAACTGTCTTTTCATGGGAACAAATAATCTTTGTTTTTGTTCATATTACTTTTTTTTGTTTTAAATTTATTTACCATAACAATAGATGCTATTAATTTGGGGAGTCTTTTTCCTTTTTTTTTTTTTTTGCTTTTGTTTTTTGTTTTGTTTTAATGTTGTGACTTTGCATTCCTTGATGAGGATGGTGATTACAGTCACTGTACTTATAGCTAGCCCTTATTAAGTATGTAATATATTATAGCCAGTGTTCTTGTTACTCTAGAAATCTTAACACCTTACTACTTAAAGAATTCTATGAAGTAGGTACTACTATTTAAAGATGAGTAAATGGAGACAAAGACAAGATAACTAACTTGTCCAAAGTCACATAGCAAGAACACCGAAGATACAGGATTCAAATTTGGACCTTCAGAGAGTTTGCTTTGCCTACTACATAAAGCTTCCTCTTATGTGTAAGTACTTCTTAAAAAAATTATTATAGTAAAAACAAAATAAGAATGATCTTTCCAAGCTCCAAGTTTATTTTTTTTAAGATTTATTATTTATTTTGAGAGAGAGGGAGAGTGGAAGGAGGGGCAGAGGGAGAGAATCTTCAAGCAGACTCCCCGCTGAGCATGGAGCCAGATATGGGGCTTGATCCCATGACCCATGAGATCATGGCCTGCGCTGAAACTAAGAGTCTGACGCTTAACCAAACGAGCCACCCAGGGACTCCCAATCTCAAAGTTTAAAAACAACTTGCACAAGAAAAAAAAAAATGTAAAGTCCATCTGAACTTATATGATATCCTGGTTCCACTATGTGGACAAATTACATCAACCCTGGAGCTATGGTCATCTCATGTTACACAGGAATAATATAACATATCCATTTTGCAGGAGTATTGATTATTGGTAGGAGTTATGAATAATGGATCTACTGTGCCTGTAAAAATTATACTTAAAATTACTTGTCTATATTTTTGTATTTTACAAATTTTTGTAAGTGACCATCTATTGCTTAATTATAAAAACATAATTAAACTAAACATCATATTTGACATGTAGTACAAGCTTGAAAATTAGTTATTATTTAAAATAAAAATAAAGGCTCTGGAGATTTGCATTTTCTGAGTTAATTCTTTCATTATTAGCCAATTATATCAATGACAGACCAGAGTCACATATTTACATACATAGAATATTATTAGCTAGAAATAAAAAGTACAAATTGGAGGGGCGCCTGGGTGGCTCAGTTGGTTAAGCATCTGACTCTTGGTTTTGGCTCAGGTCATGATCTCAGGATCATGAGATGGAGCCCCATGTCAAGGCTCTGTTCTCAATGTGGAGTCTGCTTGATACTCTCTCCAACCCCCTCCCTCTGTACCCTTCCCCCCTTCCCGCTCTCTCTCTCTCCTCTAAAATAAATGTTAATTAAATCTTTAAAAAGACCTTCTAAATTGAATATATGATGTCCTATCTCACACAGCTGTGCCCTCTACACTATCATTGCATGTAATACAGAAGAGGATTTAACTTTTAAGTGAATTTTAGCCTGGTCGTGGTTTTCCAGACTTCTTTCCAATCGTTAAGAACAATTTTATCTAGTTACTTTCTCATTCATTTTTTTTTTCAGTTTTGCTGAAAACGATAACCTCTGGACATGTGCAACAAGTTAAGCTGCAAATTAGGTTAGTAATTAGAAAGGCTAATTCCAAACTGCCCAGCCAAGAGCAGGCTACCAAATTATGCTTTATAGTGAAAAAACGTAAATGCAAACTCAGGATGCATATTGTCAATTTTAAATTTTTATCTTGTTGTAAGTAAGAGTGTCAGTTAAAATATTTTAATGTATATTAAACTATGGTAAGATCGTTGTTTTTAAAGAAAGAAAATGCCTTATCTCCCATATATAATAACTAAATATATAAAAGTTATATGTACATATAGATAGGTATATAATTTACATATTTAGTAATGGCATCTGTATACAAATATATGTTTTCATGTTAGTCCATACATTAATCTTTTATGAAATGTGATAAAGATATATTCAGCATAGAAGTGTATCAGCTAAAATGTTTTGGGTTTTCACTAGCCAAAACCCCAAAATCAGTTTATAGGTTTGCAAAAAACTAAATACACACTTTTTAAAAGCATGCTTTAAAGAGGAATTTGCAGTGGTAATTACAACTTATTTAATAAGAAGAAAATGAAATAATATATTATAAGGTGCTGATAGCATTGTGCAAAAACCCAAAACAGAGAGGTTTTGTGTATCAGTTTGGTCCACTTCAGTAAATTTCTTGGCCTGCACTTAAAATTCCACAGCACATCTTCGAACATGACTTTACAGTGATATGATTTTGTTCTTCAATGAACATTATACAATGTTTAATTTAAAAGATAAAGGGAAGGCATTATTCTATAAAAGACAAAATGAAGGGATTTCAATGCAAATGTCAAGTTGCCTGCGTCTAGGATATGAAGAGCTTGTAGCTTTGGATTTTCTTTTCTTTTCATAGATCCATTAATTAAAGATAATACTTAATCTCTTACCAAAGTCACATCTGACTTTTTGAAGAGTTCCATCAGTGGCACCTACAAGCCACACTTAACATTAAATAGAAGGAGAGGATCATTGATTGCAAGGTCTTGGAAAGGAGGTTGTCTGCAAACCCAGAGGTGATTTTACAAATACAGCTGTAGCAGACTGGATGCATTCCAGAGTTAGGGAACTGTAGAATAATTGAGGAAAGGCTATGAATGGAGGTGGGTGTCTTTGCCCTCTTGTTTTAGGAAACTTTTATAACCTCCAGGTAACAGACAACATTTCATCTGTTTGTATTTTTCTTCAGATGGCATTAACAAACTAGATGTTTCCAATATCCAGATGTCTGTTGCAAGCATAGAAAACCTAAGGTATTTAGCCAACATTTCACTTTCAGAAGTTTTAAAAATATACTCATGCAATGTTTTATCCCCAACAGCGAGTTGCCATTTTCTTAATATATACTGTCGTTTTTCCTTCCATGTTTTACTAGAAACACCGATACTCCATACAACTACACACATGGTGACATAAAGGCGGAATTAATATTTGAAATAGGCATTGAAATCTTCAGCTCAAAATGTTCCTGCTGGTATTTTGCAACAGCACCCTCTTTTATGAAATAGCTTCCCCTTTTTGAGAGACTGCATTCCCTAAACATGGTTGACCACCTTAATCTCCCTGGCTCATTTAATCTCCTCCCCTCCCCTCCCTTCCCCTCCCCTCCCTTTCCCTTCCCTCCCACTTCTCTCCTTCCTCTCCAATATTCTCTTCTCTCATCCTTTCCTCCCCTTTCAGTGTCTCAACAGAAATTCAAGGAGATTAAATAACCTGCAAATGACCACACAGTTACTAAGTGGAAAGTAAAGATCAAAACCCAGATTCTTCAAATTATTGAGTGGGCATTATAGTTTTTTCTCTAAGCATGCAATTCACCTCACTCCCCTTATGCACCTGTCACACAATTTGAGTGGGACCAACACATGCAAATACAGAGAGTAAGCTCTGATAGTTTAGTGTTACAGGGCACTGAGTCTGCAAAACTTGTCTGGAGTCTATGTATTATCTCACAGAAACTGGGCTTACTTTTATTCAGTGTGCAGGGCAGTTTGAAGGAAGATTATGGCCAGACTCTTACCTCATTGGCAAGAGTCTTGCAGTGTCATTTGGGATGGATATGAAGGTGATCAGATAAAAAGTTAGAGTACCAGGACTTAGGCTATGGCAGAAGTGCAGTCCAAAGATGATACTAATTTAATAAAATCTAAGGAATGAAGAAAATAGATTCAAGAAACATTTAGGAGAAAAAACAATAAACATTGGTGAGGAGATGCAGAGACATTGATAATAATATTGATTATTGATAATCAATTATAATCTTGCAATTATTGATATTTATGCCCTCAATTCTTCCAACCTATTTTTCTCACTTTCTTTGGACATGAAACAAATCCTCATATGCTCTGCAGAAAGTCTTTGAATGGCATTCATGATGTTACTAGCATAGAGAAGAATGTCAAAGTTCAAAATAAATTGATCTGTTTCTTGATTCACAATGCTTTAGCAATGCTTAATATATAGATGATCTCCCTACCATAATCCAAGTGAAGGGATGGAACTTCCTGTGTCAAACAGAATCAGGTATATTTTCATAGTGCCTGTGATGTTTTACAGGTAGAGGGCTGGTTTCTCAGAATAAGAAAAGAAAAATACAGGAGCATTGAATCTTAAGATGCCCTCTGAAGCCCAGGTAAATGATATCATGTAACTTTATTTTTGTATCCAATAAAATAGAGTTATCTCTACTCAGTACAAAAATACTGAGGTGTTTTTGCATTAGGCAGATTTTTGTAGGAGTCCTAATTTTCATTTGGAGTCGTTGGTTCACAAGTGATACCACTGCTATAAGATAAATGAAAATAAAACAGGAAAATATCTGAGAGAATGCCTTAGCTTTACTTACTAAGATTTTTCATGTTGCTATAATGATAAAAAGTCAGAACTTGAGATTTGAAATCTCTTAATTACCCTGTGGTTTGCTGTACATATCTATGCCTGGAATAATGTATATTACATCATGAAATACATATCAAATATATACCAGAGGTTCTGTTTATAAACTATGTTGTGACTTCCATAAAGTTCTGAGTTAAAAAAAAAATCATTTTCCGTACCTCCACATTGTGTTGTTTAATGGACTCCATCCCAGAACTCTGGGATCATGACCTGAGCTGAAGGCAGATGCTTAACTGATTGAGCCTCCCAGGCGCCCCTAACATCTGATTATCTTGACTGTGACAGTTGAATTAGATTAATTTTAAATTGTCATACCAAAAATCATGTCAAAAGCAACTGATTTATTCATTTGTCAACCAAGTTGTTTTAGTGAGAAAGACGGGCACATTCACATTTCTTTTCAATTTCGAATGCTTTCTTTTGGAATTAGGAACTCATGGTTCATATTGACTTCACATATACAATTTTAAATCTCAAAGTAAGAAGGTCCATGAAAAATCATGGAAATATTAAAATAAGTACTTTTGTTTGAGAGTTGCATTAAATCTATTTTCAGTCTTGTTTACAAAACTTACACCACCACCCGCTTACCCTGTCTTCATCTAACATTGAAAATAGTTGTGCAGTGTTCATCTTAGCAAAGGCTATGTAGATGCCACGTGGCAAAGAGACAGAAATAAGACACAATCCCAATTCTCAAGGTATTTGCCAATGGGAGAAAGAAGAAAGTAGCACAAGAAGGAAGCATGTGTCGGGGCCTCTATTTGAAGAACAAAAAAATTACTATGGGAGTGTATTAGAAGAGTACAAACATGGGTTGTTTCACTAAGTTTTATGCCTTTTTTTTTTTTTTACTAAGACATTTCTTTTGAAGGTTTGATAACATAATGAATTCTATAAAAAGTTGGAAGCAGTCAAAGCCCAGTGCATTCATGGAAGCAAAACTTATTATTTTTGTTCAATGTAATGTCCTTCTTTCTGTATTCTTGTTTTTGCCCTTTGGTCAGGGGCACCATTCTTCAGGAAAATGTGGAGTACAAAAAAAAAAAAAAAGAGAGAGAGATGACACCCTTTCACTTTAATATACATACCTCTTGTTTTTGTGCAAAAAATACCGGAATAAAGTTTGAATCAGATATGTTGTTTTAAGACCAATATGTCCTGTTAATTAGAAGCAGATCAAGAGTCCCCTGAGTTTTCCTGTCATGACATATTTTTCAGAAAAGAATTTGGGGGCCAATTTCCTCATATATCTTTAGAAAAAAATTATTCTAGATTTTCTCCTTCCTTCTTTTTGTGAGAACAACAAACAGGGTTGTGATAACAGGACCCTGGATAATTAACAAATTGATAGTGTGTGTCATTGCCATATTTCTATAATCAAATTTGGGAGAAAGCTGTCATGTTCTCAACACATTTAATGCATGCATTGTGTCTAAGTTTCATCTGGATGAACAGCCAGCTTATCACAATCTTGGAAAAACTTGCAGCTTTCTCAAAAAAGCCCCAGGTACTTTTTTTGCAAAACCCAGGGCTTTTCTAAGATTTGTTTTCTCAGGTTGGTTTGTCTCAAAACCCGTTTTTTTGGAGCCTGTTACAAGACTTAGAGCGTGCCAAAGAATCAGAATTAAGTTTGTTTTTGTCAGGTAACTTAGAAAACATGATGTCAACTAATAGATACTTACTACCAAGAGCAATATACACTTTCATAAAATTATAGGAGAGTTTTCAGAGCTTTTACATCCATGATAATTGTATTTCTCAAAAACTGTTTTTTTTTTTGTTTGTTTTTTGAATTGATTTTCAATGAAGTACAGATTGGAAACAATTTGATATGTGAATCTCATTTTATAATTAATATTTGTATATTAGTTATATGTGTAGGAAAATCTATAATGAGGAAATAATTGACTCCAACTATCTGTAATAGAAATTAGATTTAATATTGCAAAAGCAATAAATTACATACTTAGTGGTAGACTTAATAAAGCTTTGGCCATGCTAATCTCTGTATCATTCCAATTTTAGTATATGTGCTGCTGAAGTGAGCACAGTAATACTTTGAATACAACTAACTCAATTAAAATACATAAAACTATACCATTTTATTAGTAATATCAGGGCAAAATTTACCTAAATTTTTGTCAACTTCAAATAGCATTACCTACTTGAAAGATGCAGTTTTTAATTTTTGAAATGCACAGATCACTTATCAAAACCACATTAATGCTTCTCAATTCATGAATATAATCAAGTCTATGTTTTCAAGCATCTCCTCTCCAACACCACATACACTTACACACACGCAATATGATTCTATAATTTTTGGTCTTTCTTTATACACCTTAATTTTGTTTTTTGAGCACAAATATAAAAATAGAATCCCTCGGTTTAAATACCGACTCTGTATTTTACTATTTTTGTGAATTTGACTGAATTATTTAATATTACTGGGTTTCATTAATGTCATCTACAAAAGAGGATAATAAAACCTATTTCACATATATGCATAATCAAACAATATAATTCATGTTAAAGAGCATTATATTCTGTAACATGCTGCATGTGTTTTTATCTCTAAAATAGTTATCTGTTATGTGCATAGTATTGTGTTACACCCTGAAGTAAACAGAAAAGAAATTTGGAGTAATGTAAAATATAATAAATCTTTATCAAAGAATTGTAATCTATTTCAGCAAGAAATGACCATATCAAGCATTCAAGTAGTGACACAAATGAAAGCAAACAGCATAAGATTGTGCTCCCTAACAGTGATAAATGCCACAAAATGTTGCCAAAGTTTAAAGGCCTGGGGACTCAATGTGACATGAAACTATTTGGGAGTATATAACAAAGGTGTTGATCTTGAATTGGACATCTAAAAAGATGGGTATGGTTGGAGCAGGGCACTTTGATGGATAATAATAGTCAATGAATTAGATGAGTTAACAATACAGGGTCTCCAATAGCAATAAAAGCTGGGCTCTTACATGGACAGGAATGGGTCTCACTGTGGCCTTCCAAGCAGGGCAAATTTCATAATGCAATGAGGCCCATCTAGGCAAATAAATTTGGTATGAGAATGCCAAGTGGATTTACAAGAGGATTCAGTAAGAAATACAGAGAATATGAATCTAGAATCCAGTTTCAAAGGCTTTGGAAATCTAGACCAAATTTCAGCCTCAAAATTATCTAATTTTTTTGTCCGAATGTCATTCAATAAATTAAATCCACATAAAATTTGACAAAGTCTGAAAATAGTAATAATCCCTACAGAAACAGCTATTTGCCTAAGGAGCAATCAGCAAGTGCCTTTGCAGTTATATACCTCAATGACTTATGATTATTAAATTTATAATGTGTTGAGAATTCGGCACCTAATTCCTTTAATTTCACTGAATTCTTCTAAGCTAGATTTTTCTGTTCCAGTGCCAAACAATCCTTAAATAATAGGAATAACAATTATTATTATTATTATTATTATTATTATTATTATTATTATTATTTAAATTAGAGCAGAGAGACTTTATAGTCATTATTCTGGTGAATGAGAGGTTTTTCTAAGTTTGAGAGGCAGGGTCATGTCGTCCTCAATAATTCACCACGCCAAAAGAAGTTAAATAACTGAGTTAAGGAGTATTAAATAGAACTCTCAGATAGAAAGTCCTAACTTTTTGGAAGAGTAGGAAGAGGAAAAGAGGGAGAACAGAGAAGGAAAATCTTAGGAAAGGACCCCTAGCTATGATCACCCAGTCATTCCATTTAAGTGGGGAGTTCCAAATACAGTATACAGACATCTGGATTATAGATTATCTAGTCAAATACATCAGCTTCCTTTTTTTGTTTGTTTGTTTACTATTTGATAAACTCTGATAAGAATGATACTATCTTGAGGGTGTTTAGACCACAATATTAATGTTTTACCACGAAAACAAAGCTGGTTACATTCTTAATTTTGTCAAGTATTAGTTATAATTGTCAACTATCCATTATCTCCTGGATCCTCAGAGTAGATAATCACTATATGCAATCTTATGAAAGAATGTTTATATTTTTATATCTTATTATGTGATACAGAATATGTGGCATTTTTTAAAAAAAACATTAGCTTCTTAATAATCTTCTTAATATTACTTAGTGTAGGTTCAGATTTAATTAATCTGGATTCTCTGAATACACTTAAGGAAGGCTAAAAGGAAAAGACCCAGAATCTCATTGTCAATCAAGAATAATAGGTCTTAGATGAAAACATACTGATGATATTCACAAACAATATAATATTGAGTTTAAAATCCTTTGGACGATCATACTTTAGTTATCCCACTAGAGACATACACAGGACTGAATATTTATTTATTATAATTCTATGATATTTCATGAAGAAAATAAGTATTTTTCCCTTTTCTACCATGGTTGGGGTTGGAAAAGAAGGAATTATGGTGAGGACAAGTATGACTAAATACTTTTTAATATATCTTTAGTTAGAAAATAGCAGACTACCTGAACATAAGGATAAAATATAATACAGTGCAATGCAAGCTTTATTTCATCTCTTCTCAAACTGTAGTATACAGAGAAATCAACTGAGTCTGATGTCAAAATGCAGATTCTGATTTAGTTGGTCTGGGGTGGAGATCCCTGAAATCCAGCTTCCAGGTGACCAAACTTTGATTATAAAGTTAGTATTTTAAATACATTCTTTTTTTGGGGTGCCTGGGTGGCTCAGTAGTTAGTTAAGCATCTGCCTTCGGCTCAGGTCATGATCCCAGGATCTTGGGATCAAGCCCCGCATTGGGCTCTTTGCTCAGCGGGAAGCCTGCTTCTCCCTCTCCCACTCCCCCCTGCTTGTGTTCCCTCTCTCGCTGCATCTCTCTCTGTCAAATAAATAAATAAAATCTTTAAAATAAATAAATAAATAAATACAATCTTTTTTGACACACGTGTACTTTTTTGGAAAGAAATTGTGTTCTATACAGTAATTTTTCAAAGGAAATATAAACCTCTTGAAAGCCGGAACAGTTTTATATCTCTATTGTCAACCCAAATAAAGAAGGGAAACTGAGGCAAACTCAAACGATCAGAAACTGTGTTGATTTGGGAATAGCAGAGGAATTGCGATTCAGGTAACACATGCTGTAGCAAGTTATGCGCAAGTCCCTTGACAGTTTAGGGCAAGCGGCAGTTATGGGTCAGGAGTGCAAAGAGCAAGTCCAGAGTTGAAGCGGTTGGTTCAGTAGCTTGAGGATGGGGAGAAATGCTTGGTAAATGTTCATTGGTCAGGAGATAAGTCTCAGTCTTCCATAAATCAAGCATTCAATGGAAATCAGTCTATTGGCTCTTAAGGTCTCTTCTTCTCAGGCATATCACATGCACGAGATTCTCCACTTCATGACCTCCTGCCCCCTTTCAGATTGACATTTTTTTCGCACTATGTATCCCTAATCCTGACTGAGAAGTGTTCAAAAAATATTTATGCCTAATAGTGGTGTTGATAACTTCTGTACATAAATTGCTTTAACTTCCAAACCCAAAAAGCCTGTAGTAATTGCTAGGTGTCATTGTTCAAAAACATTTTAAGAGTGATTACCTGTATATACCTTATTTTGAGTCTGAAAGTTGATTTCTGAATATTGGCATGACCAATTTTTGGCCATTTGACTTTGGAAGGGTTGCCCAACTTCTCTGTATTTTGTTTTTCTCACATAAAATGAAGTTAGAAATTATGCCGCCAAGGATGATTTCAAGGATTATGTGACATATTTATTACATGTTAAGAAATGTGTCTGGGGGCGCCTGGGTGGCTCAATTGTTAAGCGTCTGCCTTCGGCTCAGGTCGTGATCCCGGGGTCCTGGGATCGAGCCCCGCATTGGGCTCTCCGCTTGGCGGGAAGCCTGCTTCTCCCTCTCCCACTCCCCCTGCTTGTGTTCCCTCTCTCGCTGTGTCCCTCTCTGTCAAAAAATAAATAAAAATCTTAAAAAAAAAAAAAAGAAATGTGTCTGACATAGTGACATCTCCCTGAATGCTAGTTATTTTGATTCTTTTAATTGTATGTAGTAGTACGTATACATGTACTGTACATGTTATATGAATTTATAAGTATTTAAAAATTTTTATAATAAGCAGATCTTTATTTTGTTTAAAATCTGATAGTGCAAACCTGTACTAATTTCTGTAACTTAACAGGATCTGATGATACTTTACCTTTGTATACTTTTGTTTAAGAATATATAATACTTATGGGGGCGCCTGGGTGGCTCAGATGGTTAAGCGTCTGCCTTCGGCTCAGGTCATGATCCCAGGGTCCTGGGATTGAGCCCCACATCTGGCTCCTGGCTCGGCGGGGAACCTGCTTCTCCCTCTCCCTCTGCCTCTCCCCTGCTCATGCTCTCGCTCTCTCTCTGTATCTCTGTCTCAAATGAATAAATAAAATCTTAAAAAAAAAAAGAATATATAATACTTATGAAAATACAATGAAATATAATACTTAAGCTATAAGTCAGTACTTGATATGCTATTCATGAACAGCAGTACTGACATTCCATTGTTCATAATATCAGTGAACATTCCATGAGTTATACCCTTTATTTATGTAAGCAGCATGTACCATTATAACTGATAAAACATAGCTTACTCATGATTAACTTTAAATACAGTACAGCATGCACATCCTTACAATCATGATTATTTATATAATTGTATCTATTAAAGTGTATATAAATAATGTTACCATTATATTACTCCAACAAGGAAAAATAACAGTTTAAAAAACTTCAGAATTAAAAAAAAGAGAGACACAGGACGAAATTCCCTTCTAAGTTACCTTCATTTTTTACTTTTACAACGTGTACTTAAAGGCACATGAAACACATCAGTGCATAGAAAAGCTGGAGAAATCTTTGACAAAATTGGATTGAAAAGTTTATGTGATTTAACTTTGGAATATACTGTAGCTTGTTAACCCACGGTGTTTGTTCTTCTAAAAAAATATCTAGTCCTTCATTTCACAAATATTATTAACACCTGATAGATTTGAGGAGCTAAAGGTGAAGCAACCAAAACAGAAAACAGAATAAAAACTCTGTTAAGTAAAGACACACTTCCAGAGCACATACATGTATCTCTTAAATTAGTCTTGAAAATCTAAGGAGGCTTCTTGGAAAAGGCAAATCTAAACAGGATCCCCATTAAGTTATAAAAGCCTAAAACTCCCTACCCCACTCTTACGTATTTTCCTTCAATGTAAACTATTTAGGAAATATGAAGGTTTTGTTTATTAAAAAAAAAAAAAGGATGATTTTAAATCTTTGGTTGGTATCCACATTTTTTTTTTCTGTGTGTTTGTGTGTTTGTTGTCAAGAGTTGATAATAAGATGTATTTACTCATTATAATCAAATGAAATATGAAAGTTGAGCGAAACCACTGTATATCAATTAATGACCAAATAAAGATAGGTTAATTCTTAGTTTATGAAGTTCAAAATTGTGGTGGGTCATATTTGTTAAGGATTTTCCACGTCTAAGGGTGTGCTTGCAATTGTTTTTATTATTTGACTTACTCGTTGGGTACTTGAATGGTGTAGAGAGCAAAATGGAGTCTCTCATGCCAAGCAGGGGCCTGTGTCAAGCAATGACCCAAGCAGTTAAGGTACTGCAGCTAGGAGACATCGCAGGGACCAACATCAGCTGACACCCCAGAATTGATAAGGAGCAGAATCAGAGGAGGTCTGCAGAGACCCAAAACCGATCAAATCCCTTTAAGAGGGGAAGAATTTTGGCAGCAAACTGTCAGACTCTTCAGACCTGACCTCTCTATGTCTGACCATTTAAAAAAGGCAACTGCCGCTGAAGACCCTGCCTGATTGATCACCATGATCTCCAAACAGAACCAAGATCCTCCACTGTTTGAACATCAGAAGCAGTCAGTGCCGAGAGCTGACCTGGACCAGACTGAGGCCTTAGCTCAACTGCAGGCCCATAGATTGACTTCCAGTTTGGTTGGTTAAGTCCTGAACCCTTCTGTTATCTTGTTTGTTGTGTGGCTTGTCTTCTGTCCTGCTCCGTGTGCCATGTAAGAAGCCAAATTGAATCACATGGTGAAGTGTCATTGAGTTTGGAATCGTGAACCTGCTTTGTAATTGTGATTTAACTTTGCTTTATGATTGAATAAAGCTGACACTGTGGAAAGACACACCTCGTTTGTGCGCCTTCATAGAGTGCTCATGATAAATGGATTGTTTGGGACTCTGGGTTTTGCGTGTGTGTATGTGTGTTTGTGTGTGTTTTTTATTTGTTTTGATAATTTATCGATAAGTAAATTGACTTGTTTCAAATAAGCCAGGTGAAATTCTGCAAAATCATATTCTTTATTAATGAAAATTTAATTACTGGTTAAAATGATAAGAATACGTGTGGACCTGCATTTATACTCTTGCTCAGGGTCCACAAATAATAGCGATTAGGCTGTATCCATGCCCTTCTGGTTCGAAGCTGATTCTTAGGGGAGGTGTGTTTCATAGGAGTCTGTCTGAGACTCTGCCTAATTAAGAACCCCTGCCATCTCACTCTGCAGCATTCTCTAGTGGAGGTCGAGAAGGGAAATTTCAGGATTCAGCTTGTCTTCTCTTTGCACCCTGCCTCCTCCATACTAGGGATGAAAAAAGAGTCAGTGTGCCACTCTCAGAGGCTGCCAACCCCTGGTCTAGAAAACAAGACCTATGTTTATAGAGCTTTCACTGTATAGGACCTCACATGGTTCTACGTACCACTTGATTGGATAATAAGGAAAGCTGAGAAAAAGGCTTATAAACAGGACTTCATTTTGAAAACAGTGTGAGGAGCCTTGTGGGATGTAGGAAATAGAAACATGCTTGATTTTTCCCATTACTAGAGAGACCTTCGGTAGAGCTTACAGTCAGTGATGAGTTCAACTTCAGGATCCTTAAAACCTGGATGTATGAAATTGGAGAGGGCTGGCTTTTGCCAGGGATCAGTTGGTTTCTTCTAGTAAAGTTTGGGATGTAAATCTGAGGATATCATATTTCATTAGTCAGTATTCTCCAGAGAAACAGATGAGTAGGATTTATGTAAATATATAAGGAAATCTGTTACGAGGTTGAGAAGTCTCATGATTTGCCATTTGCAAGCTGGAGACCCAGAAAAGTCAATGGAATTCAGTCTGAGTCCGAAGGCCTGAAAACCAGAGGAGTCAATGCTGTAAATCCCAGAAGAGATGAAATGAGATGTCTCAGTTCAACAGTGAGGCAGGAAAAAAAGGGGACAAATTTCTGCTTCTTTTACCTTTATTTCTATTCAGGCCTTCAAAGGTTTGAATGGTGCTCACCCACATTGAGTAGACCAATCTACCTACTAAATCCACCAATTCGAATGCTAATGTCATCCCAAAACATCCTCACAGTCACATCCTGGAATAATGTTTAATCTGGGAACTCCACAGCCACTCAAATTGACACATAAAATTACCCATCTCACTAATTTACCCTGACAGAGTCTAAACTTTTTAGTAGATTATGAAAAATGCCACTAGGAGAAAATGTATTTGGGCAATTTCAGACTCAGCAAAAAAGATACTTAGTAGATCAAAATGCTGTTTCTTCCTGAGAATGATTATGTGTTTCCATATGAGTAGTGATATTTCGTGATCTAGCACCTGCAGCCTGGGGTAGAATATTTTCTGATTTGGTATGTGGGAAACTTTCAAATATTTAAGGGCACTCATCTTTCCTCTAAGTAGCCTGTTCTTTGAGGATCATAAAAACCTTGAGAAATATTAAGCTTTCTTTTCAAATTTTGTTAATTGAATGTCTCATTTTTTTTTAACCCTTCTAATAAATTTGGGCTCTCATTTTATTCCTGTTACACGGAAACTCAACTTTTCCTAAAGGCTGATTGTGTGTAATATATTCACAGTCAACTAGACAGTCAATTAGGTATTTTGTATTAATTTAACATAACTTAGTTGTTGAACACAACCTGTTGTTAGCTGTGTATTCAGATGCGCTGGGTTCAAATCACAACTCAGCTACTTAGCCAGCATGAAAAGTTATTCAACGTTGTTAGATATTAGGGTAATACAATTTAAAACGTAATTGAGATACTACTCTACAACTACTAGAATTATTCAGACATTTTTGGAAAAAAAATATTGGAAGGATATGGACTAATTGAGTCTCTTACACATTTCTGGTAGAAGTGTAAAATGAAGTAACTACTCTTAAAAATGTTTGGTAGCGTCTTTTAAAGCTGTATCCTATTTTCCTTACGATTTACATATCACATTTATTTATACACGATTTATTTAAATGTGCTCTCATGTAAACCACAATTTTTGTTAATTACTTTTTGTGGTTGTTGTTGTTAATTACGTTTTATCACCATGAATCTTTTATCTGACATCACCTTCTTTTTGACTTATATATAACCTTAAACAATATAAAAAAATTATTACTATCAACAGTGGTCTAAGAGATTTTATTTACATAGTGCTCTTGAAAAAATTATATCAATCAGATAACACAAATTTTCATTATCATTCTATCAACATGAACTTTTTAGTTGGGCAAAGGATTAAATTACTTACAGAAAACAGTACAGTGCCTATTGTTATAAAACATACAAACATATTAAACACAGAATTGTATATATTGACAATTAAAATACACTTATTTCAAATTTTAATCTGTTTTACAATGGGCAAGTGTATGGTTTTAAATACCAAATATGAAATATATGCAACTGAATGTTGAATGTATTTATTTACATTGTTCTGGCAGAAACGTGCTTCTCAGATTCACAAACAAGACATTTAGACTGTTCAGAATCTAGTTTTAGGAATAAAGATCTTTATATCCTGAGAATACTTAAAGTTCTGGGGCAATTTCAAAGAAAGAATACAGTTTATTGTTAGAGACACAAAGATTAAATTTCTACAATAGTGTTTTTGATTTTAAGAAGTTGGCGATTGAGCCAAGTTTTAAGGTAAATAGAGCTCACTTAATTGGTTCAATCAAAAAGTTTATTTTTTGAAGGTCTGTAGAGATTTTGCTTGCATTTGTGTCCGTTCCCTAGAAAAAAATTCAGTGTGATTAAATAATTTTACTAATTTAGTACATTTTGTTGGTTTTTTTTTTTAGAGTAATTTGTATTTGGATAAAATTTGTACATTTCCAAGCCAAAACTAGAGTCTCAATGTTTATTTCTAATTAGTACATAAAAGTGAATAAATGTGGCATAAAAGGAACATTAATTTCAAAATATTTTAAAAAGCAATGTTACAGAGACTTATGAAAAAGATATATCTGAACTATTAAATTCTAAGTGAATATTGTAGGATAGTCTGAGGGCAGTAGGTACTTAATTGATTTTCCCAACTCAGCCTTAAAAAGAGCCTTTGGGCTAGTTTGTACTTGTAGTCTTGCTTTATGGACCTAAAAGAATAAGTGTATAAAGTATCACATATTCCAAAGAATTCAAGTCATAAAATGACTCTCAGATAAAGAAATAAGTATAGTATTTCATGCCTTAAAGACATGATGTTAAAAAGAAAAGTACTCAGTGTAAAAAATATTTTTAAACAATTTATTTTAACATACACAATTTTGAAACTAGAAAAGTGAAAGTTATAATATGTGTTGGAAGCAGGTTCTAAAACAGAGATTATTGTACAGGAGTTACTTGGGGAGTGCTCTCAGGATCAAGACCTATCAGGAAAGAGGAGAACTGAGATTGGGCAGAAAATGAAATTGGGGTGAAGTGCAGTTTCAACAAATGTTTCAGCTTGACCCTACATAGAATTCCAGAGCTGGGATGGCCCATTACAGTTTTGCCTTGTGGGGCCAAGGAACTAGACTTTATATCCCTGAGACAAGTAGTCTAGGATTTGGCTGCCTTCAGAATGGGACATGACTTGAGTGAAACATCACTTTCCAGCTGAGGACATTCTTAAGAAAGGCTGACCATTGAGTTATGTGAGCCAGCAACTTGGAGGAATGTCACTCCATTTTAAAGGAACTTTGTGGAGTCATTGGAGACTACTCCACATTACCTGATACTTACTATGTTCTATGGCCCCTCCTTGTGCTGAATGCTTAGTATGTATATTTCATTTTATCCTCAAGATATTTCTTAGCCCATCTCTTTAGCTTGGAAAATGAATAAACTTGCCCAAACTACCAGCAAATGGGTACTTCAGCTAAAATATTAGAGCTTCTGTTAAAAGTCAACGTTTTATTTGTAAGAATGCTTCTATCAGTAGATTCAGAAAACAATATTTTTCATCAGATTCTGATTTCTATTCTTTTTTTTTGCTGTTCTTCTTTTTTTTATTATGTTATGTTAATCCCCATACATTACATCATTAGTTTTTGATGTAGTGTTCCATGATTCATTGTTTGCGTATAACACCCAGTGCTGCATGCAGAACGTGCCCTC